>NC_048301.1:7576192-7724111 GCF_013100865.1 Trachemys scripta elegans | reverse complement strand
ATAAGGTTTTGGGCAGTCAGGATACAAGTAGGGGATAGGGTCCTGGGGGGCAGTTAGGAAGGGGGAGTCTCAGGAGGGGGCAGTTAGGGGACAAGGAACAGGGAGGCTTAGGTAGGGGGTGGGGTTCTGGAGGGCAGTTAGGAGCAGGGGTCCCAGGAGGGGGCAGTCAGGGGACAAGGAGCGGGGGGGTGGGGAGTTCGGGGCGGACTTTCTGGGGGAGGGTGGATAAGGTTTTGGGCAGTCAGGGTACAGGTAGGGGGTAGGGTCCTGGGGGGCAGTTAGGGAGAGGGGTCTTAGGAAGGGGCAGTTAGGGGATAAGGAACAGGGAGGCTTAGGTAGGGGGTGGGGTTCTGGAGGGCAGTTAGGAGCAGGGGTCCCAGGAGGGGGCAGTCAGGGGACAGGGAGCAGAGTGGTTTAGATGGGTCAGGAGTTCTGGGGGGGGCTGTCTGGGGGTGGGAGTGTGGATAAGGGTTGGGGCAGTCAGGGGACAGGTAGGGGGGTAGGGTCCTAGGGGGCCAGTTAGGATGTGGGGAAGGTCTCAGAAGGAGGCAGTCAGGGGACAAGAGGCAGGGAGGCTTAGGGAGGGGGTGAAGTCCTGGGGGGCAGTCAGGGGACAAGGAGTGGGGGGGAGGGTTGGGGGTTCTGAGGGGGCAGGAAGTGGGAGGGAGTGGAAGGGGCAGGGGCGGGGCTAGGACAGGACGGGGGCGGGGCTAGGACAGGGGCGGGGCTAGGGCGGGGCTCCTCCCATCCTCTTTTTTGATTGTTGAAATATGGTAACCCTATGAAAACAGGATCACAACCAACCATGGTTGAAATGCTGCAAAGGATATTTTTGGGGTGAGATAAACTTCTTTCGACAGAATGTTTGCCTGTTAAGTGCAGTCTCTAGCAATCATGTGTTATTTGTGACCCTTTTGTTTCCATTATCTTTACACCCTGTCTCTGGAATCTTAAATCTTTGGTAATAAACTTATATTTATGGTAAAGACAACTCTATCAGTGCTGTGGTATTCTACAAGGAGCTGATCCTGAGTTGACTCTCTCAAGCTGATGAAAACCAATACACTGTTCCCTTGGGGACAGCAGCGCTGGTATTTCTGTGAGTGTTGGTTGTATAAGGGGACTGGACACAACAAGGGGAACACTCCAGAAAGAGGCAGCAGAAATTGCTGCACATGGGCGAACCATGGAGCTAGAGGAGTGGACATATGAGGTGAGGGAGCACACATGCTAGATGCTGGACACTATAGGGGAATGCTTCAAAGGGGCTCAGGGCCTGGTGTTAACCTGCAAGGCAAAGTAAGGGCTGGCATAGCCGAGAGGAGATTGTTTAGGGGGTTGACAGGCTGGTGGTGTGTGATGGGCCACACCTCTTGTGAGCACCTCTTGTCGGCTGTTGTCCTCGTCAGGCGGGTCTTCAGCGGCTCAGTCCTCCATCCAAGTCACACACGGTCAAATGCATGAAGGAACCCCTTCTAAGGTTACATTGCCAAACAAATGGTTGGCCTTCCTCAAGGTCTTCAGTCCCATCTCTAGGCATGTTAAAATTCTAGCCCCTTTTTCAGGCTTCTAGTACTGAGTCTTATCCCCTCCTTGGGGCTTAAGCCACTTTCCCAGTGGCCAGTGTGGGGATCCAGGTCAGCCCACTGCTATGAGATGGGTCCCAACCTAGGGGCTCTATAGACAGCAGCCATGTACTGCTTCCCTTTTGTGGTCACTGCTGCTGTCCCTGGGCTGATTCCCACTTAGTCCCTTCTTCACCCTTCCCTCAGAGGTGAAGTTTAACACCTCTTCTTCCTCACTGAATGCCAATGCCACCAGATCTCCTCTGCTGGTTCTGCCTTGAACTCCAGTGACCAGCAAGGAACACCCTTTGTAATGATGCTGCCTTTGGTGGGATACTACTGGGAGTATCAATTCAGGACAAATTGCTTAGAGCAGGGCAGTCACAGCCCAAACCAGCCAAATAGAGAGGACTTCGGTTTTACCCCACTGGCTAACCAGAAGTCATACAGGGCACGTCTTCACTACCCGCCGGATCGGCGGGTAGCGATCGATCTATCGGGGATCGATTTATTGCGTCTAGTGTAGACGCGATAAAATCAATCCCCGATGGCTCTGCCGTCGACTCCGGAAATCCACCGTGGCGAGAGGCGGAAGCGGAGTCGACGGGGGAGCGGCAGCGGTCCACTCGCTGCCGTCCTCACAGCCAGGTAAGTCGACCTAAAATACGCAACTTCAGCTACGCTATTCACGTAGCTGAAGTTGCGTATCTTACGTTGACCTCCCCACCCCCCCGTAGTGTAGACCTAGCCACAAGCAAATCCCTCAGACACTCCAGTTCCCTTATATCACCACCAGCACCGCTCCTTACGGGGATGAATGGTTATGAAAACCAATACCCCAGTAAAAGAAAAAAGGTTCTCCCGATCCCAAAGGACCAACCCCCAGACCCAAGTCAATATACAAGTCAGATCTTACCCACAAATCACGCTATTGCCAGTCCTTTAGAATCTAAAATCTAAAGATTTATTCATAAAAAGAAAAATGTAGATGAGAGCTAAAACTGGTCAAAGTAATCAATTACCTACAGCAATGGCAAAGTTCTTGGTTTAGGCTTGTAGCAGTGATGGAATAAGCTGCAGGCTCAAATCAAGTCTCTGGAGTACATCCACAGCTTGGATGGGTCATTCAGTCCTTTGTTCGGAGCTTCAGTTTGTAGCAAAGTTCCTCCAGGGGTAAGAAGCAGGCTTGAAGACAAAATGGAGGGGTTTCCAGGGCCTTTTATATTCTCTGCCATGTAGAAGGACCCCCCTTTTTTTTTTCTGTAGAAAATCACAGCAGCAAGGTGGAGTTTGGAGTCACATGGGCAAGTCACATGTCCATGCATAACTCAGTTCTTTACAGGTAGAGCAGCCATTGCCCACATGCTGCCTTGGACATTTCCAGGGAGGCTCCTCAGATGTGGATTGGAGTCTCCCAAGGTTCATTGTCAGTTAAGTGTTTCTTAATAGGGCACTTAATCTGAAAATTCCTTTCTCAAGAAGCTGACCAAATGCTTCACTAATGTTACTTAGAATCAAACACATTGAGATACAAGTACATAACCAATATTCATAACTTCAAATACAAAAATGATACACACATACAGACAGCATAATCATAACCAGCAAATTACTTGACCTCCTTTGTACAAGATTTAGTGCAACTATAGGATCTTGGTTGCAACAATGATTTATACGGTCACAGTTCATGTCAATAACGTCACACCCTTCCTTGCTCCTCTGGTTCCCGCCAGGAACTGCCTGCTCAGTCCCCTCCAGTGCCTTTTAACTGAACCTGCTGGGCTCTGATTGGCTGCTTCCCTGCAGCCTTTCTAGACAGGCCTGGCGGAGCCACCTTCACTGCTCCCTTCCTGGGGTGGGGTGTGATAGGACCACAAGGCCTCCAACAGGGGGCCTCAAAGGGCCTGGTACACTCTATTGCATGGTGTCACAGAGCTGACACCCAGTTGAGCCCAAGCAAGAAACCCTCACCCTGGAGGCAGGGGTAACAAGGTGACTCACAGTGAGGGAACCCCCAGAACGGTCACACCAGCAAATCAAAATGGAGATACTTCGTGTAGTGATTTTGTAACATATTTATAGTTTGAGTTCAACTCAAAAGGTTAAAATGTTCTCCTCCCCCCAGTTCTATATGTAATTAAAAAGGGAATATTTAACTCATTCAAATCTGAGAAGGGCTCATTGATGCAGCATTTTAGTATTTTTTTAAATGATTAATAGATTATAATAAGTTTAGGCCTTTCCATAAGGTGTCATAATTTCAAATTTAATTTTGAACAGGTTTATTTTTTAAAAGAAAATTACAATTGTAAAAAAAAAGAGAGAGAGAAATACCTAGATAAGCACAAAAAGAAACTCGATTTTTTTTAAATCAATTTTTTTTATCCCCTCTGCTTGTGATAATTTGCTCCGGTGGAGGGGTTACCCCGTAACAGAAGGCAGCAGGTAGGGATCTAAAACGCAAAGGAATTACCATCTCTATCTTGTACTGCTTCACCCCAGCAAATCCAGGGCCCTGCTAGGAGCATTGTGGCAGGGCATTGGTGCTCGGGGTTCATTGGCTCTCTTTTTTAGGCTAGCTACTTCGGGTACTTATATTGAATTGCTATGCTGGGGTTTAATGATTTCACATTCTATAATTAAATAAATGGGGTTGTCTTGGTTGCTTAGTTACTCTGGCTAAGTGATTTGTTTCCTGTTGTCAAGTTATTTTAGTATTAGCTTAGTGGGCTTTTCCCCCCTTCCCCTCTTGAAAAATTGACACCTCTCCCAACTGGAGCCTGTAGGCTTGGCTCGGCTGAGGAGGGGACACTGCCCCAGGAGGAAAGGATTGTGACTTGGAGAGTAAGTATTCCTTCCTTCCTTGCTTGCTCCCTCGCTCCAGGAAATTCCTGCAGCCCCACCAGCAGAGGAGGGACAGAGGCAAGGCCATGTGACTACGCAGGTCCAGCCGCTGAGCCCTTGGGCGTCAGTGCAAATCAGCCACGCAGCACTGAAGCTCCAGGAGCTATGGGACAGCTCTGCTAGAGTGGAGGGGTCCTTTCTCCCCTGATCCGAGCAGACAAAGCTGGGTTTGGCACGGGGCTGGGAACCTCTCTCTCCATTGGTGGGTGGCTTTGCCCTCCTCCCTCATCCAGCCACACACAATAGGGAGGGAATCTCGGGGGCGATTTAGTCCCTTTCAAACAAAGGTTTAGTCCAAATGTGCTTCCTGGAGTTTGGCTTTATTAGTAACGTCAGTAATGAAAACATAAACCAGAGCCGTCTCCAGAAGCTCAGCTGATTGCAGGGTTCCCTGACAGAGACCTCTCTGTCCCTGCCCCTACTTCCTTTTGCCCCCAAAGCCACTCCCACTTCCCAGGGCAGTTTTAACTAGCCACAGTGAGTCAGCAGCAGCTGTGAAGAGAGTGCCAATGCCTGCGAATGGGGCAATATCAGCCAAAGAGCCTTGCCTCCCCCTTTCAGCCATCTACTGCCCAGTGTCCAACGGAGAGTCACTTGCAGAGACACAAGAACAGCCAGCAGTAGCAAAAATTCAGGCACATGGCCCAGCTGGTAGCTCCCATAAACTTCTTCATCTTAGAGATGCCCGTGGAAGCAATCAGTGTGTTTCATCTCAGCTCTGAATGACTTCACTTCGTGCTCCCTGTAGCACAAACCCTTCCACGTGATGGTTAATACAGGCCCAAATCTTGCTCCCATAGCTGTCAGGGGCAAAACCCCAGTTCGCTCCAATGGCGGCAAGATTCGGCCCATAAAGGAGAAGAAGTTGCTTCAATAGTTATGAGTGTGCAGAAGCAATGGTTGAAAGATAGCTTGGAACTGCCAACAGCCAATCTACAGCCTGGAGTTTACAGTAGAGTTCACATCCAGCCGAGCGGACAGCCAAATACAGTACCCATATAGTGCATGCTTAGGACCTGTTCTGTAGCGCTCACTCAGGCCAAACTTGAGGAGTGCAGCAGAATCAGGCCTCCTGAACAGAACTGTAGACATTTCAGGGACCAGTAAACTAAATATACACAGGAGTATCTCATTGCCTGCAGTTACCTACCCAGGGAGGAGAGCTCTGGTGCTAAAGGACTTTTTAATCTAGTGGACCAAATATAACAAGACCCAATGGCTGGAAGCTGAAGTCAGAAAAATTCAAGCTGGAAATAAGATGCACATTGTTAACGGGGAGGGTGATTAATCATTGGAATGGATTGCCAAGGGATGTGGTAAATTCTCCATCACTTGGGGTCTTTACATCTAAACGGGATGTCTTTTTAAATGATGTGCTCTTCTTGTTCAACCTCAAGCAATGGGGCTTCTTGCAGGAATCACTCAATGAAATTCTACGGTCTATGCTATGAAGGAGGTCACACTAGATGATCATAATGGTCCCTTCTGGCTTTAAACTAACATCTGGGTAGTTACATGTCCACAGTATTTGTTATATTTGTCAAGTATCAGGGGGTAGCCGTGTTAGTCTGCATCTACAAAAACAACAAGGAGTCCGGTAGCACCTTAAAGACTAACAGATTTATTTGGGCATAAGCTTTCGTGGGTAAAAACCTCACTCAAGTTGGGCAAGGCATGGGTAAAAACCAAACTTCAAGTGAGGTTTTTACCCACGAAAGCTTATGCCCAAATAAACCTGTTAGTCTTTAAGGTGCCACCAGACTCCTTGTTGTTATTATATTTGTGGATATTTGATAACTGAATCTGTTGTATAATGTACACCCAGGAGAGCAAGTCTCCGTACATGATCCCATATGCTATGACTTTTGATAGCAATGGAATTGAAAAAGCAATCAGAATATTAGCTCTATTTGTGGATCACATGTTCTGGTGTTCTTTCACTTAGCTAGTCAGAGAGGTTTCTTTTTGTTTAGTGACCCAGAATGCAAAATAGTTATCTTTCTAATAATCTAACAGGACTCGGGAATAAACCTCTGAAAACACTGCTGTTTAGTTTATTCACAACAGACATAAGAATAAATGAACGCATGTCGGGCGCCATCAGCCATTGGACTCTAAGACTATTTTCCGTCTCTGCGTCTGGATGTCTGATAGACAGTTTGTTTGCAGGCTTATTGGGAAGAACAGCCTAAGTTTTTTGGCTTGGCCTCAGAAGCAGCGTCTGTTTTTGCAGCCCGCAGGGCCAGCTTCCAGTGAATTTTAATAAGGTTTTAACAATGCCTGGATTTATTGTTGTTGTTAGTGGAAATATGCGAAAGGATGGGGAGACAGACACTTATTACGGGATATAAAGGGATTAATAATCCGGTTCCCATACATCCATGCCAGATGAGCAGTAATGAAGAGGTTCATTCTCATTGGCACTGGACAGAATGCAGCCCCGCCCTCCTCTAGAACGGGCTTCGGCCTCAATCCAGCTGGAGGACACAGTGCCAACTTTCGCTGTGGTTTATGTTCTGCTGCCCTCTCCGGGGTTGCCTTCTGTTACCACTGGGTGATAAATGAAACTACCCATCTGTTAGGAAGATTACGGGAGCGAACTATTGCTCTCTCTCTAATGAAGGTACTTGCCCCTCGTTGGCTCATGCCTTGCCTAGCCCAGGAGTGCTGTTTTCTTACTTTGTCGTTCAGGTGCTCAAGGCACTAGTCATCCATTGCTGATCGTTGAGTAGAGACTCAGGCACCGGAGTCTGATTTTCAATAGTACTGAGTGTCCACAACGCCTAGCAGGAGAGTAGCTCCCTAAACTGAGAGCCTCCTTTGCTGGACCTCCACAGCATCTGGAGGGTTTGCAGTTATCCAGCCTTGCTGGGCAGTGCTTCTGACCATGTGTCACTGTGTGCAATGCTGACTAGTCGCTGGGGGTTTTCACAAGCTGGAGGAAACCAAGCTAGATTTTCCAAAAGATGCACCCAAGTGGGGCATCATGAAAGGGCATTTGCACAGACACTCCTTGCACAAACTACATCTCCCACCAGGAGCACTTAGAGTGCAAGATCTATTGCAAGAGCCAAATGACAATACACGGCTGCACAGGGGTGTCTAGCCATCTTCTGACTGGTATCCTAGCTATCGTATTGGAGCTACTGAAATCTACTCTGGGCTGGATTGTGCCCAGGTGCAGGGAGAGGAATGGAGAAAGGACAAGGAACTTTCAGCCATTGGGCACTAAGTCCCTGACCCCCTTTGCACAGGCCAGACTTCCTCCCCCTATGGTCAGTGTGGGGAGCATATGCTGAAGTTGATCAAAGGAGGTTAGGGGGACTGAGCTCCATGGCCCTGCTAAGAGGCCCTGTGCCTGCCTCTTTATAAAGGCCCTTCTCTAGCTCTTATCAAATTACTGTGGGCCAGATTCTGCCATCTTTGCTCCTCTTGAGTAGTCACACTGTAATCAATAGGATTACTTGCAGAGTAAGGTACCACTCAAGGTGGGTGAGAGCATCAGAATACGTATTTAGATCTGTTTAGATCAGCAGTTCTCAAACTGTGGGTAGGGACCCCAAAGTGGGCTGGCTTAGACTTGCTGGGACCTGGGGCGAAAGCCAAAGCCCGAGCCCCAGTGCCCAGGGCTTCAGCCCCAGGTGGTGGGGCTCATGTCACAGGACACCTGCCTGGGGCGGAAGCCCTTGTCCTTTGGCATGGGCCACCTGCATGGAGCAGAGGGGCTCAGGCTTTGGCTTCAGCCCCTCTATCTAGGGTGGCAGGGCTTGGTCGGGCTCAGGCTTCAGTCCCTCATCCTGGGGTTGTGTCGTAATTTTTATTGTCAGAAGGAGGTCGCAGTGCAATAAAGTTTGAGAACCCCGTGTGTGTGTGTGTGTGTGTGTGTGTGACTGAGCATTAAAATGATACAAAGTAACAAACAAGCACGACAAAGATACGTGACACAAAACAGAACGATGTAATAAGGGCAACAGAGCGTAGTCCAATGTAAACAACCCTAAACAAACAGTTATACTGGAAACACTTCGTCCTTCTCTGATCCACTGCAAGTATTCATTCAGGCACAAAACAACAACTTATTCTGAGTGTGTGTGTCAGACTCAAAGAAAACCTTACAGTCCAGGTCTGTACGACTAGCTGCCACACTCTGTCTATGCAGTACCAACCCCAGCAATCTGACAGTTTTCCTCCTTTGTAAGGAGAAAGGAATGTCAGTTTCACCCTGCCACCAGGGCTCACAAGGAAAGCGTTAGCTTCCAAAAATTATTTGCGGAGCAGCATAGATTGTAAGATCGTTTGGGCAGGGGCTGATTTTGGTCTGTGTTTGTTTGAGACCTTCTGCTGATGTAGTTTATTCCATTTGAAGAACTGGTTTAAACTATGCCAGCAAAAGAACTCTCTTGCCGGTAGAAGCTGTATATCCAGGAGGGCGCTTAGCTGGTAGAGTGATACCTTTTGAGTGCAGACAAGGCATCAGAGGGAACGCCCACACAGCCTGCAGCAGGGAGCCTCCCAGCCCGAGTCGACAATCCGTACAGACAGTTCTGTATAGCTCAGGTCTCTGGGGCTGTATAGACCAGGGGTAGGCAAACTTTTTGGCCCGAGGGCCACATCTGGGTGGGGAAATTGTATTCAGGGCCATTAATGTAGGGCTGGGGCAGGGAGTTGGGGTGTGGGAGGGAGTGTGGGGTGCAGGAAGGGGCTCAGGACAAGGCGTTGGGGTGCAGGAAGGGGTGTGGAGTGCAGGAGGAGGCTTAGGGCAGGGGGATGGGGGGCAGGAAGGAGTGTGGAGTGCAGGAGGAGGCGTAGGGCAGGGGGATGGGGGGCAGGAGGGGGTGTGGAGTGCAGGAAGGGGCTCCAGCCCAGCACCGCTTACCTCGAGCTGCTCCGGGGTAGCAGTGGTGCTCAGCAGGGCTAAGGCAGGCTCCCTGCCTGCCCTGACCCCATGCTGTTCCCGGAAGTGGCCGGCACATCCAACAGTGGCTCCTGGGAGTGGGGTGCGGCAGGCGACTCTGCCGCGCGCTGCCCTCGCCTGCCGGTACCATCCCAAAGCTCCCATTGGCCGCAGTTCCCCGTTCCCAGCCAATGGGAGCTGTGGGGGGCAGTGCCTGCAGGCGAGGGCAGCTCACAGAGCCCTCTGCCCTAGGGGCTGCAGGGATGTGGTGCTGGCCGCTTCCAGGAGCAGAGCGGGGCCAGGGCAGGCAGGGAGCCTGCCTTAGCCCTGCTGGGCCCTGAAGCTGGCAATCCTGCAGGCCGGATCGAAAGCCCCGATGGGCCAAATCTGGCCCATGGGCTGTAGTTTGCCCTCCCCTGGTATAGACAGTGCTTTAAAGTTGGGTCTCCAGTTCTGAAAATCCCTCCAGCCCAAGCCGCATCCTCTACACCACTAGTTTTAGCACTGTAGCATGAGCCCCCTGAGCCCAAGTCGATGGACCCAGGCTGAGAGGCTCACTGGCAGCTGAGGGCTGTGTAGAGGTACCCTAATTACAAGGCCTCCCAGGGCTTATTCTTACCCATGCTGAAGGCTGTGCCTAATGTCACAACCTAGCCCTCACAACACATCTGGGAGGTAGGGGGCTAAATATTATCCTTACTTTACTTATGGGTAAACTGAGGCAGTGGGTCTTGCCTGCGAGTATGCAGCAAGTCAGTAGCAGACCTGGGATTAGAACTCCCAACTTCCTGATTCCCAGCCTTCTACTCATTCCTCCTGATCGCTCTGCCAGCCCTTTGGAGTTTTTTAAGGAAATCTGATTAGCTAAATAGAATGGGTCAAAAAATTCCATCAACACCATTAAACAGAAAATTGGGGTTTTGACAAAATGAGTTTTTTTGGTGTAACATGACCCTGGCCAGGGACTCCAGGCTGCACAATTTCCCCTCAGCAAGAGTGGGGCCTGGCAGGTGTTAGGGGAAATCCAGCGGGGGATCCCAGCCTACAGAGAAAAATGGGACAGGAGAAGCAAACTATAACTCCCAAGAAGCATTGCAGCTCCCCTTTTTTTGGCCAAAATATTTTGGTTTTCAAGATGTTAAAAAAAAAAATCACAAAAACAAATTTGGTTTCATTTTCTTTGAAAATTTTTTGGACCAACTCCAGATCCTTATGAACAATACCAGATTTATTTGCATTGCTGACCTTTAAAAAAGAAATGCTGGCGTCTGTATTGAGCCGTAACCAAGAACTGTGCACTGGATGAGGCATTGCCCAACTAACCTTCCAGTGGGAGACGCTTCATTTTACATGCTAACGAAGGTCTGTTACCCAGACTCGTTAGCAAAACAAAAGACAGGTGAATGGAAACGGACACAGCACATTTTTTGTATATTACAAAGATCGGTTAATAGGAAAAGTTTGGATGTTTATCCAGCTGATTCAGAAGGATGGTGGGACCTCCTGTGCATTATCACTAAAGCAGAAATTATAACCACCTATATTGGATTTCAAAGAAGTAGGAATCTTAATCACACTCGGGGACAGCTTTCTATGGTAAATGCCAGCCTCATCCCACCAGAGAGCTGGTAGAATGTAACTGGGCTGAGTTTTAAGCACACACACGCACAGATTCCTAGATTCCAAGACCAGAAGAGACCACTGATATCCTCCTGTCTGATCTCCTGAACAGCACAAGTCAGAGAATGTCCCCAGTCTTGTTCCTAGCGCAGATCTTTTAGAAAAACATCCATTCTCTGAGGAAATGTCCCCACCATTACGTGTTCAGAAGAGAGCTCCCATTGACGTCAGTTGCATCTGGAAGTGCTCAGCACATCTGCAAATCAGACTCCAGCTGCATCCAGTTGGGTACTCAGAAAATGGGGAATGCCCAGTGGCCACCTGTGAAGAGTTTGGTTTGTGTGGCATCACTGGGGGTGGGGGGAGAAGTCTGTGATCATGTAACTAAAGACAGTATCATAACACATATGCGCAAGGGGGACAAATTAAGGTTGCATGGACGATGTTCGTTCTGGCATTGCTTAACATTTGGGTGCTTGACTTTGCAACCTTCATAATGTTCTTTGAACAGGTGTTTTTGGATGTAATTTCCTAAGTTTAAAAATTAAAAAAATTGAAAAACCAAAATCCTGCGGAACTATACAGATGCCCCAGATGGGATAATCAGCAGGGCTGGGACCTTTAGATCACAGCCCAGCCCTCGACCACCTGAGCTGGAGTAAGTGGTAGCTGTAGAGGGGGAAGGGGAGACACACTTTGCCATTATTGGCTAGAAAAGGAAGGTTGGGACCCATGTGTCCTATTTCAGGTTCTGCAAGGGAGTGCGCTCTAGTGGTTACAGACCTTTCTGCCATGACCCCCCAACCCTCTCTCTGTCCCCGCTGCTGCTGCTGTCTCCCTCTTGCCCCTGATTCCTGCCAATCCCCCCAACTCATCTGGGTTTCAGTGCAGGCCCAGGAGGGTCAAATACCTGCACCAAACTGCACCACTGGGTAAAAGTCCCCCCAGGGGGGCAAGTGCACTCTAAGCAGCTGGTTTCTGTGGCAATATGAACCCAGCCACACTGCCAGGTGAGTGCAGGTCAGCAGACAGGAGCTCAGAGCTGGAGTGGTGTGGGGAGGTGGAGCTCAGCTGCTTCCCGGCAGTCAGGGAAACCAAGCCCACTTCAATAGTGCAGGGAGGAGATGGCTGGGCTTGCAGTCTGCCAGATCACCAGCAATGGTGGGAATGTCCCATCCTCATTTTAACACCCCCCTCAGAAGTGCAGGAACCCTTCTGCTACCTGCACAGCGCAGGATCCCTGGTGGGATTGCATCTGTGTTCTGGGCTCCAGTCAGCAGCTCTGCCTCCACATCCAAAGGACCCACTCAAGGGCTATGCACCATTGAAGTCAGACTTCAGAAGGGCCTACGCCATGCAAAAGGCCTGGTGCAGGGGGTGAATTTCACTCAGGCTGATCTTCTTCATTGGGGTCTGATCCAAAGCCTGTTAAAGTCAACAGGAATCTTTGCACTTTCTTCAACAGGGTTTGGCTCAGCCCGTACGACAGGGCCACCTGGGGCTCCCAGAGAGGTGTGTCACTTCACTTTTCTACTGAACAGGACCCCAAAATAGCAGACCATTGCACAAAGGCAGACTGAAGAGGAATTTGGGAAAGGGAAATGTTTCAGGTGACATTAGCCAAGGGGCTGCTTTTGGCTCCCTTACCGGCTAAGAGAAGCACAGAAGAAAATGAAGTAGAATAGGAAGCAGTAGCTAATAAGGGATTCGCATCATCGTCTATTTTCGCAATGCCTTAGTCACGGAGCCTTGTGTTTCTCAGATATTTTTATCTGCACAGCTTGGAGAGAGCATGCTTTGGGGACCCAGTTATATAACAGCCTAACTCGAGGAGAGCAAATCGTTTATCCTTTTGCAGAGTTCTGCTGACCACACTTGTAAGAACAAACTCTCCTTCCTTATTCTAGGCAGCTTCCCTTTGGCACCGCATTTTGCCAACAGTAAGCAAATGTTATCGAGAAAAGCTAGCTTCAGGTTTGCCCTCTTTATTAGGGGAAAGGGAATTGAGCCCCATACCTAGGAAACCACAGTAACAGAATAAAGAAGAGGAGTATTTGTGGCACTTTAGAGACTAACAAATTTATTTGCACATAAGCATAAGTAACAGAATAGATATGTAAAATCACCACTAGTACACAAGCCATCTAATTCCTTTCCTCCCACCCACAAGAATGTCCTGTAGGTAACAATCTCCCCACTGCACCTATTCCCCTAAACTCCACTCATGGTTTAGCTATAAGTATCAGGTGTCCAAGTGGCTCTACAAGTCAATCTCCAGTCACAAGAGAGCTTTTCCAATATTATTTAGAAGCCCACTACCCCACAACATCCAACTACATGTATAGTAATGGTGACTCCGCAAGTGTCACTAGAGAAATTGTGGGTAGGCAGCCTATGCAAATGAAGTGGTCTATGGTCATACTCCTCCCTTTTCACCAAAAGAGGGAGTTGAGAGCACTTTCTCCTCTGTAGCTTCTGGCCATAGGGCTTACACAAAAAAAGGCAAAATGGGTCATATAGCTAGACCTGAGCTAGGCAGTCAGCACAGTGGTGGAAGAGGGGGCTATGTCTACACTACAATGTCTACACTACAAAGTTGACTTAAGGTACATCAACATACAGCCACTGCTGTAATTAAACTGCTGTTGCATGTTGACGCGATGCTCCTTGTGTTGGTGGAGCACATCCACTGTAGCAGCTCTTACATCGACACAGAGAGCAGTGCACTGTGGGTAGCTATCCCACCGTGCAACTGGCCGCAGGGTGTTTTGGGAAGGGTTTGCAGTGCCTCATGGGGGCAAGTTCAGCATCACATGATGCAGGTTTCTCAATCCAATCATTCATGGGCATCCTACTAGGTTTCCAGCTGCTTTTCAACTGCTCTGGTAGCCTGTGAGCCAGCCCTCTCTGTGAGAAAGCCTGGATCCTGCACTGCTCTTCGGTCCAGTGCTGTGCATTACAAACACATGGCTATAAGAGGAGCTGAATGGGGGCAGAGGGCTATTCACCATTACCTTGCCCCAAGCCCCTCCTTGTAGAAGCGGTATGTCTGCAGCTCTGCCCCAGAGTGACTATTTGCCTCCCTGGCCTTCTGCTCTGCTTGCTGCGGCCCGCAGCTCTTTGATTTTTACATGACACAGCCGCGTGTCCCTCTCGCAGCCCTTCTTCTCCATGCCCCGAGCAAGTTCTGCAGCGGGAGCCTCCCCACACAGACCCTGGAGATCCACCACCTCCTGCGTACCCCAGGCCGGAGTGCGTTTGCTGCCTGGAGCCAGCAGGAGCAGTTGCTATGTGAGCGCTTCTCACTGAGCAAATGGGAAGAACAAGGTCAAAACTTCCCAGAGCTTCAACAGGGGAGGGGCGTTCCCCTGTGTACCTGGCTGCAGGGCAGTGGAGTTCCAAACGGTGATCAGAGCGGTCACGATGAGCACTGAGGGATACCTCCTGGTGGCCACTTAGGGCAACCCAGTGTCTTCACTGACACGGCGTCGCTCTACATATGTCTAAGCTCTCTGCCTCTCGTCAAGGTGGTTTTGTTATGTCTGCAGGAGGAGCATTGCAGTATGGACACGTCTATCAGTAGGTCGGCGTAAGCTGCCTTATGTCAACTTAACTTTGTCATGTAGACAAGGCCCTAGAGAAACAGAGAGAAAGTCCAAGGAAATTATTGAGCCTGTAAAGGGACTGAGGTGGGAAACGGAGAGAGCAAGAGACTCAGGACAGGTCTACACTACCCGCTAGATCGGCGGGTAATGATCAATCTATCAGGGGTTGATTTATCGCGTCTAGACTAGACACGATAAATCGATCCCCGAGCGCTCTCCCGTCGACTCCGGTACTCCACCGCCACGAGAGGCACAAGCGGAGTCGATGGGGGAGTGGCGGCAGTCGACCCCATACCATGAGGACATGAGATAAGTCGACCTAAGATACGTCGACTTCAGCTAAGCTAGTCTCGCTAGTCTCATAGCTGACGTTGCGTAACTTAGGTCAATCTCCCTCCCCCCCCACCCCAGGGCTAAGAGGATGTAGGAGGACACTTAAATCTGGAAGGTCCCTGTCCAGGAAGAGTATTGGCGAGGTAAGGTATGGTTCTGTTGTGCCGTCTGGCTTCAAAGCCTTTGGAAACCTACTTATGTTCCTCTGCTGTGTGGTTCGAGCTCTACTGCAGCCACTTCCGAGCTGAGTTGGCGCCGGTGAGTTGAGATGACGGTGACTAAGCATTGGCAAGCTAAGTATTTTTGCCATTTTCCGTATGCCAATAAAGCGGGGGCCTGGCCGCTGGCTTTTGGCTTTCCTGTCTCTCTGCTCACTTATGCAGGGTGCCATTCATGCAGATTAGGGGTCCACAGGGCTGATCACCCTTTTGCACAGAAGGCATTTGGCTCTCCAGGCAGCAGAGGCTGGGTAAATCTGACACACCCTCTTCCAGGAGCTGCTCCTTCGCCACCTTCTGTGATTATGGATGAAAAGGGGGATGTGTTTTCCACTGGAAGGGGACCTCTGCCCACAGGCCTCCTGGAGCATGGTACCAATATATGGAAGGTGGTAATAAAGTTCTCATAACACGGCACACCTATTAACCAACTAGCCCTCGCAAAGTGCATGCAGATGGCGAGAATTCTGCTCCTTCCTCCTCGGGACTTCTGATGGTGAAACCAGTGTGGTTCCACTGTACAAGGGACGGGGAGAGGGAGGGGACAGAATTGTGGGGGACTTCACAGGAGGGTCCATGTCCTAGTGCGGGGGTGGGGAGGCAGGATGCATGCAGGAGGATGTGAGGGCAGGGGAAGATTAAGACAGAGGAAAGGCAAAGGTTTCACAATGGGGGACTTAGTGTAACCCACTGGTGAGTGTGTGTTACAAGTCCCCTCTGTGCCAGTCTACAAAGGCTACTAGTCTGTTAGAGCCCCCAGTTACAGAGCTTTGACTCTTTAGCTCAAGAAGTTTATGTTTTTAGCTCTGGCGTCCCTGATTCAATCCCCAGTGCATTGGCCAAGCCCACAGCTGTCTCATTAGTAAGGCGTAAGTTTTAGGAGTCTCCAGCAGGGGGCCTCCTTCGTGGCCAGATCCAGTCTGTCATCTTCCTACACTACTTGTTTGGCCCCCCATTACCACAGTATTTGAGCATTTCACCATCTTTAATGTATTTATCCACAGAGGACGTCGGGAAGTGCCAATAGCCCCATTTTACAGATGAGAAAGAGAGAGGCTAAATGATTTGCCCAAGGTCACACAGAAAGTCTGTAGCCGACCAGAGCCCCGTACCCAGGTCTTCTGGGTCACAAGCTAGTGCTATAACCATTGGACCATCGTTCCCCATGCAAACATTTTCGGCTAGTGGGAAGCAGACTGCTGACCCCAGCCGAGGCTTTTTCTCCAGTCACATCTGCCTCCTCATTACATCACCTTCCAAGAGCGAATCTCTGACATATCTGTGGAGGAACCACACCTATGACATCACTTTCCATAAACCCAGTCAGAGGAAGTGACATTTCCATGGTATGTAGAACTTCTCCCTCCTCACTTGAGTTTGACACTCATCTCTCTGCCCCCCCCCCCCCCGCCCGTCTAAGGAGCCGCTTTTAGCAATGAGACCTGTCTCGGTCACCCAGAGACAGCTGCTCTCTCCCCAGTTCAGGGTGTGTATCAGCATGGCTCTGCTTTTCCTTTGAAATGGCAGGAGTTTGTGTTTCTATAATCCCACTTTGGGTCTGTTTTAACAGACGTTTGTGGCTCCAGGGCCATCTGTCTGCCAGGTTGTTTAGAAGAGGTGACATGCTCAGCTTTTGCTCACCGGTTAATTGCCTGTTTACTTGTATTTCAATTTCAAGAAGGTTTTCAGGCTCCTTATTCCACACGAGGCTCATCTAATCTGTACACCAGAGCTGCTCGAAAGTGGGTGTGGGTGGTGTAGAATGAAGGATTTCATGAAAAAGTCAGTGAATTTTTCCCATTTCCCTCCCCCCCCACAACATTTGAAATTTTCAATTAACATTTTCATAATTTCTAAATTCAAAACATTCCACCCAGCTGCGTGGCACAATTTGAACACCTCATATGTTACTAAGAAACCGTTCGTTATTTCTGAATTTAATGGTATTAAGTTGCTCTAGCCCAACGCTTAGATAATTAATTAACTCAACTCTCCTCAAAAATAACTGGAGCTTGATATACTTTGTTTAAGACACATTATTGTTCATCCCTTATGTTAGCAGTTTTAACACTCCTACTTTGGGGCCTGTCTCATATATGCCCTGATGCTGGAAAGATAATCTCTATCTGTGCGGTTGAGAAATCAGAGGCTAAAAGGGTGACTTGAGGGCACTTATCACAGAGCCAGCAAGGCTGTGATTAATTCTGCATCCTGTACTAAAGTGGAATTCTAATATTGATTATAGGGTTGTTAATGAGTTGCAGGAGGCTTGAGCTAATCCTATTAGATTTGGTTAATTGGTTTGTGGCTTCCTGGAGCAACACTGGCAGATATCCAACTCTTGTGCAGAAACTCATAAGCACATATCAATTGCATTACAACATTAGGAATGGGCAAACAAGATCGGGTAAGGTAAGACTAGATCCAAAACTGCCCAGAACTCAAAGCAAACTAAACTTTCTTTGGACTTCAGTTAACTTTGATATATACTGTTACTATATACATTTCACTGTATTGTTTAGGAGATACATTTGTTAGCACTCATCAAGTATAGGACAATTCTTCCCCTCCCCCCCCCAAATAAATACAAAGTGATATTATATTTCTGTGGGGATGACCCCTTTTCGCCATGACCAGCCTGCAGTTGTTCTGTAATCGCCAGTGACAGAAACACAGCGCCGGGGTAGATAATTCAGTGGAATCACAGTGGATGGCGGTGGGGAGCAGATAGCGTGACTAATCACTTCACGGTGGGTCTTTTAAAATAAATAATTGTCCCTCGGTGAGGAAAGGGAATGAGAACGGGCCTCCCTGTGCATTCTGTTACACCAGTGGAGGGACATCAGCCTAACAGAGTGGAGCATCAGCGGCATTCCTCTTTGACATCTCAGCTACCCTCCACGCTTCTCTTTCCAGCTGCTCCAGCAACCTGTGCCATGCAATGACATGAGCCGGTCGGCCCTGATCCTCACGGTATTTCAGCCCCTAACTCCTCCTGATTTCAGTCGGCGTTAGATACCCAGATACCTGGAAGTGTACGTCTGCGCCACAAGAAAAGACCCTCATGGCCGCGGCTGGACCAGCTCAACTGACTCAGGCTTACAGGGCTAAAAACGACAGTGTCGAGGTTGGGGCTGCTGGAAACCCCGCGAAGGGGCAGGATCTCAGCGCCTGAGCCCGAACAGCTACATGGTATTTTTAACCCTGGCGTTTGAGCCCGGTGAGCCCCGGTCATTTGACTCAGGTTCCCGGACGCAGTGCTGCAGGTTTTCAGGGCAATGCAGCCATACACTTGAGGGTCTGGCCCACCCTGCTTAGCAATAGTGACATTTCTAGGCCTGGTTTTTAGCACTGCTTAGGAGGGTCAGGTAGCAAGCTGGACTACTGTTTTGCTAGCCATACAAAGCCTGTTGTTACGGAAAGGCACTGAACCTAGGAAGAGCTTGCCCAGTGCCCACAAACTCTCAACCAACCGGCTTGGCGTGCCGTGATCACCTCTCCGTTGGCTCCGAAGCTGCTGGTGGTTCTGGATAAGTCAGACAGACAGAGGCGGGTTCCTCCTTCCCCAGCTCATGCAGTTTGAAACATTAAATTCAAAATCTGTCACTGTGAAATTCCTCCCACGCTTGAGGAACAGATGCTTGGTCCCCAGTCACCACCGAATAGGATATTGAATAACTCCCCTCTTTTTATAATACCATTGGGTGTTTGCCTGTTCCTCATAGGCTTCTGCACCATATGTCCTGTAAGTGATGTGGCAAATCAAGAAAACACCCTCATTTAAAATATCAGAAAAACAAATCTGGCAGAGTTAGATGCTAGCCGCCTCAGTCTGCAAAGCACAGCACACAATAGCTATGCATGAGGGCTGAAATTTTCAGCGAGGTTTATGGGATTTAGACACACCTGCCATCAGGGGCGGCTCCAGGCACCGGCGCAGCCAGCGCGTGCCTGGGGCGGCAAGCCGCGAGGGGCGGCCTGCTGGTCGCCGTGAGGGCGGCAGTCAGGCTGACTTCGGCGGCATGCCTGCAGGAGGTCCGCCGGTCCCGTGGCTTTGGTGGCAATTCGGCGGCGGGGACACCAATGGCGCAGCACCGGCAGACCTCCCGCACGCATGCCGCTGAATCCACGTGACGAGCGGACTGAGCACAGGCGCATCGCAAAAAGCTGCCTGACTGCCGTGCTTGGGGTGGCAAAAAACATAGAGCCGCCCCTGCCTGCCATTAATAGGAATCAAAGATGCGTCTAAATCCCATAGGCTGTTTTGAAAAGTTCAGCCAAAACCCAGGAATTTGCCCATCACCCATAGCTGGCAGGAACTTTTCGACCATAGGTTGGAAACAGTTGAAAAATCGAAAGGCTTTGGATGCATATTTTAAAAGCTTTTAAATTTCAGGCCCAAAAGAAGGTGCTTTTACCTTTTTTAAACTGTGCTAAATTGGATATTGCCAAATGGAAGGGGATAAGTAGATGAAGTCTTCAGATGCTCAAATCCTATTCTCTCTCCCATCCGTGCTGCTGACACCTTTCCAACCACCCACCTCCAATTTATACTCCAGCTAATCGCCACCCACGGGCAGAGATGTAGCTGAAGCCTCAGCCAAGCTGTAAAATGTTAGAAAAAGAAAACCATGAAAACACTTCCCATGGGTTTGGATCTGAGAGAGGCACAGAGCTCTCCGAGGCCCTGATCCTGCCTCGAGGGCCCCTCCACCCACACAGCCACTCACTAACGTCACTGGGGCGCTGCATGAGTGTGGAGCTCCTTGCAGGATCAGGACCTAGAATGGTTGAGTTTCACAGTTCTCCGAGGACCCCTGTGTGGTGTTGCACTCCATATGATTTTATGAAAATATGCTAATGAGTATGAATATTGTTGGAGAAAAACAGAGTTCTCACTCTCTTTTTTGGGTGCAGCAAGTCAGATACTTTAGTCTCAAGCAATTGCATAGAGGGAGAGAGTGCACTAGGACACAGGGTTTCCCCCTCCTAGGCAGGTCTCTCAAAAGATGAACAATTACAGCAAGTATTTATTCCTTTTGTTACATACAACAATGGGCAACAGCTGCATTTTGTTTATACATAGATCATCCTGATATCTTATTTTTCACATCTATTTAGACTCTAGTCTACATTCTATACTTATCTACACAAGGTCGCAACAACTTCTCACACAGTTCTTTCCCATTCACCTCACACAATCCTCGCTTCTACAAATCTCGCGTTATTAGGCTAACAGCTCACAGAAGAGACTGTTTGCATTAATCCCTTCAAATCCCTGTCAGTTCTTGCTCTACTTCCACAATATAATGTAACTGGAATATGCTTCATGCAAAAGGTCTCTTGTAAGGTATCATTACAAAGTTTATAATCTACTGAGTGTGGTCATCCAATGTGTATAAATGTATCATTCTTGTATCTGAAACGGGGAATATGAAATATAACTCTGAGGTCCTATTGTAGTTATGCAAAGTGTGGTTTAGAATCTTGATGGCTCCCATCAACTAGGACAATTGACTGTGGATGGCTCTGTTTACTTGCAAGCCTTCCTGTGAGTCAGGCTGGGAAGAATGAAGGCTTGGGGTCTCACAGGACATGTGACCATGTCACCTGGTACTGGAATCCATTTTTAACCTGGTGCTTTTCCATTTAGAAGGAGGGGTGGGGACCCGGAGAGACAAAAGATTCCCGCCTTGTGCCAAAGCCATATAAGGGGGTGGAACAGAACAAAGGGGGCTGCAGTCATGACAAATCCCCTAGCTACCACCTGAGCTGGAACAAGGACTGTGCTGGGGAAAGGATTGGGCCCAGACTAGGAAGGAGTCCAGTCTGTGAAAGAAGCTGATTGGAACATCTCTGAGAGTGAGATTTATCTGAAATGAGTTTCTTAATGTATTAGGCTTAGACTTGCACGTTTTTGTTTTATTTTGCTTGGTAACTTACTTTGTTTTAAGAACAGGAGTATTTGGGACACCTTAGAGACTAACAAATTTATTTGGGCATAAGCTTTTGTGGGCTAAAACCCACTTCATCGGATTCATGCAGTGGAAAATACAGTTGGAAGATATATATACACAGAGAACATGAAAAAATGGGTGTTGCCATACCAACTATAATGAGACTAATCAATTAAGGGGGGCTATTATCAGCAGGAGAAAAAAACTTTTGTAGTGATAATCAGGATGGCCCATTTCCAGCAGTTAACAAGAAGGTGTGAATAACAGTAGGGGAAAAAATTAGCATGGGGAAATAGTTTTACTTTGTGTAATGACCCATCCATTGTTCTGTCTGTTATTACTTGGAACCACTTAAATCCTACTTTTTATATTTAATAAAATCACTTTTGTTTATTAATTAACCCAGAGTAAGTGATTAATACCTGGGGAAGCAAACAGCTGTGCATATCTCTCTATCAGTGTTATAGAGGGTGGAAAAATTATGAGTTTACCCTGTATAAGCTTTATACAGAGTAAAACGGGTTTATTTGGGGTTTGGAAACCATTGGGAACTGGGAAGCTGGGTGCTAGAGACAGGAACACTTTCTAAGCCGTTTTCAGTAAAGTCTGCAGCTTTTTGAGGACGTGGTTCAGACCTGGGTCTGTGTTTGCAGCAGGCTAGCGTGTCTGGATCAAGAAGACAGGGTACTGGAGTCCCAAGCTGGCAGGGAAAACGGGCTCAGAGGTAGTCTCAGCATTCCAGGTGACAGTCGCAAGGGGGTCTCTGTGACCCAACCCATCACACCCTGGTCTTTTGCATGAATTGCTGTATGGAAAAACTAATTAACAGGGCCGCTGGGTGAACCTGCAAGTCATAACAATGATGATGCTAAGCACTGGAGCAATAGTCTTTAATGTAGCAGTTAGCTGCTGTTAGCAAGTCTTGCAGGTGAAATATCCAGTGTGAGACCAAATAGACATTTGCCCATTTCTGTTGCCTAGCTCTGTAAATCTGTTAGTTATCAAAGCAACAAGAGGGGACAGACCTATTTTACAAAAGTTACCAGCATGCAAGGACACCAACACAATAGAAAGGGCTAGACAGCCGGCCGGGAGAGAGCACCTGCACCCAGAGTTCATTGGGCAAATAACTTCATTGCTTTCCACTGAACCCGCTAGCTGTTGTGACAGATTCCAGTCTCACCCCCACTGAGCATTTCCACTGGGAGACAGGGAGTTATGCCAGTCTTCCGCTGAGGTAGGTGAGATCGGAATTAGGCTTGTTATGGGACACAGTTAGCAAGCTTTGAACCTGGGAGCACCAAGAATAATTGCCTGGCAACAATACTAATTTTGTGATGCCTCCTGGATGGTCGCCCTAGTAGGGGACAACCGGCCAGGAGATGGGTGGAGGCTGTGCTTGAAGTCAGTGATGGATCGATGATGTCCCTAATATTCAGACATGAATAAATGGATTTACTTCCTTACCTGTCTTCCTTATTCAGAGAGAGTCAGCTTATGACACCTTTACTTGGGTTTCTTATTTGGAGTAGTGCTACTGACGTCAATGGGGCTGCTCGCTGAGTCAGTGCCTATTCACACTGAGTGAGGGGCACAGAACTAGCCCCGCATAAGGAGTTCTACTGCCGTTAGTCGAGTGACTAGGGCTGCAGGATCGGGCCCTTTTTCATGTCACTGATCCTCTTGTAACACTATCATGCATTAACCCAGCTGGGTCTTGCCTAGGTAGTTGGGTCCAAATCCTGTCACCCCCACGCTACGGAGCCATATCTCAGGGCAGGGCACCATCTCCTGCCACACAATAGGCTCTAAGCACAAACCAACTAGAGTCATGACCATTGAACAGGGATGGCCCTTCTGGATCACATTTGGGGTTGCCGTTGGGACAGACTGTGAAAACGTAACCAGCAAGTGCTGTCCGATCCGAGGCTGCCAGTCCATTTCAGCACTGCTGACAGCTGCCTAGGAAGCACAAATGAACACCCAATTACATTAGAGAGACAAGATGAGTAAGGTAATATCTGCTGTTGGGTCAACGTCTGTTGGTGAGAGACAAGCTTTTGAGCTTATACAGAGCTCTTCTTCAGGTTGTAAGCATTTTAGAGGGGAAGCATTAGAAGAGGCTACGCTGTTCTCAGATGCCGGGATCAGCTCAGTTTATCTCATCCTAGACTATAATGAGCAGGCTTATACGAGTAACAAGCTGGAAGATGGATCCTTGGGAATGAAAACAAGGGGGAAATATATACATAATCATTCCATCAATAACACATAAAGACAAACGCCAGCATAGATGGAAATGAACCAGAGTGATACACATCCCTGACCTTTGACCTCTATATAATGAACCAGTCACAGCGAGCCAGGAACAGTTTGGCTGTAGCCCACACACAGACTGCATTCCTTTTTTAAAACCTAACTTAAAAGAAAGCAGGTGGTATTCGGGGAACATTCATCCTTTATTTACTGCTAGCCGCATGGAAGCCTACAGGAAAGATAAAGCATTGAACCGACATTTTGAAGGTTTGAACAAGGACTTTTAACCTGTACCGCTTACTTCATTTCCAAATTACAGTAGGCAACTTTCCCAGGTTTACTGGGTTTCTTCAACTTCTACAAATAATTCACACGATGAAAATACTGTGCTCTGTGCATTTCTGTGTAGTTGAATTAATTACTTGAGCTAGCCAATTCTAAAGGGATCTTGTTCCATTTCAGATTTGCTCGGGAGTTCAGTAGTCTACTTTCAATAGAATTATTGATTTCTGATAATGGACTGACTCCCACACCCTGGAACGTCAATGAAAGCCTTTCCATTGACATTGGTGGGAGTTGGCAGTGGCCCAGAAAGCGTACTTGTTCTCTTGCTGCCTGGATGAGAAATGCAGCAGTGGGTGATGTTGCATTAATTCAGATGAAATAAATGGGCCCAAGGTGTTAACATAACCCAGTCACAATCCAACATTAAAAAGTGTTCAACCAGCTTTGGTAGACCACCTGAGCTGGAACAAAAGCTGTACCAGGGGAAATAATTGTGCCCAGGCCTGGAAGGTGTCCAGTCTGAGAAAAAACTTACTGAAACATCTCTGAGGGTGAGATTATCTGTATTCAGTTTGATTAGACATAGATTTGCGCATTTTATTTTATTTTGCTTAGTGACTTACTTTGTTCTGTCTGTTACTACTTGAAACCACTTAAATCCTACTTTCTGTATTTAATAAAATCACTTTTTACTTATTAATTAACTCAGAGTATGTATTAATACCTGGGGGAGCAAACAACTGTGCATATCTCTCTATCAGTGTTATAGAGGGCGAACAATTTATGAGTTTACCCTGCATAAGCTTTATACAGGGTAAAACGGATTTATTTGAGTTTAGACCCCATTGAGAGTTGGGCATCTGAGTGCTAAAGACAAGCACACTCCTGTGAGCTGTTTTCAGGTAAACCTGCAGCTTTGGGGCAAGTAATTCAGACCCTGGGTCTGTGTTGGAGCAGACGGGAGTGTCTGGCTCAGCAAGACAGGGTGCTGGAGGCCTGAGCTGGCAGGGAAAACAGAAGCAGGGGTAGTCTTGGTACGTCAGGTGGCAGCTCCCATGGGGGTTTCTGTGATCCAACCCGTCACACCAGCCTTCGTAGAGCGCAGTAGGGAAAGCGCTGCAGTCTATCCACACTGACAGCAGCAAGCGCACTGGTGTGGCCACATTTCTGGAGAATAATAAAATATCAGGGTTGTAAGGGGCCTTAGGAAGTCATCTAGTCCAACCCCCTCCTTAAAGCAGGATGAATCTCCAATTAGATCATCCAACATATTTTTGCCCCATATCCCCAAATGGCCCCCCCCTCAAGGATTGAGCTCACAACCCTGGGTTTAGCTGGCCAGTGCTCACACCACTGAGCTATCCCTCCCCCCAACCTTAGAAGATACTAATCATTTATGGGGGAAGCCTTCCTGGGGATGCTGCACACAGCCTCTGAGTCATGGCTGCGGTGGCCCTACAGAGTCATGTGACCAAGTCACCTGGTACTGGACTCCATCACAACACTAGTGTTTTTCCACTGACCGAGCGTGGGAATCAAACTGGGGGACAAAGGGTTCCCACCGTGTGCTAAAACTATTTAAGGCAGGAGAGTGACATCACGATTTGTTCTTGACTGACTCCCCGCCCAAAAAAGAAGACTGCTGGAAACACCTGAGAAAGAAAAAGCCTGAGCTGGGGAGAAGGGTTGAACCCAGGCTAGAGGGTTGTCTGGCCTGTGAAAGGAATATCTGGAGTTTTAAGCGGCAAGCAAATGCTGCTTGCCTTCAAGACTCTCTGCAATCTGCCTAACAACAACATTTAGGGTGAGAATTTGCCTCACATCTACAATTTCTTAATATACTAAAGCTTAGATTGTGTGTTTGTTTTATTTGCTAGAAAATCTGCTTTGATCTGTTTGCTGTCCTTTATAATCATCACTTAAAATCTACCTTTTGTAGTTAATAAACTTGTTTTGTTTTGTCTAAAACCAGTGTGTGGCAGAAAGCTGTGTCTATTCCTCTCCACACTGAGGGAGGGGGCGAAGTTCATGAGGTTATGATGTACAGATCTCTGTGCAGTGCAAGATGGTATAATTTCGGGTTTGCCCTCCGGAAGGAGGGGTGCACTTGAGTACTGGGCAGTTCCTTAGCTGTGCCTTCCCATGCAGAGCTGATTTCAGTGTCTTTGTGTTTCTGCAGCTGGGTGTGTCCCTCCCTGTGTGCTGGTGTGAAAGTGTGAGACCGAGACCGTGTCTGCAGCTTGTCACACCCTTACAGGGTGAAAGGGAGCCCAGGCTGGTGGGTCAGGTGGGGTCAATGGTACCCCAGTTCCAGGCGGCACCCCAAAGGGTGGGGAACCCATCACACTGATATGTCACTATAAGGCTGTCTAAGGGTCCATTAGCAGATAATACTTCACCACTACCACCTTGAAACTTAGAGTCTGGGTTTAGGACTACATTTCCTGGGTGGGAGAGGCAGAGAACTGGTCTCTTGGGACACAGTTGCAGGTACATCTATCCCCGTCAGGATCATGCACATCTACTATGCTCAGCTCTGTTTATTAGCTGTGAACTTTAAACCTGAGAAATGTGGTCACTGGAAACTGGGATGGGATGGTGACTGCTACCACCAGCTTTCCCTTAGACCATGTGTTCTGCCACAACAGTGCTGTGCAGGCCAGAGAGAGGTGGCCTGCCCCCCCTCCCCCTCCCCCCGAATCCTGCCTAGGAGGAAATATGTCTCATGAGGCGGCCCCAGGGAGCAGTATTTCAAAACAAATGTGTCTAAAGCCTTCATGTTATTTTATGCCGGCGGTACAGGGCTGTGTAATTATCTCTGGGCGTGTAGGCTTCACACAATGGAGCTCACAGCAGGCCCTGCGTCAGCTAAGACTTATGTAAGAATTCTCTCCAGCAATGAGTATGCTGCACCCACACACAGTTTTGCTTTAGATCCAAAAGTAAAAAAAAAAAATTCAGGCCAAGCCATAGTGGGAGAATTCTGTCCTTCATTAGCAATTCAGAGAGATCCCTGTTCACAGAGCATGTTCTTGGCTTTATAAATCCCGTGGGATCCCCCTGAGACCCCGTCTGACCTCTGGCCGTGTATCTCCCATTGCTTTGTTGATTGACATTGCTTTAGGTAACGTTTCTATGGTCAGCTGCAGCAGGGGAGGCCAAAGCCGTGACCAGAATCTATAGAGGTTGCCATGACAGCAGAAAAATGCAATTGGTATCCGAGAACAGCTCTCAGACGCCTATAAAGCATCCAAGCTACCAATGCAAAACATGCAGAATGGCAGTCATTGGCATTCAGACCTGTTTTATGTCCCTGTTTGCTCTGTTATGGGTTGTACAGAGCAATAAAACGGGCACTTATGGACAGAGACAGAAAGCTAGAACCACTCTTCACTCCAAGGTTGCTGAACATGGCTGGATTTTTCCTGCTTTGAGAGTACTGGGCAACTGCCTCTCTATACTCCCGAGCCTGGAGCAGGTTTCAGCAGCAATGGAGAGGACAGGATATACATGAGAGATCATAGAAAGGAATCAGGGATAGGAGTTCACCCCTCCCGACCCCACCAGATGCTCATTGACAGAGAAAGGCTCGAGGTGAGCTACCAAGTATGATTAGCTTTGAGAGACGTGGGTGAATTAACTGTCAATTTTTAATCTTAAGTATATGAATACATTTTTGTGTCATTCAGCCACAACTCTCATCTTCTCACGTCTTGATTATCGAGACTTTCTTCTCTCTGGCCTGGACAAATGCAGTCTTGCACCCCTGGTATCCCTTTGGAAGGCTGCCGCAAAGATCATTCACCTAGTCCATTGCTTTGACCATGTCACACACACCCTTTGCATCCCTCCTCTGACTCCCCATTCTCGGCCATGTCAAACATAAGCTACTTGTCTTCACTTTCAAGGACCTTCACGGCCAAACCCCACTCTACCACCCATCTCTCATTCACCGTCGATATGTCAGCTCCCACCCTCACTCAGCCTATTATCCCAGCTTCCATTGCCCACTTGTTACATTTTCAAATCAGCCCCTTCGTGCTTTCTCCTGGGCTGCTTCTCACACTTGGGAAGAGCTTCCTGTAAACATCCACCAAACTCACTCTTTGTCCTCCTTCAAATCCCTCCTCAAACCTCTCCTTCGCTGTGATGCCTGCATAAACCTTGATAACCGGCTGCTGTGTGCAGAGCCCACAGCCTGTCAAGGCTGACCAATATTGTCTCATTGTTTCCTTGTATCCCTGGCTGTCTGCATCCAGCTGTTGTCTCTTAGCTTACACTGGGATTGTTCTGTGCACACTGGGGTCATGGCGTATGACTAGGGGGCCTAGGCATTACAATAATCGAAATAATATTTTATAATGCAGAGAATGGCTCCCAAGAAAGCCATTAAGCTCCAGGATAATCCTTTCAAAAGCACCCAAGTCCCATTTTCACAAGTGATTTTGGGGCCTAAATATCCTGTAAAGCCAATGGGATTTAGGAACCTATGGCCCCAGATCCTCAAAGGTATTTAGGCTCCTAATTGCCATTGAAATGGGTCTGGGCTCAAGTGCCCAAGTCCCTTTGGAAAATATTAGCCCTACACGGCAAATAAAAATCACATTATACAGCTGTTGCTTTAGCAGTCAGTAAGGGTTTAAACCCACATTGACACAACAGAAATCAATAACTGTGCCCTTTGCACATATATACAAATAGTTCTTCTTATTGCTATTATCGTATTGCAGGTAGTTAGAGACCAGGACCCCATTGTGTTAGGTGCTGTACAAAAATGGAATAAAAAAAAAAAAAAGACAGTCTGTAAGCTCTTTAGGGCTAAGTATGACAAGAGAAAACAGGTGCATATAGACAGATGGTGGGGGTCACAAAGTGATTATGAGATGGGCCTGGTCAGCATGATCTGGGTTTAAAACATTACACTGAACTGACCCATTAACTCAAACTTTGAATGTTTCATTTGCAGTTACAATTTTGCAAACATGGCCACAGGCACCTTCAAAAGACAGCCCACAGAGCAACACCGCACTGCGGCCTTGACTCTGTTCCCATTAAACTCACTACCTGGGAGAAAGGCCATCGTTTTGTCAGGTGGATGCATGATGTTACAGTGGAACCCCTCTGTCCCCCATCTTGCCATTGGGCAGACCCCTGGGCCTCACTGACTTCAGCGTGTGACCATCCACCTGAGCCACTGCAATGGCAGGGTCAATAACGGCATTAACCGTTCTGATTGGCTAAAGGAAGAAAGTGAGCTATTCTGTGGCAGCCAATCACCATTCAGTTGATTTATAAAGCTCACTTTTTATAGGCTTTGTTGTAGTTCTATGAATACGTGGCTTCAGAACAGTGTTTTAAAAGCACAACAGTAAATCGGAGGCACTCGTCTTGCAATGCAATGGTACAGGATTGCTTGGTATGGGAAAGTTACCCATTATCTCTCCCCCCTCCCCATGAATAGCAAAAGAGCGCCTCGTTAACAGTGCAGCAAACAGAGGAACTAGTGATAAATTGCCATTTCTTGCAAAGTGCTACTTATAGACAAATCCAGTTACAAATTAATTGTCTTTTTAGACAAGGAGCCTCTATTGCAAGTGTCAGATGAGTCAAGTAGGGAGTGGAATTGTGAGTATATTATTTTCTCTGGTAAAACAGGCTTTTAAAACCTTACAGGATTTAAGTGATTGGGGGATACAGCAGCATCTGTGTCTGTCACTTTTTTCTCTCTGTAAGGATGGGCCTGGGAAGCAGTGTTTGGCTCCAGATTGGATTTATACTACGGTTTGGGGTTCAGGTTTGAGGCTAACCCAGGATTAGGATTTAGATTCTGGTTAAGGGCTAGACAGCACTGAGGCCTCACAAGAAGTTTCTGCCGTCTTGGGCCCCAACCAAACTGGATTCAGAAAATGGGACCCTTCTAGTCTGGGATCTGACCTGGAGTTAAACTGCAGAAACAGACTCAGGGCTTTGACCCAATCATCCTCCCACACATCTCAGAATATTCAGGGGTCTGGATTTGTTTTTCCCCACTTTGGCCCCAGTGTTGGTAGTTCAGTAGGTTTCTAGCAATGGTAACGTCTATGCACTGCAGAATTGCTGTCTTCAGTTAACAGGAGTGCTGCATCTTTCAGCGGGAGTCTAAGGGCACATCTATATCATAATCACTTACAACTCAAGCAGCTGTAATCTAGCTAGCTCCGGTACTAGTGCAGGGATGCTGTGGCAGCCCTCACTTCTGTACAGGCCAGCCCCGGGATCATTACCCACGTTTCTAGGCAGACTTGTACAGCCCACACTGAAATGCATGCTGCCATGGCTTCATTGCTCCAGTACCTGTGCTTGAGAAATTAAAGCTAGATCACGTATGTCCAGACGAGCGGCAATCACCGTATAGACACCCTCAGGGCAGGGACTCTGCTCCAAGCCACTCCCCCAGCAGGCTGGGATAGCTGGGTCCTATGCCCCCATCCCCACCGCCCCGGCACACAGCGAGCACCAGGGATGGGGAGGAGAAGTGGGCACAGCACGGTGCGTGCCAACTATCTCCAGCTGGTTGATGGTGCCAAGGGTGCTCTAACATGGGTTCTGCAGAGAATCAAACTCTAGCCATAGGTCAGCTCATCAGCTTTTTGTCCTCAAGATAAGGCTAAGAATAGTTCTTCTCCCAGCAATGGGAAACCAGCTCAAATATTACAGGCCTTCGATTGATTGATTATATTCTCAACACAAAAGAAAAATTAATATATGGAGATATATCTATCTCCTAAAACAGACCCTGAAAGGTCATTGAGTCCAGCCCCCTGCCTTCACTAGCAGGACCAAGTACTGATTTTGCCCCAGATTCCTAAGTGGCCACCTCAAGGATTGAACTCACAACCCTGGGTTTAAGCAGGCCAATGCTCAAACTACTGAGCTATCCCCCCTCCCAAAGAGACATTGCTAGCAAGACTGGCGTGTGAGGCTGCAGGAATGTCCCACGTCAGTGGTTAGGGGACTAGCCAAAGCATTCAGGGTTTGTCTACGGCAAAAAGAGACCCATGGAAGTGAGTCTCAGAGCCCAGGTCTACAGCTGGCAGCCTGATTTTAGATTATCTATTAATCATATTAATTACTTAAGAATCCCCAGTTATCACTTTGAGGATTGACAGGTTTTTGCCCCAAGATCAGGCCCAGTTTTATTTAAATTATTATGTAGTTGGGAGCCCTGATGTGCACAGCTGCATCACTTACATGACAGGGACATTTTTATATTTACAAATCTAGTTTATTAATACATTTAGCACAGTTACAAACAGAATGTACATCTACACACCCATATATTTACTTACCCCAGTCCTTGTAGAGCAGGGGTCAGCCACCTTTCAGAAGTGATGTGCCGAGTCTTCATTTATTCACTCTAAGGTTTCGCGTGCCAGTCATACATTTTAACGTTTTTAGAAGGTCTCTTTCTATAAGTCTATAATATAGAACTAAACTATTGTGGTATGTAAAGTAAATAAGGGTTTTTAAACGTTTAAGAAGCTTCATTTGAAATTAAATTAAAATCCAGATCTTATCAGTTTAGAGCAGTGGTTCTTAACCTGGGTTGCACGCACCCCCTGGGGATGCGAGATGCCCTTTCTGGGGGTGCGACACATGCAAGATTTTTTTAGAAGGTAAATCAAACACCACACAAATTAAGCACAGGCACGTAAGTACAACTACTTTGTTTCATCAAACCTTTGTATTTATTAACATTATACATGTTTTCATGATTACTGTAATAAACAAAGTTTTTAAGTTTTCAAGTTTTTAAGCTAATTGTAGTGTAGTTTTTGATAAGGGCTGCAGAGTGCTGGGACCAGGCCAGGAGCAGAGCCCTAGGCTGGCTGCCGGTACCCCAGGCCGGCAGCGGGCTGAGCAGGGCCGGCGGCCAAGACTCCGGCTGGCAAGGGGCCGGAACTCCAGACCATCAGCGGGCTGAGCAGGGCCGGCGGACAGAACCCCAGACCGGTGGTGTTGACTCTGGAAAAGAGAAGACTGAGGGGGAATATTATTACAGTTTTCAAGTATGTAAAAGGTTGTTACAAGGAGAAGGGAGAAAAATTGTTCTTGTTAACCTCTGAGGATAGGACAAGAAGCAATGGGCTTAAATTGCAGCAAGGGCGGTTTAGGTTGGACATTAGGAAAAACTTCCTAACTGTCAGAGTGGTTAAGCACTGGAATAAATTGCCTAGGGAAGTTGTGAAATCTCATCATTGGAGATTTTTAAGAGAAGGTTAGACAAACACCTGTCAGGAATGGTCTAGATAATACTTAGTCCTGCCATGAGGCAAGGGACTGGACTAGATGCAGGTTCCAGAGTGGCTGAAGAGGCAATATGTGCTATTCAGCTTCCCAGATTCATCAATAATCACCCTGAACTCCAGCCTAAAATAGTAGGTAGACTGGATATGAATTAGCAAGCTTTCATCCTGGTGGATGATACAAGCAGTTCACCAGGTTTCCATACACCGGCTAGAAATCTTTTTAGCCTTGGACCAACATTTCCCACAGTCCAGTCTTTTTTCCTTAGGTATTTTCAGGAGTGTTCTTGTGTGGGGAGCGAGGCCCCTTGATGACATCACACACCACCTTATAGAGCTTTAACATATGGCGGGAACAGTTCCCAGCCCAGTTTGTGGAAAAATACAAGTACCCAAAATGGAGACCAGGGTCATGTGGTCTGGTCACATGCCCTAGCATGCCCTGCTGAGTCATAGCCATTACTTAGAGGCTGTCTGGAGTGTTCTCAGGACGGCTCACCAGGTGGGGGATAAGCTTCACCTAAAGCCTGTTTTCCTAATGGCCCATTGCCCTGAATAGGCCCTTCCCCACCAGCTGTCTAGGCTGGAAGCATTTCACCCAGTGGGTGTTACCCAGGTGTGATCACATGTGAAATACAGATACATAGTCAATATTCATAACTTCAGATACAAAAATGATACATGCACACAAATAGGACAATCATATTCAGCAAATCATAACTTTTCTAATGACCCCTTACATGACCCATCTTGTACAAATTATGATATAATCATATCATAATCATAGGACTGGAAGGGACCTCGAGAGGCCATCGAGTTCAGTCCCCTGCACTCATGGCAGGACTAAGTATTATCTCTAGACCAGTGGTTCCCAAACTTTAACAACCTGTGAACCCCTTTCACTAAAATGTCAAGTCTCATGAACCCCCTCCTAAAAATGAAAATTTCCAGGGATTGTCTCCTTTACCTGAGTATAAATTATAAAAGCAGTGATCTTGGAAATATAAAATTTGTTTTAATGACATGCTTATTACAAACTATTATTAATCGTTATTGATCATTACAGTATTTTTATTACATTATGAAAATGGCAACACTCTTCCAAGATCTCACTTTCGTAGCCTGTATCACTTTGAATACGCCTGTTATAAGACAAGGCTCCTATGTTTCAGCAAGGAGTTTCAGATGTGAAACTGCATGAAGGTATTTAAGGCCTGGTCCACACTAACCCCCCCCACTTCGAACTAAGGTACACAAATTCAGCTACGTTAATAACGTAGCTGAATTCGAAGTACCTTAGTTCGAACTTACCGCGGGTCCAGACGCGGCAGGCAGGCTCCCCCGTCGATGCCGCATACTCCTCTCGCCGAGCTGGAGTACCGGCGTCGATGGCGAGCACTTCCGGGATTGATCCCAGAAGATCAATTGCTTACCGCCGGACCCGGAGGTAAGTGTAGACCTACCCTAAGAAGTCAACTCAAAGTGTTCCTTCTACACAAGCACTCATTCAGGTCTTGAGCAGTCCATGTAAACAACACACGTTACAACAAAGTTTAAACTTGTTCTTCATAATAATTTTTAAAACAATACTAGCTACCTATTTACTTTTAAAAACAGCAAAAAAATATCCATCTCCCTTTCCAATTCTTATAAGGAGTCTTGACGTTTAAATCTCCTCAGTGTGATAGATGTGCTTGCTTTGATCTGCTTAGCTCTTGGAAGTCCAGGGGCTCCAGGCTGCTGGCCCCGTGCTGCCCGGGGTCCCTAGGGACAGCTCTGTCCGCCATTAGGGAATTTTTCCCCTGAGAACTCCCTGTAACATTTCACGAACCCCCAGGGGTTCACGAACCCCAGTTTGGGAACCACTGCTCTAGACCATCCCTGACAGGTGTTTGTCTAACCTGCTCTTAAAAATCCCCAATGATGGAGATTCCACAACCTCCCTAGGCAATTTATTCCAGTGTTTAACCACCCTGCAGTTAGGAAGTTTTTCCTAATGTCCAACCTAAACCGCCCTTGCTGCAATTTAAGCCCATTGCTTCTTGTCCTATCCTCAGAGGTTAAGAAAAACATTTTTTCTCCCTCCTCCTTGTAACAAGCTTTTATGTACTTGAAAACTTATGTCCCCTTTCAGTCTTCTCTTCTCCAGACTAAACAAACCCTATTTTTTCAAATATTCCCTCATAGATCATGTTTTCTAGACCTTTAATCATTTTTGTCGCTCTTCGCTGGATTTTCTCCAATTTGTCCACATCTTTCCTGAAATGTGGCGCCCAGAACTGGACACAATACTCCAGTGAAGGTCCAATCACCGTGGAGTAGAGTGGAAGAATTACTTCTTGTGTCTTGCTTAGAACAGTCCTGCTAACACATCCCAGAATGGACTTTCGCTTTCTTTGCGACAATGTTACACTGTTGATGCATATTTAGCTTGTGATCCACTATGACCCCCAGATCCCTTTCCACAGTACTCCTTCCTAGGCAGTCATTTCCCATTTTGTAGGTGTGCAACTGACTGTTCCTTCCTAAGTGGATTACTTTGCATTTGTCCTTGTTGAATTTCATTCTATTTACTTCAGACCATTTCTGCAGTTTGTCCAGATCATTCTGAATTTTAATCCTATCCTCCAAAGCAATTGCACCCTCCCCCCATTAGATTATTAATCATACAACCATGAAGAATATGGGGTGCAGTGTCTCTCCCTGACCCCTGGTCCTCCATTCCCCCAAGGCCCTGCCCCCTGGTCTGGCCAGAAACTGAGCTGTGGTAAGAACTGCCCAGGAAGCCTGGGCCACTGTGAGGAGCCCTGGACCCTCCACCTGCCCTGGGTGGTGTACCCCGGGGGGGGGGACAGGGACATGTTCCAGGGGCTACTCTCGGGCACCCTGGTTCCCCTCCCCCTCCCCCCCCCCAAGGGCAGGTGGAGGGCCATGGGCTCCCCACAGCTGCCCTAGCCCCCTTGGTGGCTTTTACCACAGCCTAGGACTGTGGTCCCCAAACTGTGGGGTGCGCCCCCTACAGGGGCACAGAGTAACTTTGGGGGGCTGGGTCAGCCCCCATAGAGGAGAGGGGAGGGGATGGGGTGACACCCAGCCCTGCTTTGCTCCTAGCCCTGCCTCCAGCCCTAGCCATGGTTCTGCTCCTGGCTGCTTCCCAGCCACACCTCCAGCCCCGCTCCTGGCCATGGCCCCACTCCAGACCCCACCGCAGCCCCGGTTCCCATGCCTAGCTCCGGCCCCAGCTCCCGGGGGTGGGGAGGTGCAGACCAGGTAAGGGAGGGCACAACCAAAAAAATGTGGGGACCCCCGACCTAGGATAACCATATGTCCCGTTTGGGCCTCAGCTGTGCCAACGTTTTTGTCAAAACTGGGCATTTGTCCCATTTGCTTTGGCCAGCTGGTCACCACTTGGCCAGAGCAAATGCTGCAAATGCCCTGTTTTGCCAGAAAGGGGTTTGGAGGGGGGTGAGTGGCAGGATTTGGGCCAGCCCGGTGTGGGGAAGGAGGGGGCTTGGGCCGGAGGAGGAGGAGAAGGGAAAGGGGGCTCGGGCCAGCTCCAGGCGGGGAGGAAGAGGGGGCTCGGCCAAGCTCTGTGCAGGGGGAAATACAGTCACCCAGATGCTACCCAGACTCCATCCATCTTCTGGCCTGGCTGGGAGAGGGGCCTCAGGGAGAAGAGAGGAGCGGGGCAGAAGGAGCAGCAGGGCCAGAGTGCCGGCACTCCTGCAGGGCCCTCAAATTGGCCAGGGCTCCTAGGCACGGGCCCCATCAGCCCATATGGTAATCCTATTCCATGTCCCAGTATTAAGATTTTAGGTGCTCGCTTCTTCTCTGCAATCAGAGATAAGACAGACCTCAAGAAAGAGGAGATTTTCTCCTAGGCAGCACTTCTGGCGGTGGCTCTTGAAATAAATGCCCTGCTGGCTATAACCAGGCAGCCTAAAACAGCAGGAAATGTTTTGAGAAGGAGTGAAAATAGACTGGCCTGAGGGCTCATAAAAACAAAACCATTAACACCCCCCACCCCAAACTAGAGCAAGATGATTTGTGCTCATTCTGAGCCAAACCCCAAATGCTGCAACCTCAGATACGAACCTGTGCTCTTGACCTAATGGGTCTATCCAGGCACCTGAAATGCCGATTTTATAACTTGGGGCGAATACATGTTAAAGGGCTGGTTTCTCCCTGCAGCAAATGTGCCTGAGATTTCCATTAGCGCACTCATTTTATCCTTTGCCGTGTAGCTAGCATAACTCACCCCCAAACCCAGCGAGATGCTCAGCCTGTGCGATACACTTCAATAGCACGATTAACAACATTCCTGCGCTAATGAATGCAAGCTAAACATGCAGCTAGCAGCAACACTGGCGGATAAACGTTCTCCTGGGAACTGGCCAGAGGCCTCAGAGACACACAGGGGGTTGGACTAGATGACCTCCTGAGCAGAGCCGGACTTAGCAAGAGTGGGGCCCGATTCCTGGGGGCGGGGCTTGCCACCGGCAAGTCCCGCCCCCAGGAATCGGGCCCCGCTCGGGCTGGGGTCGCGGGGTTTGGGTCCGGGCCGGAGCCGCTGGGGCCAGGCCAGAGACGCTCGGCACGGGCCAGAGCCACCGGGGCCCGAGTGGCTCGGGCCGGGACCGCTCGGGCCAGCGCCCCAGGGCCCGAGCCGGGGCGGGGGTGCTCGGCCGGCACCGCTCGGCTGGGGCCGGGGCCAGCGCCCCGGGGACTGAGCCAGAGCCGCTGGGGCCAGGGCCTGAGGTGTTCGGGCCGGGCCAGCGCCCCAGGGCCCGAGCCGGGGGTGCTCGGCCAGGGCCGGAGCCATGGGGCCATGCTGGGGGTGCTCGGCTGGAACTGGGGCCGCTGCCCCGGGGCCCGAGCCGGGCCGGAGCCAGAGCCGCTCGGCCGGGGCTGGAGGTGCTCGGCCAGCACGAGGGCCGGGCCGGAGCTGTGGGGCCGGGCTGGCGCGCTCGGCCGGGGCCGGTGCCCCGGGGCCCGTGCCGGGCTGGAGCCAGAGCCGCCAGGGCCGAGGCCGGACTGGGCCGCGCCTCCCAGGAGCCCTCCTCGCGCCCCCACCCTTACCTGTTGCTGCCGCTGCCTGCCCCTTTTCAGACTTCCCGCGAACATCTGATTCACGGGAAGCAGGGGAGGGGGAGGAACAGGGGGCGGAGCATTCAGGGAGGGGAGGAGGGCAAAGTGAGCTGGGGGCGGAGTGGACAGCTGCGGGGCCCTTTTAGGCGCGGGGCCCAATTCAGCCGAATCGGCTTAAAGCCGGCCCTGTTCCTGAGGTCCCTTCCAACCCTGATATTCTATGTCTCACTTATAAAGGCTCTTTCCAATATACTTCCTGGGGTTGTCAGGAAATCTGCCTGCTTAGGATGGTCCCTGTAAATAGACCAGTGGATTCCCCGTGTAGCCAGGGCCTATGTCCTGTATTAAAACGGTGGAGTAACAAACAGCTGATGAGCTGCTTGCCAGCACATGCTCCTGCAAAACAGACCTGTACTATAGCAAGGAGGAAAGATGGCCCAGGGGTTAGGATTCATGCATGGGACGGTAGTGAGCCGAGTTCAATCTCATCTGCCACAGACTTCCTGTGTGCAGGGCCGGCTCCAGGCACCAGCTTACCAAGCAGGTGCTTGGGGCGGCCACTTCGGAACGGGGCGGCACGTCCAGCTGTTAGGCAGTAATTCGGCGGACGGTCCCTCACTCCCGCTCGGCGCGAAGGGCCTCCCGCCCAATTGCCGCCAGCGATCATGGCTTTTTTTGTTTGGCTGCTTGGGGTGGCCAAAACCCTGGAGCCGGCCCTGCCTGTGTGACCTTAACTAACTCAAAGTGAGTTGCCTATCTCTGTAACTAGCCCTGCCCTACCTCACAGGGGTGTTGTGACAGTAAACAGAGATTGTGAGGTGCTCAGACACTATGGTAATTGGAGCCATGTCAGTACAGAGCTAGATGCACAGGGATAGTTTCTACAGCACCTTTATGTTGCCAGGCAGGCATAAAAAGGTCCTTTGTGTAACAGAGTCAGGGCCACATTCCATTTCGTAGACCAGCCTATCCCTGCTGCCTTGCCAGCCTCTCTCCTTTCTTCTTCTGTGGCATCTCTGACTAGAGATTTGCAACTCTGGTCATCCATTTTGTACAGTCATATGCTAACCTTTGTGTCTGAATAGTCCTTTTGATCCACCTAGCATCAAACAACATCATCCATCCAAGCTCTTTTTCTGCCTCGTGTTCTTCTGCCATCAAAACTTTCCCTTCCAGTGCCCCTAGACATGCATCACTCTCTGAACCCTGTACAGTGTGTTCTTCAAATCTCTTTTCATAAGATCCTAACTAGCATTTGCTGAGTTCCCATCATGTCCAATACTTTTTGGTTACCCAGTCTATCCATGAGATTTTCATAGGTCTTCTGTAACACCAAAATTTAAATATTTTGTCAATAAATAGTTTATTGTTTGAAGGTCCCTGTTTCACAGTTGTAAATTCAGAGACCAAATGTATGTTTTTAAGAGTCAGAACTTAGTATTCAGACTTATGTCCCTTCTCAATCAGGTGTTTATACTTCCAAAATGTCTCTTTTGCTCTTGCTATTCTGGTGCTGACTTCAGCATCTGATCTTCCATCTTCTGTGATCAGGCTTCCTAGGGAGCAATAATTTTTCACTTGGTGTACGGCTGTCCGATTTACTGGCCGCTTGCATGGTTTTCCCTTGCACACCATCATTTTTGAATTGACCACATTCAACTCTGGATCATATTCATACATGATCTCCACCACTAACTTCATCAGACCTTCTTCTGAAGTCAGCCAAGAGGACTGATTCATCTGCTGTTCACCCATTTTCCATTCATCTTAATGCCTTCTTCTGTTTCTTTGATTCATCTCAAGCACTCAGTGTGAATAAAGTCAGTGACATTATGCAACCTTGTTTTGATTTAGGGCCAGATGATGAGAATCAGGGTCTTTGTTTTGTTTGTCCATCTTTCATCTGAGAAAGAAGGACCTTCTGCAGAAAAGGACCTAGGGGTCACAGTGGATGAGAAGCTGGATATGATTCAACAGTGTGCTCTTGTTGCCAAGAAGGCTAACGGCATTTTGGGCTGTATAAGTAGGGGCATTGCCAGCAGATCGAGGAACGGGATCGTTCCCCTTTATTTGACATTGGTGAGGCCTCATCTGGAATACTGTGTCCAGTTTTGGGCCCCACACTACAAGAAGGATGTGGAAAATTTGGAAAGAGTCCAGCGGAGAGCAACAAAAATGATTAGGGGTCTGGAGCACATGACTTATGAGGAGAGGCTGAGGGAACTGGGATTGTTTAGTCTCCAGAAGAGAAGAATGAGGGGGGATTTGATAGCAGCCTTCAACTACCTGAAGGGGGGTTCCAAAGGGGATGGAGCTCGGCTGTTCTCAGTGGTGGCAGATGACAGGACAAGGAGCAATGGTCTCAAGTTGCAGTGGGGGAGGTCCAGGTTGGATATTAGGAAACACTATTTCACTAGGAGGGTGGTGAAGCACTGGAATGTGTTACCTAGGGAGGTGGTGGAATCTCCTTCCTTGGAGGTTTTTAAGGCCCGGCTTGACAAAGCCCTGGCTGGGATGATTTAGTTGGGAATTGGTCCTGCTTTGAGCAGGGGGTTGGACTAGATGACCTTTTGAGGTCCCCTCCAACCCTGATTTTCTATGGTTCTATGACCCTTCTGGACTCTCATTGCAAAGAGCACAGGGTTGGGCCATGTCCATGGCGGTGAGCTGAGCTCTAATGGAAGCAGCATTTTTCCCCCTCACCAGAATCTGGTGGGTGCGCACACAGGCAGAGGGCGTGGCGCGTTATGGAGGCCCGTCAGTGGTGAGTCAATACAAGCAATACTGAGAAGGATTTGTAAGCATCTTTTCCTCCAAATCTTTGCAGTGTCCCCAGCATGGAAGGGACACTCCAGTTCTTTATGTTCCTACATGGAGTGTTACCCAGCCATTGACTGGAGCTGTATGGGAGAAGCTTCTACTGAGAGCCGTGACATATAGGCAAGTTTGAGTCTCCTTTTCCAAGTAACCTTCTTCTGGGAGAGAGGAGGTGGGTAGGAATAACAGCTGTTTCATCTCCAGCTCGAGCCCCAGAGAGTCCAAGCTATTTCCTGGCAGCTGTCTGCCACTGAGAGCTGCCGAACTCTGGCTAATCGAAGGCATCAGAGGTGTGGCCATGAGCAGCCCCCCGGCACGAAAGCAGGAGTAATGTGCCGAATGCAAGTCAGCCTCGCAGCAGACGATCAAGCAGGGGTTCCAAGGCAACAGTACGCCGGAGCTCAGACACCAGTAGCAAATAAAATACATCCACACTCGAGCTACAGAAGGCCTAGCACCCTCAACTCTAAAGTCAGTTGGAGCTGGCGGATGCTCGGCACCTCTGATAGAGCCATAGTTTGGATGTGCCCTGTGCCTTATGGAAATTAGGCCCCACCATTATAGTGTCTCTGTTGGCGGCTGCATCTTGATCATTCATGCATTTTGCTCCAGCTTTGTCTGTACAAAACGTACTCTGCCCACACACGCACCCATGCTGATGACTAGCAGCCCAGAACGAGTTTCCAGTTTCCTTTGACAAAGCAAAGGAATCAAGATTTTTATCTAGCTACATGGCGCCAAAGGTGCTGCCCTCCCTGCTTCAGCAACGTCTGCTTCAGCAAGTGCCTCCACTTAGCATTTTGGGTAATGTAGAGCAAAGGGCGTCATTCGTCCTGGTGCAGAAGACAAAGCGGCTCCCTGGTTTAGAAGCCACAAAGTCAAGCAAAAGCATAAATCACAAATTGCCTAAGGGACAAGATTTGGTTTCTTGCCACGTTATTACTAAGCCAGACGTGCTGGAGGCTGCCAAGATTAGTCACTGGGCAGTTCTGAGAATGTACAAACCATAGCATCTGAGCCCACATTGGATGGCTCATCGCTCGGATATTGGTTCCCTTCCCTCTCAGTGTGCTCTGACCGATCATCCGGACTGATGCAGATGCAGATCTCTGTGTGTCCTGAGTACGACCAGGAAACATTGCCATAGCTTTCAGAGCCAATGGCAGCAGGAACATTTGGGGGGTATGCGTGAGTGATCTCCTATTAGAGACGCGCTCTCATGGTTAAGTCCCGATCCCTCAGTGAGCTACACATGCCCCACTGAAGCCAATGGGGCACCCCACAGGCATTGAGAGACCTAGGGAGGCACTCCTCCTCCTCCTTTCTAGCACAGCTCTGGCCATAATCCTCCAGTGTCCAGAGGAGTTTTGCCTCAGTAGAGACCATAGAACTTGGCCTTGCCAGTAGTAACACTTTCCTATTTCCCATAATTTGAAGGTGATTGCTAGTCTACTCCACTACCTCCTCTTCCTTGCTGGGGAAAGATAAGCCACCTGTGAGTTTTCCCACACAGGTCCTCCCCACAATCAGCTTTCCCCACTCAGAGGAGAAAGAATAGAGACTCGATGCATCACTGGTAACACACCCATTGCCATTTACACTAATGGTAGAGCTTAACCCGTTTCTTTTTGCTCTGGCCTCCACCTCCTCTTCCTGCATGGATTGTGCCGGTCTCAGGGCCGGCCAAGTGAACCTTTCTGGGAGCACATGTCCAAGGAGCTGGTAGCTTAATTTCTTCTTGAACCACCAGGAAGATGCTTCGGATGGTCAGACCTGGATTCCCTGAAGGCATTTTCTATCTGCCTCACACTGCTCCTCTGCGTCAGCACCTGCTATCAGGATGTCTGAATTGACCAGGCTTGCGAGGGCCAGGCTGGGCTGGCATCTCGCTGAGTTTAGAGGGAGTGTCTCAATCATTACCACCACTCTGCAAGTGACGCTGCCAGAGAAGTTCTTCCCACTTCCTTTGAAGAGACCTTTTATTGAAATACCAGGAAATAGCTACAGTGTTTCAAACACAAATTGCTCAGCTCCCACCCACTCATGCTGATAACATAGGTCACTTCCTGTCTTTGGGCCCATCTTCCCTCTGACACTGCGTAACCAGAAGTCCAGGCTGGCTTCTATTACCCCAGCTATTAATCTGAAAAGGAGATCGGTTCCTCTCAAATACCCTTTCCCAATTTGGCTGTGGTCTTCTATCAAGTAGGATGAAAAACCGGGCTTTGTCAGCCAAAGGGGAGAGCCTTAGTTAGAAACGGGCTGTCAGCACTGGAGAAATGTGTGCAGAAAGGCAAGCTATATGTGCCTCACTTTCATTGCCTCCTCTACGGGTGTCACTGCATAGCAACGGGCTTGCCCATCCTTGTGCGCTGAAATAGCCTCATTTGTGTCAGGGTTCGCTGAATATTGAAGCTACTGATTCCAATTCTGACTCCGACCCTGTGCTCGACAGGACCGATTCCACCCCAGTCCTGGCCTTTCTCCAGGTCCAGTGCAAGGAAGTTTCGCGCCCTAGCCGAAACTTCCACCTTGCGTGCCCCCCACCACCACAGCCCTGTGACAGCTCCCCGCCCCCCCTCCACCCTGAGGCGTTCCCCCCGTGACAGCTCCCCCCCCTGCCCTGAGGCACCCCCCTGTGGCAGCTCCCCAACCCCCGGCCCGGGGATCCGTGCGGCAGCTCTGACCCAGGAGAACCCCTGGGCTGCCGGTGGCGTGCTGACCCAAGGGAACCCCTGGGCTGCCTGCCGGTGGCTCAGACTCCCTCTCTCCCAGCGCAGCAGCCGCTGTAAAAAAGAATTGGGGATGCCGCTTTTTGGCACCCCCAAATCTTGGCGTCCTCGGCAACCGCCTAGATGGCCTAAATGGTAGCACCGGCCCTGCCTTTCGCAGAACTCTTCACTTTTCCTTCAAACAGACAGCTGCCAAGAGAAATCAAGGCTTGGTCAATACTATTGGACCAGGTCCACCATTTCTGTTTCTTCAATTAGGAAGCTGTTGACTCAGTAAACAAGCCCCATACGCTTATGGGCTGTTAAATCAACCAGGCCTGATATCTCCATCAGCAAAACACCAAAATACACATTGATGGATGGCTTGTTCAGGAAGGCCCATTTTGCCATGTTTCCAGGCACCATTAGGAAGTACTCCAAGATAGCAGGCCCAAAGACAGCATGTGCGAAGATTCAAGCACACGGAGAAGCGCACCCAGGTAACATGCAGTTGTTTCCATTGGTGCACATACGGCATGGATACATCTTGTTACAACTGAGTGGATGTTGCATGCTGACCTACTGTGATGAGGCAGGCACTCCCTGCCTCAGTTTCTCTTCTCTCAGGGCCCCTTAAGAACCCCACACAGTCCAAAAGGGTTTAAAACAAAATTCCCCTGCTGGGGTTCCACAGTATTAAATACAAGTAAACTTGAAATAAAGTCTCTTCCCTCAGACTTGGGGGTTGCACAGCCCTGTCTTCGGGGCCTGTGGTTGTCTGGTTGCTCTGCTCCCTTAGGAAAGCTTCTGTCTCTTGGAGCACCACCCAGCAACTGAGCCCTGATGGCCCATGTTAACGGCGCAGATGGGCTTGTTCCCTTTAAATTAGCTTGTCACAGCTAGCCTGGGCCCAGACTCCCCAAAAAGGGGCCAGCAACCCTGCCACAGCAGGGTACAGCATGTAAGCCTTTGATCACCTAACAGCCAATATGTGATCGGACACAATTAGCGGCTTCTGCTCAAATTAGACTGAGTGTGCAAAAGCAAGACTGAGGTGCACTGGCAGATCGGGGGCAGGGGGGGCAAGGGAGACGTTTGTGGCACCTGCCCAAAACACACTTTTCTTTAGCTCGGTAGAGAATACAGACGATCTAGCTCCAAACAGCAAATGGCGGGAGAGTCCCACGTTAAGTGTAGGATGCTCCATCCTCTCCCCACCTCAGGAGAGCGGACTATTGTAGTGGACAGCCCTCTTGTGAAGGCTCAGAACCGTGCTTGAAACTGGGTACTCATGGGCCTGATTCAAAGGCTGCTGACATCAATAGACTCCCATTGACTTCAGCTTTGCCTCTGGCTCTATATAAATTGTGATACATAAGCAAAAAAAATAGGGCCCAATCCTGAGCTGCATTGTGCTTTGTGGGTATTTATCAGGTGCCCAGCAGCTCTGACCCATCAGTCCCAGTTCAGGGCTGTGCAAGCCCTTAGAACAGTTACAATCCTAGTATTTGGGAAAATCAGGCAGACTTTGCCCTTCGTGCTAAACCTCCTGGATTCTCTTCAGGCTAAGACAGCCAACACTGCATTGAAATCACTCACCAGGCAGGGGCTATGACTAGCAATGTATTATTCTGAAATAATGGGAAATGAGATTTTACTGGGAAAAAGTCTGCATTAAACAACATAATTAATCAAAGCAGATGTTAAACAGCCACATTAAGTATGTAATTATCATGTTAATGACATTAATATCAAAAGAATAAAGGCAAGCAGATTGACTATTCAAGTTGTTCAGGACCTCTAGCCTAGAGACAATTACTGTAACATTGAACACTGCTAAATAATTATAGATTTTAGGTCAGTTATGTTGTATGGCAGCGAACGCGTGTTGTGGTTTGAGATGGATGGGAAGCTTTTTATTTTTAGTTAATTTGGTTACTATGGTAGCAACAAATATCTGCACTAGAATAGAAGAAGCGTCAGATAAATGGCAAGTTTGGGATTTTTTGCTTTTTACTCCATTTATCTATAAGCTTTGAAACAGATTTCCAAAACTAAGTCTTTAGCTATGAACTGCTCTGTGTAATTTCCACCTTAGAATAAATGAATTGGTCCATTTTTCTTTATTCATTATCTACCCTTGAAACCGCTAGCTAAGGCGGTTTGTTATGCAAGGTTACCTGTAGGAATTCATGTTCATATAAACTTTTATTAATTCATTTCTGAAAAGGAACCTATTGTTCTCTTTTTAAAGACCAAGAACTCTGATTGCACAGTTCATGCAGCTAGCATGGTTTTAGGAGTCTCTCAATGCACGATGTACGTTTTGCTAGCAATGAGCAGTACCTATAGGCTAATGGATAAATACTTTGCCAATAAAGTCCCTGAGCCAGATCCAGAGTTGGGCTCAATGCATCTGGGGTGGGTGGATGGGAATAAGTGACATCAGGGCTGCTCTCACTAGCACGGGCTGGAACAGCCCCAACAAGCGGTTCTAGAAGCCCAGGCTTGCAGCACCATCAGCTGTCCACCTCCAATATGCTCCCTACACTGGAGGAGGCGATACAGAGTCAGCTACACCACCCAGGCATTCCTGTGCAGAAAGGGAATCCCCAGCTGAGTCAGTAAGGGTTGGATTAGACTCCCATTGACTTTAATGAGAGTTGGATCCAGCTCTTCCAAGGGGAGGGAGTGGCAGCCAGGATCAATGGTTTCTTGTTGCAATGGATTGGCTTAGATGCTGCCTCAAGCAAGGTCTCCTCTCATTTTGCCTTTGCCAGCAGGTGCATTATATCAGAAATGCTTCATCTTCAGAGTGACCTGAGAAGCTGAAAGCAGAATCATTTCACCCTCCCCAATAGCACAAAGAAATGACCTGACGGAGGTTGTGAGTGGCACTAAATGCATTGCTGATGGGTAGCTTTCACCTGGGTGTGCCAGAACCCTTGTCTGATGCCTTTCTACCCAAGCCTTAGGTTCTCTTTCAGCAATATAGTCATTTACTACCCATGGGCAGAGAAAGGGTGGGGATTTCAAAAGTCTCCTTGAGTTTTCTCAATAGGACCTGCACCTCTACGTAGGAGTTTTGGGAAATTCCACCCAACATGAGCCAAAACTGTGAAGAGTGGTTGAGCAGAATAGGTGGGGAATTGGTCTTAATTCTCCATAATGCTACTCAAGTCAACCCAAGAGCTAACCCCACACACCTTTCAAAGGAGGCGCTAGTGCACCAATGAGCAGGCAAACACAACAGCCATTATGGACCCCATTCTGCCACCTTTGTGTTGAGCAGTGGTGTACTTCATGAGCAGCCCCTCTGAGGTCAGAGAGTCCACCTGCCGTCAGGTGCTACTCAACATGAGCTAAGCTGGCAGAATCCAGCCCTGTGTTCTCAGATGTAGCTCCCGCATCACCTAAGAGATGGAGGATCTATTGTACTAACCCCACATCCCTGTCAGCACACTGGTGCAACGTGTACTAAGGGCCACTACAGATTGGCTAATTGGAAGGAAAACCCAATATCTTCATTGAACTGCATGAGTGCTCAGGTCCAACCCACTTCCCACTGGGGTCAGATTTTGCCATTCAGTTCAGTGGGAGCAGGACCAGACCGAATTTTCTCAGGCTCACATTGGGCATGCTCAGAAGCTAAACAAGTCATCCCTACTTGTACAAAGGTGGCTGTTCCAGACTCTTTTAGAAGACAGACCCCTTCTCCTAGACAGACCCAACTTGCAGATCACAAAGAGAGGACTTCAAAAGTTATGTTTCTTCCAAAGGAGCACTCCTCTAATACTTCTGCATGGCCTGCTGTGGTGTTATCAGAACTGGGTCCCAGCCCAAACCCTGGTGACAAACCATGGCGTTCTGTGCTACCTTCAGAAACTACCTGAAATAAAGAGAATGAAAGAAATAACCACCGTCTAATGTAATGGAAGAAATCCTTATGTACTTTCCCTACTGACTTATTTCAAGCCTAAGGAATCTCTAGTCCAGGGGTCGGCAACCTTTCAGAAGTGGGGTGCCGAGTCTTCATTTATTCACTCTAATTTAAGGTTTCGTGTGCCAGTAATATATTTTAATGTTTTTAGAAGGTCTCTTTCTATAAGTCTATAATATAGAACTAAACTATTGTTATATATAAAATAAATAAGGTTTTTTAAATGTTTAAGAAGCTTCATTTAAAAGTAAATTAAAATGCAGAGCCCCCCAGACCAGTGAGCAGGACCTGGGCAATGTGAGTGCCACTGAAAATCAGCTTGCGTGCCGCCTTCGGCATGTGTGCCATAGGTTGCCTACCCCTGGTTTAGTCATTAGACACGCTCTTCTCTAGGACTAGGTGAATTTATATACCAACATTTTAGATCAACCTCCGAGCTTTGAGTTTTCCGTGAGTGCTCCTTGCATGTTCACACTGCAACCATCTCTCACAGCCAGTATCACTGGCCTCCTGACCTGCCCTCACAAGCTACTGCTGCCAATACATGAGTATTAATACCAGACTGGTGAATTTTATCCACAAGCAGGGCCATCTGTTTGATAGGAAGGAAGATCCTGTGGTCAAGACTCAAGAAGATTTGCAGTAAACTCCTGGCTTTGCCACAGACTTCCTCAGTGATCTTGGGCAAGTCCTTTATGGTAAAGTTGTCACATGTGCTACATTATTGGCTTTTAGTGGGACTTATGACTTGGGCTCCTAAGTATGTTGGAGAATTTTATCTTTGACCTCTGTCTCATTTCCCCTATCTGTAAAATGGGGATATTAAAATCTGTCCCTCTTGTCTATCTAGATTGGGAGCTCTTCGGAGCAGAGACTATCTTACATGTTTTTAAGACATGGCCTAGCACAATGGGGCCCTGAGGTTGACGGAGCCTTTGGGCATTATCCATAGATACTCCCCATGTGGATTACACAAAAACTGAGCAGGACCATCCCCAGTCATCCGTAAGTACAAGCTTTCGAGTTGAACACACGTGTTACTATCATAGCATCGCAATAGAGAAGTTCCAATCTAATGAAACGTCCGGCAATAGACCTGACTCTCGTTTCCAGCTGTAATCTTCTCATTGCACTTGGTCTAACATTCCACAGACATTAGACACAGCTAGTGCATGCACAACACACCCTGCTTTAGTTCAGAGGATGCAACAGCAATCGTCACTGGAATGAAACAAGTGCTGGGCCCTGCCATCTGCTGCTTCTCAGAGGAAAATGCTACAGCTAGAAGGAGCTTGGATTGTCTCATTTGAATATAAGACAACAGAGATGTAAACAACAACAACAACCGGTGCAGTACAGGCTCATTTCCTTGCAGATTCACGTTGTGGAGGATGGAAATGTCTCTTGCAGCCGTATTTTACCTCCAGCCCCAGCCAATTAAAAAATTACTTTGTAGCTCTTGGACTCCAGGGCACATTACAACTACATGACACAATGCATTATAGATTGCAGACAACTTTTATTAGACACACCAGCCATGCTAAAGGAAACGCAATGTCTCTAGAGGCCTCTCATTCTCTTTTGGTCCTTTCTTCTACAGACGGTTTCAGCCAAAAGCGTGACACGCGGTTCGTCTCAGCAGCATGTCGGCAGAGGGAATGGTGATGACATGGATTATTTGATTGCAGTTTTGCGTAGGGATTCCAAGATCATATCAGTGAAATGTCCCATCCACTCCCACAGTGAGGTTGTTTCCCTACTTAAAGGGCGAATGGATAATTACCCTCCCATTCCTAGAGTAATGAATGAAAAAGAAAAACCCACTTCCCTACCCAAATGACAAACAAATACTGCAATATTTTCTGCAGCTGTGAGCACAGACTTGGGTTAGAACAGAACCAGGAGTTAAGACTCATATTTATTCTTCCCCCAATGGTGCATTTAGGGTTGAAATGCAAAGATGAAATGAAAATTGCACTATGCCCATTTATGTGCTGAATTTCTCTATTTACTGGACTGTAGTACAGAAATACATTGTCCTTACCTTTAATAAATATTTCTCCTTTCGGGCATGCACAGTGATTTTCCCGGACACATCACGGGTCACTGAAGATATCCCAGAATTCATCAGTCTTTGACATCACAAGATATCAAGGGTTGCTAAGAGACGCCTGCTACCGGTGATGTCACAGAATGCTATATTATTGATCATGTTTTGGCACTTGAATCCCAAGACGATAGGTGCCTTATACATACCTAGGACAGATAGAGAGATTGAAGACATTCCAGCATCAAACAAACTGGAATTGCCAGCAAGATTCCAGAGAGGGGAATAAGGCTTTTGTATGAAAGGTAGGTCTTTGCTGAACAACCTGTCCCGCCTGGTTTAGCGCATGCCTGACCCTAACTGAGGCACTGAGCCAGATTCTCATCAGGTGGCAATGGCCATAATTCCATTGTTTCCAGTAGAGCTATGCCAATCTACACCAGCTGAGGATCCAGTCCTTTATTTAAGTAGTAAATATTATGGGCAGAATGTAACTGTCTGGGAAGATTCTTACACCTAACTCCCAGATTCCAGCGGCTTTCTCCCTGCCTAGTCAGGGATGCACTATTTCCCAGAAATCTTCCATATCAGAACAGCATATTCGTAATGTGTGGTTTTGGCTTGGGAAAGAATTTGCAAATCTGCCTCAGAAATACAGGGCTAGTGCTCAGCCAAGCATTAGAGCCATATCTGGAGCTAGACTCCGTACTACAAAAGTCGTCTGTTTGTACAAGTGTCTTGTCTTGACTTCAAAGCGCACAACAAGGTTTCTAGCAATTCTCTGATCTGAAAAATTCCATTGTGGTTCCTACAGCAACTGTCACTCAGCTGCACGGCACATACGCTGCATGCTTTGCCAGCCTCAAGGTGTTTCGCAGAATTACAAGCTATTTAGAACAAGTTCACCCACAACTGCAATGCAGCCATCTCTGGGGTAGGATGTGGCAGCCAATAGGATATGGCCAGCAATACTACATAGTAGTTTTAGGCTATGTGAAGGAGAATGCTGTAGTCTGTCTCCTTCCATTTGCAGCTAAATTTCCTAACATCTCCTCATCCCATGTCCAGTCACCAACCTAAGCCTAGCAAGGCCAAAACAGATCTCTTGATCTTTCCTCCCATGCCTTGCCTGTCTGCCATCCTTTCTTCATCACGCTGGACAACACCACCACTCTGCCTGTCACTCAGGCCTGTAACCTTCCCTTTGACTCTGCCCTAGTCAACAGGCAATGTCCAAATCTCGCTACTTCTTCCTGCATAACATCTCCAAGATAGGCTGACTTTTCCTCCCAGCAGCACAGCCAAGCCCTCAACTTCTCCTTTCCTCCTCTGGCCCTGAGAATCCCATCATGTCCCTCTTACATCCATTCAAAACACTGCTGCAAAGCTCTTCCTGGCTCGTTGCTCCAACCACATCAACCCCTTTTTTGCATCCCTTCATTGGCTCTTTGTCTTCACTTTTAAGGCCCTTATGTATCACGACGTATTTGGGAACAGGTCATTGCTGGCTGCCTCCTCTCCACTTGCGACACCAGCCTTTATTAACCATCAGTCTAATTCTCCCTCAAAAACCCTTGTGTTCTCTTCCATGCCTTGGCTCTAATGACGCCTTGTTCTGCTAGATGGAAGAGCCATCTATGGCCAGAAATCTGTCCCATGAAGAAGAACAGGAGTACTTGTGGCACCTTAGAGACTAATAAATTTATTAGAGCATAAGCTTTCGTGGACTACAGCCCACTTCTTCGGATGCATATAGAATGGAACATATATTGAGGAGCTATATATACACACATACAGAGAGCATAAACAGGTGGGAGTTGTCTTACCAACTCTGAGAGGCCAATTAATTAAGAGAAAAAAAAAAAACTTTTGAAGTGATAATCAAGCTAGCCCAGTACAGACAGTTTGATAATAGGTGTGAGAATACTTACAAGGGGAGATAGAGTCAATGTTTGTAATGGCTCAGCCATTCCCAGTCCTTATTCAAACCGGAGTTGATTGTGTCTAGTTTGCATATCAATTCTAGCTCAGCAGTCTCTCTTTGGAGTCTGTTTTTGAAGTTTTTCTGTTGTAATATAGCCACCCGCAGGTCTGTCACTGAATGACCAGACAGGTTAAAGTGTTCTCCCACTGGTTTTTGAGTATTTTGATTCCTGATGTCAGATTTGTGTCCATTAATTCTTTTGCGTAGAGACTGTCCGGTTTGGCCAATGTACATGGCAGAGGGGCATTGCTGGCACATGATGGCATATATCACATTTGTAGATGTGCAGGTGAACGAGCCCCTGATGGTATGGCTGATGTGATTAGGTCCTATGATGATGTCACTTGAATAGATATGTGGACAGAGTTGGCATCGGGGTTTGTTACAAGGATAGGTTCCTGGGTCAGTGTTTTTGTTCAGTGATGTGTGGTTGCTGGTGAGTATTTGCTTTAGGTTGGGGGGTTGTCTGTAAGCGAGGACAGGTCTGTCTCCCAAGATCTGTGAGAGTAAAGGATCATCTTTCAGGATAGGCTGTAGATCTCTGATGATGCGCTGGAGAGGTTTTAGTTGGGGGCTGAAGGTGACAGCTAGTGGTGTTCTGTTCTTTTCTTTGTTGGGCCTGTCTTGTAGGAGGTGACTTCTGGGTACTCGTCTGGCTCTGTCAATCTGTTTTTTTCACTTCAGCAGGTGGGTATTGTAGTTTTAAGAATGCTTGATAGAGATCTTGTAGGTGCTTGTCTCTATCCGAGGGATTGGAGCAAATGCGGTTATATCTTAGAGCTTGGCTGTAGACAATGGATCGTGTGGTGTGTCCTGGATGGAAGCTGGAGGCATGTAGGTAAGTGTAGCGGTCAGTAGGTTTCCGGTATAGGGTGGTATTGATGTGACCATCGCTTATTAGCACAGTAGTGTCCAGGAAATGGACCGCTTGTGTGGATTGATCTAGGCTGAGGTTGATGGTGGGATGGAAATTACTGAAATCATGGTGAAATTCCTCAAGGGCTTCTTTTCCATGGGTCCAGATGATGAAGATGTCATCAATGTAGCGCAAGTAGAGTAGGGGCGTTAGGGGACGAGAGCTAAGGAAGCGTTGTTCTAAGTCAGCCATAAAAATGTTGGCATATTGTGGGGCCATGCGGGTACCCATAGCAGTGCCGCTGACTTGAAGGTATATATTGTCCCCAAATGTGAAATAGTTGTGGGTGAGGACAAAATCACAAAGTTCAGCCACCAGGTTAGCTGTGACATTATCAGGGATACTGTTCCTGATAGCTTGTAGTCCATCTTTGTGTGGAATATTGGTGTAGAGGGCTTCTACGTCCATAGTGGCCAGGATGGTGTTTTCTGGAAGATCACCGATGGATTGTAGTTTCCTCAGGAAGTCAGTGGTGTCTCGAAGATAGCTGGGAGTGCTGGTAGCGTAGGGTCTTAGGACAGAGTCTACATAACCAGACAAGCCTGATGTTAGGGTGCCAATGCCTGAGATGATGGGGCGTCCAGGATATCCAGGTTTATGGATCTTGGGTAGCAAATAGAATACCCCTGGTCGGGGTTCTAGGCATGTGTCTGTACGGATTTGTTCCTGTGCTTTGTCAGGGAGTTTTTTTAGCAGCTATACTCTTAGCCCAGCAGAAGAGTCTGTCCTATCTCGGGGCCTCTCCTTTTGTCCCTCCAGACCCATGAATATAATACAGTTCTGCGGTGACCTAGAATCCTACTTTCGACGTCTCCGACTCAGAGAATATTTCCAACATACTTCTGAACAGCATACTAACCCACAGAATCCTCCCTACCAGCACTACAAAAAAAAGGATTCTGCATGGACTCCTCCGGACGGTCGAAACAACAGACTGGATTTCTACATAGATTGCTTCCGTCGACGTGCAAAGGCTGAAATTGTGGAAAAGCAACATCACTTGCCACATAACCTCAGCCATGCTGAACACAACGCCATCTACAGCCTCAGAAACAACCCTGACATCATAATCAAAAAGGCTGACAAAGGAGGTGCTGTCGTCATCCTGAATAAATTGGAATATGACCAGGAGGCTGCTAGACAGCTCTCTAACACCACATTCTACAGGCCATTATCCTCTGATCCCACTGAGGATTACCTAAAGAAACTACACCATCTGCTAAAAAAACTCCCTGACAAAGCACAGGAACAAATCCGTACAGACACATGCCTAGAACCCCTAACGCCCCTACTCTACTTGCGCTACATTGATGACATCTTCATCAACTGGACCCATGGAAAAGAAGCCCTTGAGGAATTTCACCATGATTTCAGTAATTTCCATCCCACCATCAACCTCAGCCTAGATCAATCCACACAAGCGGTCCATTTCCTGGACACTACTGTGCTAATAAGCGATGGTCACATCAATACCACCCTATACCGGAAACCTACTGACCGCTACACTTACCTACATGCCTCCAGCTTCCATCCAGGACACACCACACGATCCATTGTCTACAGCCAAGCTCTAAGATATAACCGCATTTGCTCCAATCCCTCGGATAGAAACAAGCACCTACAAGATCTCTATCAAGCATTCTTAAAACTACAATACCCACCTGCTGAAGTGAAAAAACAGATTGACAGAGCCAGACGAGTACCCAGAAGTCACCTCCTACAAGACAGGCCCAACAAAGAAAATAACAGAACACCACTAGCTGTCACCTTCAGCCCCCAACTAAAACCTCTCCAGCGCATCATCAGAGATCTACAACCTATCCTGAAAGATGATCCTTTACTCTCACAGATCTTGGGAGACAGACCTGTCCTCGCTTACAGACAACCCCCCAACCTAAAGCAAATACTCACCAGCAACCACACATCACTGAACAAAACCACTAACCCAGGAACCTATCCTTGTAACAAACCCCGATGCCAACTCTGTCCACATATCTATTCAAGTGGCATCATCATAGGACCTAATCACATCAGCCATACCATCAGGGGCTCGTTCACCTGCACATCTACAAATGTGATATATGCCATCATGTGCCAGCAATGCCCCTCTGCCATGTACATTGGCCAAACCGGACAGTCTCTACGCAAAAGAATTAATGGACACAAATCTGACATCAGGAATCAAAATGCTCAAAAACCAGTGGGAGAACACTTTAACCTGTCTGGTCATTCAGTGACAGACCTGCGGGTGGCTATATTACAACAGAAAAACTTCAAAAACAGACTCCAAAGAGAGACTGCTGAGCTAGAATTGATATGCAAACTAGACACAATCAACTCCGGTTTGAATAAGGACTGGGAATGGCTGAGCCATTACAAACATTGACTCTATCTCCCCTTGTAAGTATTCTCACACCTATTATCAAACTGTCTGTACTGGGCTAGCTTGATTATCACTTCAAAAGTTTTTTTTTTTTCTCTTAATTAATTGGCCTCTCAGAGTTGGTAAGACAACTCCCACCTGTTTATGCTCTCTGTATGTGTGTATATATAGCTCCTCAATATATGTTCCATTCTATATGCATCCGAAGAAGTGGGCTGTAGTCCACGAAAGCTTATGCTCTAATAAATTTATTAGTCTCTAAGGTGCCACAAGTACTCCTGTTCTTCTTTTTGCGGATACAGACTAACACTCTGAAACCTGTCCCATGAAGGTACCTGTTGATTGTGACCAAGTCACCTGTTAATTTTCTCTAATAAAACTAAATAGATTGAGCTTCTTAAGTCTCACTATAAGGCATGAGTGATGTTATTGACATAAACTGTGACTGTCTAGATCATTGTTGCAACCAGGGTCCTACGGTTGCACCAGTTCTTATACAGAGGAGGTCAAGTGGGGTGTCTATGAGAAGGTTGTAATTTGCTGGTTATGATTATGCTATCTGTATGGGTGGATCATTTTTGAATTTGAAGTTACGAATACAGTACTGGCTATGTATTTGTTTGATTCTAAGTAGCCTCAGCGAAGCATTTGGTCAACTTCTTGAGAATGGGCACTTACTGAGAATAATAGTCCTATCAAGAAACACTTAACTGACAATGGACTTTGAGAGATGCCAATCCACATCTGAGCTTTCCTGGGAACATCCAAACTAACATGTAAACAATGGTGTCGGCCTGCAAAAAGCTGAATCATTCATAGACATGTGACTTGCCCAGGTGACTGCAAACTCCCTCTTGTTAAGGGTATTTTTCACAGGAGAACAAAGGGGTTTCCACCCACAAGAGAGACTATATAAGGCCCTGGAAACCCCTACATTTTGTCTTCAGCTGGCTCAAAGAGATGCCTGAAAGAAACTGGAACAAAGGACAGTAACTACGGGGGTGTAAGGGATTGCTGGACCCAGACTAGGAAGGAGTCTAGTCTGTCAAAGAAGCTTATTGGAACATCTCTGAGGGTGAGATTTACTTGCATTTAGTTTCATACTGTATTAGGCTTAGACTTGTGCATTTTGTTTTATTTTGCTTGGTAATTTACTTTGTTCTATTATTACTTGGAACCACTTAAATCCTACTTTTTATATTTAATAAAATCACTTTTTGCTTATTAACCCAGAGCACGTAATTAATACCTGGGGGAGCAAACAGCTGTGCATCTCTCTCTCTATCAGCGTTATAGAGAGCGAACAATTTATGAGTTTTACCCTGTATAAACTTTATACAGAGTAAAATGGATTTATTTGGGGTTTGGATCCCATTGGGAGCTGGGTATCTGGGTGCTAGAGACAGTAGTACTTTCTAAGCCATTTTCAATTAAGTCTGCAGCTTTTGAGGGCCGTGGTTCAGACCTGGGTCTGTATTTGTAGCAGGCTAGTGTGTCTGGCTCAACAAGGCAGGCTACTGAAGTCCCAGGCTGGCAGGGAAAATGAACTCAGAGGTAGTCTCAGCACATCAGGTGGCAGTCCCAAGGGGGGGTCTCTGTGACCCAACCCATCACAGCATGTAATCTTGAATCATTCTTGTAGATCTTCTCAGCCTTTTCCAACACCCTTTTTGAAGTGCTGACACCAGAACTGGACACAGGATTCCAGTAATGGTTTCACTAATGGTGGATTCAGAGGTAATACCACCTTCTCCTGCTACTAGATATTCCCCTGCTTGTACATCTGAGGATTGGGTTTACCCTCCCTTAGTTACAGCACTAAAAGATCATGTTCACTTGGTTATCCATCATTACCCCCAAGTCCCTTTCAGGGTCACTGCATTCCAGGATTCCCTATCTGTTCCAGCACCTACGTCCTGTTCCTAGACACATGACTTTGTTCAAACAAGCATCCCTCCCCCTGGTTAACCAAGTGATCCTGGTCAGCCTCTATACCTCACCTGTCCCCACCATTATTCATCACTACACTAGTTTGTCATCTCATCCGCAAGTTTTACCAGCAGTGATTTTATTTTTTCTTCCAGGTCATTGATAAAGATATTGACTAGTGTTGGGCTCAGAACAGATCCCTGCAGGACCACACTAGAGACACTCATATAGGTCAAGGATTGCTCAGTTGCGATGACTTTTTGCCCTCTAGCCAGTTTTTAATCTATTTAATATGGGCTACAATGATTTTGTATTTGGTCAGAATATCATGCAGGACAAACCTTACAGAAGTCTGAGTATCTATGTCAACATGATTACCTTTATCGACCAAATTTGTAATCTCATCAGAAAACAATATGTCTGACAAGACCTGTTTTCCATAAAACCAAGTTGACTGGCATTAATTATGCTACCAGCCTTTAATTCTTTACTGATTGCCTCCCATATCAGCCTTTCCATGATTTAACCCAGAATCAATGCCAAGCTAAGTTGCCTATAGTGAAATCCCACCTGCGACATCCCATTTACCCTTTTTGAAGATAGTCTAATATCAGACCATTCTCCAGACCCCTGGAACCTCCCCAGTGTCCCAGGATTTGTCACAAATCAACACTCGTGGTTCAGAGAGCTCTCAGCTAATTCTCTTAATACTCTTTGGTGCAAGTTATCCAAGACTGCAGATTTTAAAATATTTAACTTTTATAGTTGCCGTTTAACAGCCTCCCTAGTTATAGATGGAATAGAAAGTATTATCATTAATGAATACATCATCTGATTTCTTTTCAAATACAGAACAATGTGTTGAATACTTCTGCCTTTTCTACATCATGATGGACAATTTTAGCATCCTTGTCCAGTAGCAGGCCTATATCATTGATAGGCTTTTGTTTGCTCCTGATAGAATGAAACAATTCTCTCTTCTTGTCTTTAAATCTGCTGGCCATAGATTTTTTACGGATCCCTTTAGTTTCTATTGTCAATTGCCCGCATTTCTTAACTGCAGATTTGTACTCATTGCTATCAGCTTCCTCATTTGCTGTTATTTTAACGGAGCTTTCTGTAATAGTGTCACACCAACCTCTCACAAGCACATCTCTCTTCTGGTTAGGTGTCTGCACTCTTTAGACAGTCCCAGCCCTGCTATCGGGCCATACCCCCAGACCTTTCTCCCTGGAGAAAATAGTTTTGCCCTCTTGGTCTGTTCCAGTCTTAGTTCTCCAGCTGTGCTCTTCTTAGCAGTTTAGGTCCCCTTCTAGGGGTTTATCACTGTGACTGTAGGCCAGTTCCCCAGTGGCTATGTGGGGGGGGAGGGGGGAAACCAAGGCCCTCCCACTACTCTGGCTCCCAGCCCAGGGACCCTAAGAATAGCAGCCACATGCCATCATGGCCCTTTAACTACACTGCTTTCAGTTCCCTGGGCCACATGGCCACAGTCCCAGCCCTCACCAAAGCTTCACCCTTACCTCAGGGCTCATCTAAGGGTATGTCTACACTACGAAATTAGTTCGAATTTATAGAAGCCAGTTTTATTGAAACCGGTTGTATACAGCCGATTGTGTGTGTCCACACATAAAATGCTCTAGGTGCTCTAGTCAGCGGACCGCGTCCACAGTACAAGGCTAGCGTCGACTTCCGGAGCATTGCACTATGGGTAGCTATCCCACAGCTATCCCACAGTTCCCGCAGTCTCCGCCGCCCCTTGGAATTCTGGGTTGAGATCCCAATGCCCGGATGATGCAAAACAGTGTCGCGGGCGGTTCTGGGTACATGTAGTCAGGCCCCTCCCTCCCCCGTCACAGCAACGGCAGACAATAGATTCGCGCCTTTTTACCTGGGTTACCTGGGTTACCTGTGCAGACAACATGGAGCCCGCTCAGCTCAGCCATATGTCCTCTGGGTGCCGGCAGACGTGGGACTGCATTGCTACACAGCAGCAGCTGCTAACTGCCTTTTGGCGGTAGACGGTGTAGCATGAGTAATAGCCGTGGGGCTGGCAGCCGTAGGGCTACATTGCACCAGCCCCTTGCCAGGAGATGGTATATTATGACTGGTATCCATCATCGTCGTACTGGAGTGGCTGTCAATCATGGCCACCTGGGCAGACATGCTACTGTTTCGATGATGATGGCTACCAGTCGTAATATACTATTTTCTGCCAATTGCCCAGTATTGTCTGCTAAGCACCCAGAAGAGGCCGAGGGCGATGCTGGGTGCTGGCGGACGTGGGGCTGGCAGACGTGGGGCTGCATTGCTACACAGCAGCAGCCCCTTGCCTTTTGGCAGACGATGGTATATTATGACTGGTAACCGTCATCATCGTACTGGAGAGGCTATCACTCATGCTGCACCGTCGGCTGCCAGCTTAAGATGTAAAAAATAGATTTGTTCTGTATTCATTTGCTTCCCCTTCCTCCGTGAAATCAACAGCCTGCTAAGCCCAGGGTTTTCAGTTTAATCTTTGGGGGACCATTCTGTGTGACAGTTGTTTGTGTTTCTCCCTGATGCACAGCCACCTGTCTTGATTTTAATTCCCTGTTCCTGTACCTGTACGCCATGTCGTCACTCGGCCCTCCCTCCCTCCCGCCCTCCTTCTCCTGGTCCATCAGATACTAGTTTCGCGCCTTTTTTCTGACCAGCCAGGCGCCATAGCTAGCACTGGGATCATGGAGCCCGCTCAGATCACCGCGGCAATTATGAGCACTATGAACACCACGCGCATTGTCCTGGAGTATATGCAGAGCCAGGACATGCCAAGGCGAAACCCGGACCAGCCGAGGAGGCGATTGCAGCGCGGCGACGAGAGTGATGAGGAAATTGACATGGACATAGACCTCTCACAAGGCACAGGCCCCAGCAATGTGGAAATCATGGTGTCACTGGGGCAGGTTCATGCCGTGGAACGCCGATTCTGGGCCCGGGAAACAAGCACAGACTGGTGGGACCGCATCGTGCTGCAGGTATGGGACGATTCCCAGTGGCTGCGAAACTTTCGCATGCGTAAGGGCACTTTCATGGAACTTTGTGACTTGCTTTCCCCTGCCCTGAAACGCCAGGATACCAAGATGAGAGCAGCCCTCCCAGTTGAGAAGCGAGTGGCGATAGCCCTGTGGAAGCTTGCAACGCCAGACAGCTACCGGTCAGTCGGGAATCAATTTGGAGTGGGCAAATCTACGGTGGGGGCTGCTGTGATCCAATTTGCCAGGGCAATGAAAGACCTGGTGATAGCAAGGGTAGTGACTCTGGGCAACATGCAGTCAATAGTGGATGGTTTTGCTGAAATGGGATTCCCAAACTGTGGCAGGGCCATAGACGGAACCCATATCCCTATCTTGTCACCGGAGCACCAAGCCACTGACTACGTAAACCGCAAGGGGTACTTTTCAATGCTGTTGCAAGCCCTGGTGGATCACAAGGGACGTTTCACCAACATCAACGTGGGATGGCCGGGAAAGGTACATGATGTTCGCGTCTTCAGGAACTCTGCTCTGTTTCGAAAGCTGGAGGAAGGGACTTTCTTCCTGGACCAGAAAGTGACCATTGGGGATGTTGAAATGCCTATCGTGATCCTTGGGGACCCAGCCTACCCCTTAATGCCATGGCTCATGAAGCCGTACACAGGCAGCCTGGACAGGAGTCAGGACCTGTTCAACTACAGGCTGAGCAAGTGCCGAATGGTGGTGGAATGTGCATTTGGACGTTTAAAAGCGCGCTGGCGCAGCTTACTGACTCGCTCAGACTTCAGCGAAAAGAATATCCCCATTGTTATTGCTGCTTGCTGTGCGCTTCACAATATCTGTGAGAGTAAGGGGGAGACCTTTATGGCGGGGTGGGAGGTTGAGGCAACTCGCCTGGCCGCTGATTACGCGCAGCCAGACACCAGGGCAGTTAGAGGAGCACAGCAGGGCGCGGTGCGCATCAGAGAAGCTTTGAAAACGAGTTTTGTGACTGGCCAGGCTACGGTGTGAAACTTCTGTTTGTTTCTCCTTGATGAACCCTCCAAACCCCCGCCCCGACCCAATTCACTCTACTTCCCTGTAAACCAACCACCCCACCCCACCGTCCCCTCCCGCTTACAGAGGCAATAAAGTCATTGTTTTTTCACATTCATGCATTCTTTATTAGTTCCTCACAGAAGTAGGGGGATAATTGCCAAGGTAGCCTGGGATGGGTGGGGGAGGAGGGATGGAAAAGGACACACTGCATTTTAAAACTTTAACTCTTATTGAAGGCCAGCCTTCTGATGCTTTGGCGATCATCTGGGGTGGAGTGACTGGGTGGACGGAGGCCCCCCCACCATGTTCTTGGGCGTCTTGGTGAGGAGGCTATGGAACTTGGGGAGGAGGGCTGTTGGTTACACAGGGGTTGTAGCGGCGGTCTCTGCTCCTGCTGCCTTTCCTGCAACTCAACCATACGCTTGAGCATATCAGTTTGATGCTCCAGCAGACGGAGCATTGCCTCTTGCCGTCTGTCTGCAAGCTGACGCCACCTATCGTCTTCAGTTCAGGCCCAGCAGCCATCCAGGAGGTCTTCCTTGCAGCCGGATCCCTGTCAGCACTGAGCTGTCCATGGTGCTGCAGCTCCCTTTGGCCAGCCAGGAGTATTACCCGCACTCTTCTAGCTTCAGCAAGGAACTGACTGTCGCTGGTGCTGCAGCTCCTTTTATACGGCCCTCCTGGGCCCTGATTGGCTGTTCCCTCCAGCCTCTCTGATTGGCTGCTTCCCCTGCAGCCACTTTAGGCTGTTTGGAGGACTCCTCTACTGCTCCTTTCTTGGGACGGGTATGGCAGGACACTAAGGCCTCCAGCAAGGGGCCTCTGGGTCTAGTCCACCCGGTCACACTTTCACCTCCTCCCTGAACCAGGAGAGTTTTTGTTTGTTTTCACCTTTGAGAAACTGGCTTGCTTAAAGCATCAAGCATATAAATATTACGGGTCTGACTATATCCTTGCACATCACAAATCCTTGCACATCACAAATCAATTTAGATCATGATCACATGATCACTTAAAAATGGTGGCTGTTTGAAGCTGCTCAGGGGGTTGATATGTTAGAAGTAATCACAGTGGAGATCATTACTGGAACAACCTGTCAAGGGTTGTAGTGGGTTCTCCATCACTGGCAAGATTTAAATCAAGCCTGGATGTTTTTGTAAAAGATATAACCAAATTCAAAAAGGAATTTGTTCTGGGACATCCTGTGGCCTGTGTTATACAGGAGGTCAGGCTAGATGACCACAGTGGTCCCTTCTGGCCTTTGAATCTATGAGATAAAGTGGGCAGAGTGCAGGTGAAACGGTCAAAGGAGCATGATACTCTTAATTTAACTCCTCAGCTTCATTAGCAAACTGGGGGCCAGATTTAATTCTCTCTTGATTACAATTAGGAGTCATTCAAAAACACTTGAGAGTAAGAAAATAATTTCACAAGCACCATCAATTTTTTTTAATTAGCAGGAGTAGAGTTGTTGATCATTGAGTAAGCCTAGCTCTGAAGCATAATGGAAGTGTTCGGATTTTCTGTAGGATGCTTCCCAGCAGCATTAAGCCTGGAGGGAAGGACTTCCCTGGGTACTGCTACACCAGCCAGGCCAATTTATGAGTCTCATAAGAGTCTCATAAGAACGGCTATACTGGGTCAGACCAATGGTCCATCTAGCCCAGTATCCTGACTTCAGGTAGAAGCCAGGTGCCCCAGAGGGAATGAACAGAACAGGGCAATTATCAAGAGATCCATCCCTTGTCGTCCAGGCCCCGTTCCTGGCAGTCTCCTGAAGGGCAATTTTGCTATCTACTTTTAGAGTGCAGTAAATGGCACATATTTTCAAAGGCATTTCAAAGGGATCACCCACAATCCCCCCAGCAAACACATACACATTATTCCTCCATCTTCACTCAGCAAATTACACAGCCTTCTGGGGACCGTACTCAGGGCTAATGGAGCCTTGAATGACTCCAGGATTTTAATACACAACAGGCTGCCGCTTGATTAAATCCTATATACGAAGATTCTCCTTGTTAATATTCCAGTGTTTTCTTCCACTTCCAACAGCAAGAAATGGGAGCTATGGAGCTATTTAATACTATAACAAATGCTTCGTGACAACTGAGGGGTGAGTTTTTAACAAGAGAATGTTGCCTCCTAAGGCAGCATTACAGTTATTAAGTGTTTGCTTTTTTAACCGTTCTATTTTACTACAGGCACACAACTGACAATTTTAATACAGAAAGCATGTGTGTGTTGTGTTTTTAATTACAGACTGTTAAAAAAATCACTAAATATTTCAGATCCTTCTAGTAATAATCTATTCATTGGGGTTTGGATGGCAGGGTTGGTTTCCTTATGCTAAGGAATCAGACTCCTAAGAAAGGAAAGAATCATCTCCACCACATAGCACAAAAGGGCAAATACTGACCTCACTTGCATTCATGCGCCCCTGTCCATTTCAATTGGTGTGATCACACAGGCATTGATTATTAATAATAACTATTATTTTATTGTATGGATTTGGCACCCAAACTGTGCTCCTGTACATGCTTCACAGATGGAAAGAGACATCGGGCCAGATTTTTAAAGGGATTTAGGCACCTACAAATGCAGACCGGCAATAGGCCCTAACTCCTACTGAAAGTGATTGGAGCTAGGTGTGTAGGGTTCTGGAAAATCCTACCAGGCACCTACCTGCTTCTTCAGGCACCTAAGTACCTTTAAAAATCTGGCCCAAAAGCTAGCGCCCCAGAGTTTACAGTCTCAGGCACCAGGCTTGCCAAAATTCATACATGGGTCATGTCACGTGTGAGAATAGTCAGAGGTACCCTCCCAGGCATAAAAATTACACCTCTGCAAAATGAATAGTAATCCCAAGCTCTATATAGCACTGTTCATCAGCAGATCTCAAAGCACTTTGACAAAGGCGCTCACGATCATCATTTCTGTTTTACAGATGGGGAAACTGAGGCACAGAGTAGGCCTGTGTCTTGCCCCAGGTTACTCAGCTGGCCAGTGGCAGAGCCAGGAATAGAATTCAGGTCTCCTGAGTCCCAGCCTCACGTCCGTAAGTATTTGCAGCAATCAGGCCGACGGTCCCTACTGAGAAATAGCCGTGGTAGCGGAGCAGACCAGCTTAGCTCCACCCCTTCATGCCTGGGAGAAGGACCAACTCCTCTCCTCTCCTGCCCAAAATGCTCCCTGCCCACCCACCCCATTGCGTCCCCGAATTCCCCCTGCACTGGGAGCTCTGGGATGCAAAGCGGGAGAGTCCTTTGCCTTGAGGTTATTCCTGCAGGTGCACAGGGCAAGTGTAGCATATCGTGCCTGCCTGACACACAATGCCCCACAAAGCTCCACACCACCTCCAGCCCTGCATATGTGATGATTCTGATGCTGAGAGCACCCTGAGGCTGTTTGCCAGAGGACTTCTGCCCATCAGCAAGGAGGGTAGCTTGCTAAGCTCCCCCTCACGTACTGCCCACTGTCATGCCGTCGCACACCTTAGCCAGCGTTCTTCCTCTGCTTGCTTTGTGGATGTGCTGGTGCCGTTCCTAGTTGGGAACCAGAACCCACGAAGTCTTCACCGACAATCTCAGTGCAACGGTGCTGGACGAACGCTGTGTGAGCCAGCCAGCCGCGCTCCCTGTATATTAAATGCATAAATCTAGCACGATTGCCCGTCAGTCAGAAAGCCACGAGGCTCGTCAGCGGGACTGAGGCCGAGAAGGAAGAGAGAACATCTTGGCACCTATTTATGTCAGAGTTCAAATAGGGCCTGATCCAAAGCCCACTGAAGTCCGTGGCGAGACGCCTCCTAACTTGGGTGGGCTTCAGAGCAGGCCCCGTTTTCACCTTTCGAATGTGCAAATCTTATAATCTACTTAAAGGGGGGGCAAGCTAAATGACCCCTCCGCCGGTCCTCTCACACGGCTTTGCAGCTGTAGGTACACCACCTGCCATGAACTGGGACCAGGAATCCGGTTACCCGAGCCAAGAGCCCGGCACCACAGCCGGTAGGGCTGGGGAAGGGGCAGGGTTGGGAACAAGGCAGGCACAGGAGCGGTGGCAGCAGCAGAGAAGCCAGAGATCGGTTATTGCCGTTGGGCTTAAGAGCAGGCTTGCTGACTGCCTTGGCCAATCAGGCTGGTCGATCAGGAGCCAGGCAGGGGCTCAGCGGTGCCCACAGGCTGCCTGGAGACTGGGCAGGCGCAGCTGCAAAAGTCCTAATTGCCGACACCATCTCCTGGCGTCGCTGCGGCCTGAAACGTAACACACGGCTGCGTCTCCAGTTCTGCATTCAGGACCTTGGTACTGAGCCAGAGGGATGGGTCACCTCTGTGCTGGGTCTAGCGCTGCTAGCAGCAAGGCGTTAGCTCAATATCCCATTAATCTGGGACCCTGCTCATGGAAACCTCTCTCTAGATCATTCTTAATACTAGAACAGGAGTGTTTGATTTAATCTCCCCAGCTGTACATCCCACCCCAGCTCCCATATTACACCTCCCACCAGCTTTAATCATCCTTTGCACACAGCGAGGGAATATCTCATTGCATTTTCGAAGCTGTCGTAATGTCGTCAGCTCGATGCCTCACAATGAACCTCCCCACTCCCTGAGAGGCAGGTGGGTTATCCACCCCTCACAGACAGGGGCGCGGCCGGCACAGAGAGATTAAGGCTGAAATTGACCAGGAATGTTGAGACATGAAAGATTTTCAGCAGCTGTAGTAGGAATGTAACTGAATAGCGAGGCAGAGATACTGACTCTAGTTCCCAGTGCTGGGGTATAGAATGATCAAGTCTTACCCTGTCATAATGCGCTGTAAAGCAGGCAAGATTGTCCCTTTCCCCCCTCACTCAATAGAATATGCACACACTGAAATGGGTCCAGCTAGCCCTCACATCTGTACACACGGGGAGTAACTCCGCTGAAGTCACTGGCATTAAATCCGTATAAAAACCCAGCATACGTGAGAAGAGAAACAGGCCCATTCAAAAATCCAAACTTACTCACAAATGGGTATCTCAGATAATAATAGAACACAAACCTCAGCCTATGCTTCCTCTCCAAACTTTGCTGTTCCTTGCATTTCCCTGAAAGACCTCCTTGTCTTATTCCTCTAGCTGCAAATGAAAGTGTACGACAGAGAGCCACTCCGGGCCCTTTTAGCCTGGCTGGAGTTAGCAAGGAGTACCTGCCACTCTGACCACATCCACCCTACACAGCTTTGTCGACAAAAGTCAGCTTTCGTCAACACAACAGTGGAGGTGTACTCACTGCAATGCTCCTCCTGCTGCTGTAACGCTCCTGCTACGCTGGATGAGCGGCATAGAGCTTTTTGCAATGAAGTAAGAGCGACGTAGCGTCAGTGTAGACACTGCGTTGCTTATGTTGCCCTAAGAGGCCTCTAGGAAGTGTCTCAAAACACCCATCGTGACCACTCTGGTCACCAGTTTGAACTCCGCTGCCCTGCAGCCAGGTACACAAGCATGCTCCCCTCCCCCTAAAACATACTGGGTCAGACCAAAGGTCCATCTAGCCCAGAGTATCCTGTTTTCCAACAGTGACCAATGCCAGGTGCCCCAGAGGGAATGAACAGAACAGGTAATCATCAAGTGATCCATCCCCTGCCGCCCGTTCCTAGCTTCTGGCAAACAGAGGCTAGGGACACCATCCCTGCCCATCCTGGCCAACAGCCATTGACGGACCTATCCTCCATGAATGTATCTAGTTCTTTTTTTTTATCCCTGTTATAGTCTTGGCCTTCACAACATCCTCTGGCAAAGAGTTCCACAGGTCGATTGTGCGTTGTGTGAAAAAATACTTCCTTTTGTTTGTTTTCAACCTGCTGCCGATTAATTTCATTTGGTGACTCCTAGTTCTTGTGTTACAAGAAGGAGTAAATAACACTTCCTTATTTACTTTCTCCTCACCAGTCATGATTTTATAGATCTCTATCATATCCCTCCTTAGTCGCCTCTTTTCCAAGCTGAAAAGTCCCAGTTTTATTAATCTCTCCTCACATGGTAGCCATTCCTTACCCCTAATCATTTTTGTTGCCCTGTTCTGAACCTTTTCCAATTCCAATATATCTTTTTTGAGATGGGGCGACCACATCTGCACACAGTAAGATGTGGGCATACCATGGATTTATATAGAGGCAGCATGATATTTTCTGTCTTATTATCTAACCCTTTCTTAATGATTCCCAGCATTCTGTTCACTTTTTTGACTGCCGCTGCACATTGAGTGGATGTTTGCAGAGAACTATCCACAATGACTCCAAGATCTCTTTCTTGAGTGGTAACAGCTAATTTAGACCCCATCATTTTATATGTATAGTTTCCCAATGTGCATTACTTTGCATTTATCAACATTGAATTTCATCTGCCATTGTGTTGCCCAGTCACCCAGTTTTGAGAGATCCTTTTGTAGCTCTTTGCTGTCTGCCTGGGATTTATCTTGAGTAGTTTTGTATCAGCTGCAATTTTTAAAATTGCTCTTCCTGTTTGCTTGCTGTGGCGCGCTCACATAGCATCTTCCCAGCTGACCACGGCAGCTCCCCGCAGCAAACACGCTCCTGCCTGGAGTACAACAAAGTTGCTGGATCTGCCGGGTCTGCGGGGAGAAGAGGCTGTTCAGACACAGCTCTGCTCCAGCTGTAGGAACTTTGATACCTATGAGCAGATCGCTCATCCCATGCAGGAGAAGGGGCACAGAAGGGACACACGGCAGTGCCGTGCTATGAGCAAGGAGCTGAGGCAGGAGTATCAGAAGGTAATGGAGGCCAATTGTCGGTCTGGTGTGTTGCCAAAGACATACCACTTCTACAAGTAGCTGAATGCCATTCTCAGTGGTGACCCCACCTCCATCGCCCAGAGCCCCATGGATACTATGTGAGGACTGGAGGCAGCAGCCAGTGGAGTGAACCCCAAGGACAAAGTGGTGGATGCAGAAGTGGAGCTGGAGAAGAATGGGGGACAGGCGACAGGGACATCTGGTGGTGTGGTGATCCAGGACCTTTCTTTAAGTCTGGAGGGGTCTAGCCAGTCCCAGCACTCCAGCTCTGGCACGCTTGACCCCGGTAAATACTCATTGTGCTTTGATATTGCAGAGAGCTATGAGGTAGAACTCTGCTTTTTTTGTTGTTGTTGTTCCAGGGTAGAAGAGGGATAGAAATAACCAGCACTAGCACTGTTTGCATCAGCTTCTTATTCCCCTATGCAATGAGGCAGAGGGGGCCCTGCAGAAAAGTTTGTTGATGCACACCAGGGTGTCCTGGAAATCCTCCATAGAGCTCTCTAGGAAACGTTCCTGGAGGTACTCTGCAATTCTCTGCTGAAGGTTCCTTCTTGTTTCTTCCCCCATGCCAATCGGCAATCACCTCTGCAGGCATCATAGCGGCACACAGGCAAGCAGCACACGGACCAGATCTGTAGCCACACGCATGCAGAAGCTGCACCCTTGCATCCTTGGTTACCCTAAGGAGCATGATATCAGCTGCTATACCCCCCACCTGTGGGAAACAATGTCAGTATTCAGAATAGTGACCCTGAGTGCTTTTATTGATATCCCTGTGAAACTCACCACCACCACCCTTTCTCTCCTCTCTCATGCAAAACCATGCTCTGAAGTGTCCTTAGCTTCTGTTTGCCAGAAGCTGGGAATTGGCAACAGGGGATGGATCACTTGGTGATTACTAGATGGATGATTGGTCTGACTCAGTATGGCCGTTCTTGTGTTCTTATCTTGCCCCTCCCCCCTTCCCCCAGGCCAAACTCACCATGGCACTGTGTGCCTGCCAAGGGCGCGTGAGAAAGTGATCTACCTAACTTGTCTGTATCAAGGCTAGGAGTGCACTCATAATAGTGCCTCTGTCTATTGTTTCTTTAGCTTCTGCAGATGTGCCCTTGAGGGTTTCTTCCTGCACACCAACTAAGCGGCTCTGAATGATAAGGAGACAAACCAGGAGAAGTAAGGAAAACATGTTCAGGGAGGTGTTACATTCATCAGATGCAGCTGATAGCAAGCAGAGAGCATGGCAAGAGACCATAAATGAAAGACTGAGAATGGATAGCCAGGAGAGGAAATAGGGACAGGAGCGGATGATACAGGAGCAGGAGCAGATGATACAGCTTCTGGAGGATCAAACAGACATGCTGAGGTCCCTGATTGTGCTTCAGGTGGAACACATGCATGCTTACCTCCCTCTGTAGCCCATACAGAACTGCCTTCCATGCCCTCCCCGATGATTAAAAATGTACTTATAGAAAGAAAATGAATCTTTATTTGTCTACAAATCACGGTGGTTGCTGCTGAAATTTATACACAGTGTCAATCAGTGTATTTGCAGAAACAGTGAATGACCACACAGAAATCATCACAAGGGTCAGACTATGGTTCAAGAAAGCAATGCCTGGATCAAAGCATTACAGAAAGGCACATTACTGGGGCTCACTGTCAAAATGCTTCTTAGAAGCCTCCCTAATTCGAATAGCCCCCGGTTGAGCCCCTCTAACAGCCCCGGTATCTGGCTGCTCAAAAGCAGCCACCAGCCGATCCACCTCAACGTTCCATCCCTGCGGAAACTTTTCCCCTTTAGCGTCACAAATGTTATGCAGAGCACAGCAGGCTGCTATGACCATGGGTATATTTTCCTCATTAAAGTCTAACCTGCAAAAAGGCAGCACCAGCGACCCTTTCATCTGCCAAAGGCACATTCAATGGTCGTCTGCATCTGCTGAGCCTGTCGTTAAAGTGCTCCTTGATGGTGTTAAGGTTTCCAGTGTAAGGCTTCATGAGCCACAGGAACAAGAGGTAGGCTGGATCTCCCAGGATCACAACTGGCATTTCCACATCCCCAATTGTAATCTTCTGGTCTGAAAAGTTAGTCCCTGCTTGCAGCTTTCTATACACGCCAGTATTCCTTAAGATTTGTGTGTCATGCCCCACCCTGCACTGATATCAATGAAACGATCCCGGTGATCCATCAGCACCTGCAATACCATTGAGAAGTAGCCCTTTCTATTGATGTACTCTGTCACAAGGTGATCTGAGGCCAAAATGGGGATATGCGTTCCATCTATCACCCTGCCGCAGTTAGGGAATCCCATTGCCACAAAGCCACCCGTTATTTCCTGCACATTGTCCAGAGTCACAGTCCTTCATAGCAAAAGGTGATTAATGGCCCTGCACACTTACATGACTGCAACCTCTATGGTGGACTTCCCACCTCCAAACTGATTTGCGATTGATCTGTAGCAGTCTGGAATTGCCAGCTTCCACACAGCAATCACCACTCGCTTCTCCAGTGGGAAGGCAGCTCTCAATTTGGTGTCCCTGCACCAGAGGACAGGGGGCAAGCTCTGCACACAGTTCCAGGAAGGTGGCTTTGCACACCTGAAAGTTAGCAGCCACTGCTCATCATCCCTTACCTGCATCACAATGTGATCCCACCACTCAGGGCTTGTTTCCTGAGCCCAGTACTGATGGTCCACCAGGTGTGGCTGCTCCATGAATGCCAACAGCAATCTGGAATTGTTCCTTTCCATGGCACACAGCAGGGCAGACACCACAGTGTCATCATCAGACTTGCAGCTCATGAAATACTGTAGGATCAGTCATGTTGTGTTCATAACACTCATCACAAGGCTGGAGAGCAGTGCAGGATCCATGCTTTCAGGTGGAGATGGCAGGCGCACAGTTTACAAGTGCCGTTGAAAAGCAGCACGAAAGGTAGGCAGAAGCCTATAGACTAATAGGATGCAGAAAACTGCATCATGGGACAGCGAGCCTGCCCCATGAGGCACTGCAATCCCTTTCCAGAACTCCCAGTGGCAGATGGTGGTGAGTTGCTGAAGGGTTAAAATCCATGTGCATTTTATATAACAACCTAGTATATGGATTGTGCCAGCTCTTTTCCAGACCCAAAGTCCAGAGTTTGGTCGAGAGAATTAGTGATTAGCTAAGAGAAAGCTGAGGTAAACAAGATAACATTGCCTTTGCTAAGATCTGCTTGGTCAGTAGAAATGCCAGATGTTGAAGCAATAGCTAAATAATTGTGTCTTATTCAGAGTTGCAGATTGAACAAAGGATCCCTGTTCCTATTGTGTCAGTCTCTTCTGTAGGTCACGTTCTTCCCACAGATCCAACCTTGAGTTTATGAAAATTGGCACGTCCGTATAAAATATGGCATCCTTCCACCTCCCTTCCAAGGGACCAATGCCCTGCCTTAAAACATAAAGGAGACAATCTGTATTGTCATGTACTTTCACTGTTTCTTTGCTTTAACCCCTAGGAATGTACCTGTTCGACAATCAAAGGAGTTGCTCCATTCCTATGGACCCCAAATCAGACTTCAACATCTATATTTTATACTAATAACATTTTATCAAAGTATTAATGAAATGTTAACTTGCTAACTTAGACCATGGGCGGAGACATTATGTAACCTTTTAACCATTGGCTAATGTGCTATCTTGTCTTGCTGCAAAACCTATCCCAGGGTGTGGAACTGCCTACCCCGTCACTTTCCCCCGCCCATGGAAAATCTATATATTCTATTGTAATCAATTGACTGACAGTGTCTCTGAGCCTAATAAGCCAGGTGTCACTCCGTCAGCGCTGTGTGTAATGAACTCCTATGCTTGACCTCTACACGGTGTGGATTTATGTCTTTCAGCTGCACAGTGGGATAGCCACCCATAGGACACTGCTCTCTCTGTCAATACAAGAGCACCTACTGTGGACACACTCCACCGACAGAAGGAGCGTTGTGTGGTCACGCAACAGCGGTTTAATTACATTGACTTCAGTTGATGTAGCTTTGGAGTGTAGACATGGCCTCTGACTCCACAGTCACTGCCCGACATCAGTGTTGAAGTATCTACCATCAGAATGACTTGGCTGGAGTCGGTTGAGAAAAGGGGGAGGAGTGGGGCAAAGGAGTGACTTTTCCCCCATATGTTCTTTCTCAACTTTGGACACTCACGTTTTTGAAATTCAAAATGTCCAACTTTGAAGGACAGTGACCAGCTTCCGAGTCCCCAGAGGAGCCTGGTGTCCCTGTACGATGTCTTAGCGCCTGCCTGGCGTTATGCAAGGCCGCATGCTTTTCCCTTCTGTCGTGATAAAAAGGCTGGCTCCCGGAGAAGCATTACAGCCTCTTGATTCTAGCTGAGCGCCTTTAAGCCTTGCAAAACCCCACATTCTAGTTTGGAGGTGATTCTCCCTTTAAGGAATTCCTCCCTGATCTTTAAATACACACACCAGGAGATTCATTTTTTAAAACAAATATCTGGGCATTTAAGCAAGATTTTCATCTCACTCCTTAAGAAGGGAATGGGTACTAAAGAGCTGGCTGCTAAATCACTTCCATCACTAGGTAAGGCAGGGGTTCTCAAACTGGGGGTCGGGACCCCTCAGGGGGTCACGAGGTTATTACATGAGGGGTCCTCAGCGGTCAACCTCCACCCCAAATCTTGCTTGCCTCCAGCATTTAAAATGGTGTTAAATATATTAAAAAGTGTGTTTAATTTATTAGGGGGGGCAGTCGCACTCAGAGGCTCGCGATGTGAAAGGGGTCACCAGTAAAAAAGTTTGAGACCCACTGAGGTAAGGGAAAGATGTGCCATTCTGATTTCAAACACGACTAGCAACATTGCTGCCAGTTGATCTATCAACTTCATAAAATCCTGGGGGCGGCTCACCCAGGCTCCGAGTTTTACCTGCTGGGAGATTTTTAAAGGGCTGCATGTCTTCGCGGACGGGCAGAGATTGATTGTCTTACTGCAGATGGAGATGGCAGATGAACTGGCGACAGACAGCCTTCAGCTTCACACTGCTTTTTGCTCCAGTATCAGATGTGAATATCTTACTGATTTCCTGAGGGCTGCCACTCCCCACCCCACCCCATGCCCTGCCTCTTTCACACTCAACTTGGAAAGCAGGATCAGTAGATCAGAAATCATTCAAAAGAGTGTACCTGTGGGCAATAGAGGCAACCACTTTCCTCTCCTTCCCTTTGTCCAGGAAATTTTGCCGGCGGAATCTCTCAGTCCATTGTGTGTAATTCTGCTATACACAGCCCTCAGTGCCTAGTTATTATTTTAACTTATGGAAAATGCACTAAGTCCCCTTTGCTCTGTGCTTGCTGGACAACTTAAAGATGTCTGAAGTGGGCAGCTGGAGATTCCCCCGGGTTGAAGAAATGCCCAGTTAGCATAGCCAGCTAGCTACACCATCACCTCCTGTCTCCAACCTCCAGCATAGGGGGCATGCTGCAGGAAGAGGCAGGGATGGCTGAAATGCACAGTTCTCCAGTGACCCTTGCCAGCATAAAGCTTCTAGGAGCCCATACCAGCTGGGGCCAGTTACAACAGCCAGCCCTGAGGCTGATTGGAGTTGTGGCAGGTTCCAGACCAGCTCCCAAGGAACGAAAAGATGGTGAGACCACCTCTGTCTCCAGCTTTGAACACTTGAAGACGTGGCCCACAGTCTCTGCCCCACAAGCTCACAAACATGACATAACAAGGAGGACAAAGCACAAGAGGGAGGGTAGGGGACTGCTCTATAATTGTAACAGGGCAGAGAGGCTACAGAGAGACAGATTCTCATTTACACACAGGCCTCTTTCCGCCATGGAGATAGAGAAGTGGAGAAAGACAGTTCGGGGACTCTGAGACAAACCCCCCCGCTTGCATTCATTTTATTCGTGAGGAAACAGTTTAACGGAACCAGTTCCCTGCAACCTGCCACTTCCGGCTCCCTTGAGGATGCTCCAGCTCTGACAAGGCCCTGCCACAACATCATGGAATTGATTATGACCCAAGGCCAGTTCTAGGGACGGGCAAGCCAGGTGGTCACCCTGGGAGGCGGCTTCCAGGGAGCGCTAGACCAGCTTTTTTATGTATTTTTTGCTCTACTCTGATTGGACAGCCATTTTTGCTCCGCTCATAGGTTGATTGTGGTGGTTTTCTTTCCTTTTCTTCTCTTTTTTTTGGCAATGGTTTGAGCATTGGCCTGCTAAACCCAGGGTTGTGAGTTCAATCCTTGAGGGGGCCACTTAGGGATCTGGGGCAAAATCAGTACTTGGTCCTGCTAGTGAAGGCAGGGGGCTGGACTCAATGACCTTTCAGGGTCCCTTCCAGTTCTAGGAGATGGGATATCTCCATTAATTCAGGTGGGAGGTGCCAAAAACTTTTTCTGCTCTGGCCAGCGAAATGGCTTAGACTGCTCCTGTTTTGACCAGTACAGTCCCTTAAATATTTGCAGGGAAAGACCACCGATGAAGAGGAACAGGTTTCCCCAGAGCAGATGGAGATTAAGAATCACGGTTTAGCCAGCACTGTGAAGAACGGGGCACTCCAGGGGGCATGTTACCTCCCACCAGCCAAACTGTATGTCCAGTCTGAATGGGAGTCTGATTACCAGAGCTTTAGTGAATGTTGAGGCTGCACCAGATGTTCTTTCAGACTGAACATAGACTCAGAGACTCAGAGACTTTAAGGTCAGAAGGAACCATTATGATCGTCTAGTCTGACCTCCCGCACAACGCAGGCCACAGAATCTCACCCCCAACTCCTGTATCAAACCCCTAACCTATGTCTGAGCTATTGAAGTCCTCAAATCTTGATTTAAAGACCTCAAGGTGCAGAGAATCCTCCAGGAAGTGACTGGTGCCCCACACTACAGAGGAAGGCAAAAAACCTCCAGGGCCTCTGCCAATTTCCCTGGAGGAAAATCCCTTCCCGACCCCAAATATGGCGATCAGTTAAACCCTGAGCATGTGAGCAAGACTCACCAGCCAGCACTCAGGAAAGAATTCTCTGTAGTAACTCAGATCCCACCCCATCTAACATCCCATCACAGGCCATTGGGCATATTTACCTGCTAATAATCAAAGATCAATTAATTGCCAAAATTAGGCTATCCCATCATACCATCCCCTCCATAAACTTATCAAGCTTAGTCTTGAAGCCAGATATGTCTTTTGTCCCCACTACTCCCCTGGGAAGGCTGTTCCAGAACTTCACGCCTCTGATGGTTAGAAACCTTTATCTAATTTCAAGTCCAAACTTCCTAGTGTCCACTTTATATCCATTTGTTCTTGTGTCCAAATTGGTACTAAGCTTAAATAATTCCTCTCCCTCCCTGATATTTATCCCTCTGATATATTTATAGAGAGCAATCATATCTCCCCTCAGCCTTCTTTTGGTTAGGCTAAACAAGCCAAGCTCTTTGAGTCCCCTTTCATAAGACAGGTTTTCCATTCCTCGGATCATCCTAGTAGCCCTTCTGTGTACCTGTTCCAGTTTGAATTCATCCTTCTTAAACATGGGAGACTGCACACAATATTCCAGATGAGGTCTCACGAGTGCCTTGTATAACGGTACTAACACCTCCTTATCTTTACTGGAAATACCTCGCCTGATGCATCCCAAGACCGCATTAGCTTTTTTAATGGCCATATCACATTGGCGGCTCATAGTCATCCTGTGATCAACCAATACTCCGAGGTCCTTCTCCTCCTCTGTTACTTCCAACTGATGTGTCCCCAATTTATAACCCAAATTCTTGTTATTAATCCCTAAATGCATGACCTTGCACTATTCACTATTAAATTTCATCCTATTACTATTACTCCAGTTTACAAGGTCATCCAGATCTTCCTGTATGATATCCCGGTCCTTCTCTGTGTTAGCAATACCTCCCAGCTTTGTGTCATCCGCAAACTTTATTAGCACATTCCCACTTTTTGTGCCAAGGTCAGTAATAAAAAGATTAAATAAGATTGGTCCCAAAACCGATCCCTGAGGAACTCCACTAGTAACCTCCCTCCAGCCTGACAGTTCACCTTTCAGTATGACCCGTTGTAGTCTCCCCTTTAACCAGTTCCTTATCCACCTTTCAATTTTCATATTGATCCCCATCTTTTCCAATTTAACTAATAATTCACCATGTGGAACCGTATCAAATGCCTTACTGAAATCGAGGTAAATTAGATCCACTGCATTTCCTTTGTCTGATCACCTCATGTTCTGTTTCCCAATTATACTCTTCCTAGATTTGTCCAGGGAAATTTTGCAGAGAATACATAAAATGGGAAAATGGAAAAAGAAAACAGTCCAGAAAAGAGGTTGGATTTTATTAATGATCAGATCAAATGAGCTCATTGGTTATAACAAGTACAAGGAGATGCACCAACACTCCACCTGGGAAAATACTCCTATGGGATATTAAATCACAAAGAATAGCCACTATGTAAAATAACTTACTCTGCTATTCATACGGGGCTCAATCCTGCAAGGTGCAGAGCACTTTTGCAAGGGGCTGAGTGCCCTCAATTCCCACTGAAGGCCCCAATTCAGCAAGGAACTTAAGCACATGCTTGACTATAAGCACATGAGTAGTGTCACTGGCTTCAAGTCAGTACCACACAGAATCGAACCCATGATATATGGAATATTGCTCACAGCATATAGAATCTCTTATGCCAAGAGGGATGGCACAGTTGAAGCCTTGAGTGTTTAGGGCAGACCCCTGAGATTATCTGGCAGAGTTTTGTAGGATGACTCTTCTTTGGGCTTTGTTTTTCTGTCTGTTGATTTAAGAAGCCTCATAGAAATACAGGGTATTTAATACAATAGGGCATGAGAGCACCTTTGGAAAAGGACCTGATTCCAAATTCATCCAGGGTATAATAACTGCGTTGACTTTAGGGGAGGACCTTGGCCAAATGGATGATTGGTAACTCGTTAGGAGCTATTATTGCTTATGTCAATATCTACAAGTGTTGTGCATGATTTTTAATCTGCATTCGCAGCAGACAATGCAAATGCATCTGTGGACTGGGAGGGTGCATAGGTGCATGCTATGAATGGTTGAGAGCAGTAAATTGGGATCCATAGTTACAATACTTGTGGAAACTTAACGATATGCTGCAACCCTTACTAATAGCACTTATTCGTAAGAACAGTCCTATTGACTTTAGGTCAGCCAGGTGGTGCTTTCCACACACCCCAAAACACAGCTTTGTTGCAGCAGAAATAATAACAGTCTCTTTCTTCCAGCAGCACAAGCCGGAGCCATTTTAATGCTGCGATAAGGTTGCCCCTGTTACTTGTTCAGGAGCACCTGGCAAACAGGACATGATGAAAGCAAAAGCCTGTAAAACAAGACCATTTCCCAATCCTTTCACTTTTAATTGCTGATCACAGTGACATTTTTCTAACGAATTCCGAGGCTGGGGAAAGCAGTTGGTGCAGATTTTAAGCTACACCGTGTACTTCTCGCAGGGTGAGAACAAGCAGGACAAGAGTAAGAAGCAGGCAATCAAAGCACGAGACTATTGCACTCTTGATGAGAACAAAGTAAAGAGAGAAGCCAGTATGTCAAAAAGAAAACAGCAACGTGTTTCTGACTGAGGGAGTCTTCTTAGAGAATCCACCAGAATTGGTGGCTGCATTCGTTTCAATCCTCTTTGCTTCTTTATACCTACCCTATTTACATGCTACACATAGAATTAAAGCAGAAATAGCAGCACCTACCTGCCACAGTGAAAAATGACTGAGACAGACAAAACAAGGATGGTTTCATTTAGGCAAAAGGGCAGCTAGAGGAATGCAAGCTGCAAAATAAATGTGCTAGCGGAGGTAACAATGGGCAGATACCAGGTGTCAATAAATGAGGGACATTCAGCAGAAATATCTATTTTCTTCCCCACGGTTCTCAATATATATATATGCCAAAATGAAGAGATTCTGCAAGGAACCCAGAAAAGCACAGCCTGTGTGAATAAAAGTTTAGGAGATCTCGATCCTATCACAATTCTCCCTACCACCGTAAGCTGCGAGCTTGCTCTGTAAAAGCAACGGAGAAAGAAAGGAAGAAATAGAAAGAGGCGGCAAAGAGAAATATATTTTTCTGTCTCTGGATTTATTCTTCCTTCCTTGTACAACTCAAGGACGATCTTGTATTCCTTGTGTGCCTTAAAGGCATCCCCACTCCTCCCAACATATTGAATGCAATTTGGTGAGCGCTCAAATTTTAGATACACCCTGCATGGATGCATAAGGGTAGGGACGACATAAGGAGCTATCCCTTTGTTCCACCTCCAGCAAATTGTGCATCTGCACAACCGCAGTGAGCCAGCCCCACTAAAATCCCACTTTAACCTTATCGATATCTACCAAAGCTGGTCGGCCAGCAGAGCTCACACTCTCACAAATGCACACCACCAAATGCACTCACGGACACGCACTACTGGAGGAATTCCATATATCCTGCTCGTCATATTGTCTATCACTCTCCACCTACTACCCAAGTCTTGGGGGTCTTCTGATTGTCACCACCTATGTCCTATTAGCCAAGACTAATAGTCACTGTCAATATCCGGCCTGTTCCATATGAGCACACTGTGCGCGTACTGAGATGGGTCTAGCTGGTGTGGAGGGGGACACACAATGATATTTGATTGATGTCTGCGGGACTAAATTTTACGATCCTTGTGATGCTATTTTGTCTTCTGTCTTAGGGTCTTGACGGCCATGTGAGAAGACATGGTGTGTAGTTGATGAGCCATAGACACTTCTTTAGGGACACTAATACTTGTTCTTCTCCATGATACTGCTTCATCCTGAATCCAGCCTGGTTGCTGTGGAGAGACTGGTGCTCCACAGAGGGCACCATTGCCAGGTTGGTGACTGTGCAGGTGCTCCTGGGGGGAAGATATTCACTGTCTATACCATGTGGAAGCTCGGGGTGATGTTAACGAGGCCTGAGGCAGTAGTGAAGAGCGTGGGGAGATGTCGCCCAGTAACAATACATGTTTACATGGGTTGGATGGTCACGGTGGGATTTCTGCCTTCTGCCCTGCTGGAATCCATTTGAGGGTTCTGCCGTGTGTAAAGTAGTTTAATGCAGGTGGGACCATGGCGCACAACTTGAATTTCTGCACTAAAGTGGTACTAGTGGTGGGCTCAGTTCCCACCGATACCCCTTTAATCCACCCAAGATGCAGACTATGCCAAAGCGCAGGTGATTAATCAAAGGTATCTAGAGAGAGTTGTTATACGGCTGTAATATTTAATTTCTCACCAATACTCTGATTTCTCTGGACGTTGAGGATGGATGTTTCTGGGGGTTGTGGGAAGCATTAACAGGCCCGTGGCCATCGCTATTTTGGAATGCTAGGAGTGTGCTGGGATGACCTGAGTGGTGGACTCTGCAGAGCTGTGGACAGGCTGTGGCGAGGCGGTCCCGATGAGCTGAAGTCCTACCACCATGTCTTGGCTCGAGTCACGTGTGTTGTGAGCCATACAAAAGCACTTCTGGATCCTTAGGTTTGGGCCATAGGGCATTACTTCTGTTTCATCTGGATGACAGCAGCATTTTGGCTAAGATTTGCCAGGTGTCCCTTATCTGGCCAGGTCCATGTGACCCAGGTTTGTTTTATGCACAGCCGTTCCAATCGTCTTTTGCCTCTTGCCCACCAAATGATGCTTTCCGTGCATACGGCTTCTTCAAGCACTGTGGCCATCAAGTTCAACCTAGACCCAAACATTCCAAAAGACCTTGGCAAAGTGGAGAATTGGTCTGAAATCAACAAGATGAAATGTAATAAAGACAAGTGCAAAATACTTCACGTAGGAAGAAAAAAATCCAACGCACAACTACAAAATGGGGAATAAAAACTGGCTAGGTGGTCATACTGCTGAAAAGGAGCTGGGGGGTTAAAGTGGGTCACAAATGGAATCTGAGTCAATAATGGGAGGCCATTGCAAAAAAGGCATATATCATTCTGGGGTACATTAACAGGAGTGTTGTAGGTAAGATATGGGAAGTAATTGTCCCACTCTGTTTGGCACTTGTGAGGCCTCAGCTGGAAGATTGTGTCCAGTTCTGGGTGCCACAATTTATGAAAGATGTGAACAAATTGGAGAGAGTCCAGAGGAGAGCAACAACAAAGATAAAAGGTTTTGAAAACCTTACCTATGAGGAAAGGTTACAAAAACTGGGCATGTTTAGTCTTGAGAAAAGAAGACTGAGGAGGGACCTGATAACAGTCTTTAAATACATTAAGGGCTGTTATAAAGAAGACAGTGATCAATTGTTCTCCATGTCCACAGTAGGTAGGACATGAAGAAATAGAGTTAATCTGCTGCAAGGGAGATTTAGGTTAGATATTAGGAAAAACTTTCTACCTCTATGGATAGTTAAGCTCTGGAATAGGCTTCCAAGAGCAGGCTGTGGAATATCCATCATGGGAGATTTTTAAGAACATGTTGGACAAACTCCTATCAGGGACAATCTAGGTTTATTTGGTTCTGCCTCGGCACAGGGGGCTGGACTTGGTGACTTCTTGACATCTCCTCCAGACCTATATTGCTATGATTCTGTGATTATCCACTGGACCAGTACACTTTGTATCACTATATAGTTCTTGTGTAGGACCTACAGTAAATACCACATGGGGGGAGGGGAGTCTAAAAAATATACATATTCATTGCAAGAATGTAGAACTCTATATGTATCTTACTTTTTCCATCAAACACATTGGCAGTGCCCCAATCAGTAAGTGCTTCAAGTTATAAAAGTCAGAGCATGCAAAGGTTGCAAGACACTTTTAAAATTAAATTCCACTTTTGTTCTCTGCATTTTGAAACAATTAGTTTCCTCCCTACTCCAGACCCTATGGGTTTCTTCACCCAGTAAATCAATGCAGTTCAAGGCTATTTATAGGGAATCTTACTACACAAGCATTTCAAGGTGCGTGTTTTGCAATAATATCTAGAGGAAATTAACACAGCTCAGTGATAAGATAGAAGGAAAACTGTTAACATTACTTTGCAAATGCTCACCAAGGGAGCTTTCCTGAGAAACTCTAGTAAAGTGTTCTGTTGTGTCTAACACCAGACTACGTGTACCCAATAAGAAGAGATTCACACATACACTCGTACAGGGCTAGACCTGCTCTGTGTGTGCTTCCAGCTAAGATTCAGGCTGAGACCTTTGTAGTCCCTATGTCCACTTTTAACAGGGGAGCCCAAGAGACCTCTTTCCCAGAGACTTGTACTAAGCTTGTCTCAGCTTCAGTGTCTGAAAACAAGGGGGAGTAATGGAGAGAGACACTCCTGCCCTGGTGGAGTACGTCACCTTCTCTGGATGGTGCTGTAGCATCCCTACCAGAGGGGATTGCTCATAAAGAGACTTCCGAAGAGCGAATTGTGTTGCCTTGGTAAGGGTACGTCTATACTTACTTCCTGGTCCGGATGTAAGCGATCGATCTTCTGGGATCGATTTATCGCGTCTTGTCTAGACGCGATAAATCGATCCCGGAAGTGCTTGCCGTCAACGCCGGTACTCCAGCTCGGCGAGAGGAGTACGTGGCATCGACGGGGAAGCCTGCCTGCCGCGTCTGGACCCGCGGTAAGTTCGGACTAAGGTACTTCGAATTCAGCTACGTTATTAACGTAACTGAATTTGCGTACCTTAGTCCGAAGTGGGGGGTTAGTGTGGACCAGGCCTAATTCTTGAATACAACAGTTGAAACAATTGTAGAAAAATCTAGATGACTTTCTATCACGTTCTTGCAGTTCACCAAGCTTGGAATAGATCATTTAACTTTGGAAACATCCGAGTAGGGCAAGGCCCCATGAGTTTATACTGCACTTGCCTGGAGCTCTAGGGGGTTACCTCACTACAAATAATAGACTAGAAACTGACCTTAAACAGGAGTGAAACTGACACTTTCACAGTATTGCCAACCCCAAATGTTCAAAACTCATGAATCAGGCTCACCAGAAATCATGAGATTGGCTTTAAAACCATGAGATTATGTAAAAATAACAGATTTGGGGTTCTTTTTATTTGCCTTCTGCTTTTTGCGCCTTTAGGGTGCACTGGGGTCACATTTTGAAGCTTTCTCCACAGCCATGAGGACTAGAAAGTTCATTTTTCTTTAAGAAGGAAGGCTGAAATCACATATCCACTTGACTCCAGGAGCTGGGGCTTTAAGGAAAACAATAATTATCATGAGACTCAAAATCATGAGAGTTGGCAACACTGCTTTCACATCTGTGTAAAGGCTAGTTACTTTCCAGAAGGCTCTTAAACACAACGCTACAGTGATTGAGTTGCAGTTTTCACAGGAAAATATTTAAAACCAACCACCAAGAAAATTCCACATTCTAAAGTTGAGAAAAAAATTCTGAGGTATATCAGGGCCACTGCAGGCAGGAAAAGAAAATAAACAGGCACAGGAACTCTGGGCAGCTTTTCCACTTGAAAGAAAGTTGGAGGGTCAAATCTTCTAGCCCTTACTCCAGTAAAACTTCTATTGCCATCAGCACCTCCACTCATAGATATTAACATGGGCTTAATAACTTTACACTTCATACTTAAATATCTGAGCCATCTTATCCCGGACTACACATTGTATACACATTGGCTCAGGGACTACATTTTCTGGCATATTCCGAACAGCACTTGTTACCTGAAATTGGGCCAGCTAGTAAGCTTAGGGAGGATTAATGACCCACCAGAGTTTGGCAGAAAGCAGCACATTTATTATACTGATAGCTAAGCTCAAAAGAAGGGGGGGAGGTGTCACACTCATACTCACATACTCACGCTCCCAGGACAGGCACGGCACTGGAGATGTCAGGATTCTTCAGGGTAAGTGTCCCACAGCGCAGCGATGGATGCTGCGATGAAGGTAAGTCTTCCCGAGGCACGATGGAATGCAACGCGGTGAACCACTGGCCAGGTGGTCCGGGCGAAGGGCCTTCACGGGAGGTACAATCTTGTGAGTGTACGCCTGAGCACATGACCCCTTCCCCTTTTAAGGACCTACTCCTCATGGCCTGCGACTAGAGATGACGTGGCTGCATCTGGTTGGTCACACTACACCTTGGACAGTGTCCATGCATTGGGCATGTGATCGCTGCCTAATCAGAGTGTCATGGCCTGCGACTAGAAATGACTTGGCCATGTCTGGTTGGTCAAACTCCACTTCGGGCAGTGTCCATGCATTGGGCATGTGATCGCTGCCTAATCAGAGTGCCAGACACCTTGTCTACCTGGGAGCTCTTCTGATCTTCCAGCTTCTCAAGCAGCCCATTCATCCCACAAGCATTCCAGAGGGAGGGGAAGGGGGAAAGCCACTTCACGGGTATTCAAAGAGGGAGAGGAGACAAAAGGGGGGAGGAAGGTGTAACAGACCTTTTGAGCATACAGGTTATACATAGCATACAGATCACTGCTGCTCCTACAACACTCCGCCCCTTGATCTAGGATCATTACAATAGTTGTTGTCGTTGTAGCGCACAGATGATCTGTTGCAAACAAACCAAACTATCATAATCAGGTGAATATAACTAAAACCATCACAATTACAATAATTAGGTACATCGAGAAACAAAATGAGGCCCAAGTTTGATGCTGCAATAGCCATCAAACAATAAAAGTCACTGAGGTCAGGACCTCCTTAAGTACACACAACAAATAAGATTTGTAGGAGTACCACAGTTGTCATGCAGGGTTAAACTGATTTGGAAGATACATAGTAACAGAGAACTTGGTGAAATTGCTGATACTTAAACTAACATTTAGTTGCCAAAATGTTGCAGAATCCCCTATTACTAACAGTTGTTCTCAAGAGGTGGGGTGGGGGTGGGGGCGCAAATCCAAGACCTGAAAGACGGGGCCCTACAATCACGGGCCAAGGTCAAAAATCCCACTAGGGGGTGATAATGCATTTTACAGGTTATGGGGGCCCATGAAGTACCCGTCAGGGCTGGGAAAGTAGAATTGGGGTTCATAGAGGAAAGTGTGGAATTAAAAATACAAGAACCTAACAAAAAATAAACCTGATGCATTGGGGACCAAAGTCTTTTGGACAGAGGTGGATGTGATTGATAACAGGGATTCCTGTTTTACAGGCTAAACTTCCATATCCTTAATTTAATCACCAGCCCTTTCTTATCTTAATCACCCTGCTGTAGGAAACTCGGGGGTGGGGGGTGGGGGGGCTTCTGGGACATATTGCAGCTACTCCATCTCTTCCTTTGTAACAGATAACCTCCGTCTCCTCCACAAACACATCGGTTCTAGACACGCCGCCTCCTTCCTCCTTCTCCACTCATTATGGGACTGAACCCCACCAGCTGTCCCATGTACCCTGCATCTACTGTATTCGCTGCAAAATCCACCCCTGGCTACAGAACTAGGCTCCGCCATCCAAGTCTTTGTTTCAAAACAAATGTAGGCCGCAGGCCTACAAACACTTATGCACATGCCTACCTCTAAATGCACAGGTCATCCCATTAAAGTCACTGGGCTCCGTTCCAATGGGACTGCATGTGTGCTTAAAGTGAAGCATGTGCTTTAAGTGTTTGCAAAACTGGGGCTTACATTTCTAGCCCTGGTGCCAATGGAGAAAACCTTCCAAATGTGAAACACGTACAAAACGATGCAATGATGTCTGCCTGAATCTTCAGAGTGCCTGAAACAATCTCTCCCAGAGGTATGAGCTGCCCCCTCCAGCTCAATGGGGTGTTAGCCATGCACCTAACCAAGTCAGTTTCAGTGTAAACAGTGTTCATTATTTTAGGACTTATCATTTAGACACCAGCTTTTTCCAGAACCCCACACTGCATCCTACACCTCCCCAGCTGCCAACAGCTCCAGCAATTCCCTACCCAGCTGCCAAAACCTCCAGCTTCCCTGTGACAATCTCTACAACAGAGTTGTGCGTTTTCAAGAGAAAATTCTGCCTCACCATGAAAATTAAAAACAGAGGGCGCCACCCAATGAATGGGTTTTTCATCTCCGAGCAGGGCGCCCAGAGGGCATTTCAATGGTAGCACCACTCCTGGCACTAGTTAATTCAGAAACAACTCTCCATTTGCAAAGGGACCTGAAGCTGCAGCTGCAGAATCTCCAGGCTCCGCCCTCGGCTGCTGCAGAGCACAGGGGGCTGGCTGCCAACTTTAGGTCGCAGAAGGTGGGCACGGGGGCTTCGGAGCCGATGGGAGGGAGGAAGGAGCAGGCTGAATTTGGGGGCCCTTATTAATCACATTAGTAGATGTGCAGGTGAATGAGTCCCTGATGGTGTGGCTGATGTGGTTGGGTCCTCGGATGGTGTCGCTGGAGTAGATATGGGGACAGAGTAGGCAACGAGGTTTGTTACAGGGACTGGTTCCTGGGTTAGTGTTTCAGTGGTGTGGTGTGTTGTTGCTGGTGAGTATTTGCTTCAGGTTGGGGGGCTGTCTGTAAGAGAGGAGGTGCTCATTCACCTGCACATCTACTAATGTGATATATGCCATCATGTGCCAGCAATGCCCCTCTGCCATGTACATGGGCCAAACCGGACAGTCTCTACGTAAAAGAATAAATGGCCACAAATCAGACCTCAGGACTGGTAACATACAAAAGCCAGGAGGAGAACACTTCAATCTTCCTGGATATCCAATAACAGATTTAAAAGTAGCCATACTTGAACAATAAAACTTCAAAAACAGACTTCAAAGAGAAACTGCAGAACTAAAATTCAATTGCAAATTTAACACCAGGTTTCAAGAGTAGCAGCCGTGTTAGTCTGTATCCGCAAAAAGAACAGGAGTACTTGTGGTACCTTAGAGACTAACAAATTTATTAGAGCATAAGCTTTCGTGGACTACAGCCCACTTCTTCGGATGCATACAGAGTAGAATAAATATTGAGGAGATATATAGGGACTGGGAGTGGCTGGCTCACTACAAAAGCAGCTTCCCCTCTCCTGGAATTGACACCTCCTCATCAATTATTGGGAGTGGACCACATCCGCCCTGATCGAATTGGCCTTGTCAACACTGGTTCTCTTGTGAGGTAACTCCCTCCTCTTCATGTGTCAGTATAACATGACAAGGGCATCTGGGGGCCCCAGCTGAGCCAGTGGCGGAATTGTGCAGGGCGCTGCACAGCGAGAGCCAGTCCCTGCCCCCCAGAATCGTACTGTCCCTTTCCAGCGCCGGGAAACTGAGGCCCGGAGTGATCCGGCGCGGGGACAGCTGGGAAGGGAGCCACACGCTCCCCTGACGCCCAGCGCCGGGTCTCCCCCTACGCCTGCAAGAGGCCCCAGGGGAGCCGCCGCCGCCTCCCCTAGTCCCGCAGCGTCCCCCGCGGTCTGCCTGGGCGGAGCCCGGCGGACGTGCCGAGCCAATGGGGCGGGGGGGGCGGAGCCTGGCGGGCGGGCCGAGCCAATGGGGCGGCGGGGGCGTGGCGCGCGGGGCGCTGGGCTGGCGGGCGGCGCGGCGCTGCGGGCAGTGGAGCGGCAGGCCGGGCAGGCAGGCGGGCGCTCGCTGGCCAGGGTGCTGCTGCCGGGGCGCTGCGCACAGACCCCCGCGTCCGTCCCTCCCGCCCGCCCGCCCATGGACGAGATGGAAGAGGAGCTGAAATGCCCCGTGTGCGGCTCCTTCTACCGGGAGCCGCTCATCCTGCCCTGCTCGCACAACCTCTGCCAGGCCTGCGCCCGCAACATCCTGGTGCAGACGCCCGAGGCCGAGTCCCCGCAGAGCCGCCGGGCCTCGGGCGTCTCCGACTACGACTACCTGGACCTGGACAAGATGAGCCTGTACAGCGAGGCGGACAGCGGCTACGGCTCCTACGGCGGCTTCGCCAGCGCGCCCACCACCCCGTGCCAGAAATCCCCCAACGGGGTGCGGGTCTTCCCCCCCGCCGCGCCGCCGCCGCCCCACCTGCCCCCGGCCGGCCTGGCCCCCGTGCCCCGCAACGCCTGCCTCACCTGCCCGCAGTGCCACCGCAGCCTCATCCTGGACGAGCGGGGGCTGCGCGGCTTCCCCAAGAACCGGGTGCTGGAGGGGGTCATCGACCGCTACCAGCAGAGCAAGGCGGCCGCGCTGCGCTGCCAGTTGTGCGAGAAGGCGCCCAAGGAGGCCACGGTGATGTGCGAGCAGTGCGACGTCTTCTACTGCGAGCCCTGCCGCCTGCGCTGCCACCCGCCCCGGGGCCCGCTGGCCAAACACCGCCTGGTGCCGCCGGCCCAGGGCCGGGTGAGCCGCCGGCTCAGCCCCCGCAAGATCTCCACCTGCACGGACCACGAGCTGGAGAACCACAGCATGTACTGCGTGCAGTGCAAGATGCCCGTGTGCTACCAGTGCCTGGAGGAGGGCAAGCACTCCAGCCACGAGGTCAAGGCGCTGGGCGCCATGTGGAAGCTGCACAAGGTGAGTGCTGAGGCCGGAGTTGGCAAAGGGCCGCTCAGAGAGGGGGCGGGGGGGGCAGACCTGGGGGGTCTGTCTGTCTATCTATGTAGCCGGTCTGTCTGTCTATGTAGCCGGTCTGTCTGTCCGCTGTTCTGTAGCCCCTGTCCCCGGGGTGCCTAGGCACTGCGGTGTCCCCTCTCCCTTGCTAGCCCAAGCGCTGTGAACCGGGCTCTTTTCCTTTCTGAAATGGGCAGAACATGGGGGGGAGGGAGGGGTTCATCCTAGTGCAATTCTTGCACGTCCTCCATAAGCCTCCAGGCTGATGCCGCCTGCAGTCATTCGCCCTTCCCCAGGCTCCCATGCACTTCAGAGAGGGTTTTGCCTAAGGAAGGGGTAGGCACAGCGGGAGCTGGCCTAGGGTGTGCGGATGCATCTGCTCAGAGTGCAGGCCAGGCAGGTAACAGGGCATGACGGTTTGCAAAGGGCGAGCGGTGCCGGCTTCCTGGGGTACTGAGTGCCAGGGCTTGATGCAGCATTGCTGATGAAGGGCTGTGTGTGGGCTGAGCATCTCTGTGTACCCTGAGTCATCTGGAGGTGGCGGGAGGTGAGGAGGAAGGTTGGGAGTGGGTGGGCAGCTCCCCAGCTACATGCGTTACTGAATACTGATCAGCTGCTTTCTTGCACTCTCCCACTTTATAATGCACCTTCTTTGCCAAAGGGCGGGTTTGGAGACTCCTGTAATGAAGCAGAATAACGAGAGGGGGCTGCGATTCCCACTCCTCTCTCCATGCTGAGAAATTCATTTTTAATCCAGGACTGAGATGCAGAGTAGGCAATTTCCCGGGGAAACACTAGTTGAGGCCAAGGAGCTGGTAAATACCGGTTTAAACCCAGAACCTGTGGTTTTATTAGACTACATGAATGAAAATGATTGAAAAAGAGCTAGCAATCTGATACTAGATTTGCGATAATCTAGTGTGCTTAGTTCTAATGAAAGGGAATAAAATAAAACAAAAATAAGAGTCTCTACTTAAAGCTGGGTGCTGTCTACTTCGAAGAGAACCTTCTGAACCTGGGACTTCCCCCTTCTGTGTGTAGCAGTGAAAATTACCTGTTTGTTTAGTAAACAAAGACGGAGGATTCCCAGATTGAGAAGTTTCTCTCTGAGGTAAACTGCCAAACGTACCGTCCAGTCCAGTACTCTGTCTCTCGACCTGGCTGGCTAAACTCGGTGAGTACCATGACTCACGTTGAAATATTTCAAGATGCGCAAAGGTGGAAGACCGCTTGACCCGATTCCTGGTTATTTTGAGAGAGTTCGTGAAGGTGGCACAGAGAGCCTTAGATGCCGAAATTGCAAAGAAAAAGTGAGTGGGAAGGCGGACCGTATGAGGAAACATTTTGCAAAATGCAGCAAAAAGAACAAAGAGACGCTGGAACCACCAACTTTGGCTAAACGTGTGCGAGTATTGGAATCAGCTGCTAAGGACGAAGGTACTGACAATTCTGCACTGCCCCTGCCAAGCGCATTGAAAGAAAGCCAGATCCAGGTCGGCCAAAGACAACGAGGAGGAAGTGCCACGGTTTTTCCACCACGAAGGCATATGTTGGTAACAAAACCAACCCCAGAACTGAAACGAAAGATCGATTTGAAAATTGTAGAATTTTTGTATGGCTGTAATATTCCCTTTTCTGTTATTGAGCATCCAACGTTTCAAGCAATGATCCACTGCCTAAGGCCAGGCTACAAAGCACCCAGTCGAAAGCAGGTGGCAGGTGAACTGGTAGACACCGTTACTGATGGCTTGAGGGTGGAAGCACACAATGAATTACGTGGAAAAGCAGTTACACTGAAACAAGATGGCTGGAGTAATGTGCCCAGTGACCCAGTGATAGCGGACTGGGTGCAGATAGGGAAAACTGTGTTTTATGTATCAATAGTGGAAGCAATAAGAAGACTGGAAAGTACTGTGCTGCAGTGGCAAAAGAAGCCAAGGAGTTAGCCAATGAACTGTATGGTTGTGTTGTTAAGAGCTACCTGACAGACAATGAGAGAATGATGCAAAGTATGAGAAGTGATTTGGAACTAAATGACGACACATTGGTTACGTACGGATGTGCATCACACTGGCTCAGTCTACTTGGACAAGACCTTACCCCAAGTGCTTTGATGACACGTGTTGTAGATTTATAAAAGTATTTTCATCATCACCATCAGCCTGCAGCCTGGTTAAAAGAATGCCAAGGATCTGTACAACCCCAAATCCCTGGTGACGCACAATGGAACAGTCAAATAACATGCCTGGAAACATACGTTAAAAATCGGCCGCATTATCTCAGGATTGTGAGTGATCATGAGGCAGAACTTGAAGAGAAAGTGGTCAGTATAATTAATAATCAAGGGATTTACCAAGAAGCAAAGAACTTGATCGGTCAGTTGAAACCAGTTGCTGTGGCACGTGACACACTCCAAAGGGACACATCAGCAATTGCTGTTTCATGCGAAATAGGGTTGGATCTGCTGATAAATGAAGATCTTGCAGCACACAAAGCAAAAGTACAAAAGAGATTTCATGAGGCCATTACTCCTGTACACATGTTGGCCAACCTCCTTCATCCAAAATATGTAGAAGAAATTGCCAGGCAGCGGTTGCTCAGCAAAAATCCCGACTTTCTGCCATATTTACTAGCATTTAAAGTGGAAGAAACTCCATATCCAAAATCAATGTTTTTCATCCACTATCAAGGAAAAAGTTCCCCCTGTAACATGGTGGAAGAATTGGAAGAATGCTGATATTCCATCTGACTTCATAGAACTGGTGGTGCAATTGCATCAGTGTCCAGCAAATTCAGTGGGCACAGAACGAATCTTTTCAAACGTTGGATACATCCATTCAAACTGAGGGTTGGTCTATCCGCTACATCAAAGGTGGTCTGCTACAGAATGCTGTGTGGCCAAAAGGACTTGGCGTGGTAATCTGCAACGCTGCATGTTTCTGATTGCTGCTTCAAGCCCACAACTCTGCATTATTGTCATTTTCACGTTTTTGATTATTGTATATATAATATTGAAAACTGACATCTGAGTCATGACACCTATAACTTCCTTAAGAAAATACCAAACTGAAATGTGCACAGACATGCGGATGCTCAGGATTATAATCATATATATTAATTATGTCCACTGTGGTTTAGCTTTTTCTTTGCACAACCCTAAATTAATCTACAGCCATAGGTAACCACAATTAGAATAGGTAACTAAAACTAAGTGTAATGTCATGTACATTAACAAAACAGTCTTTAAACTAGAAAATGCCTTAAATGGGGACTAACTAGGTTTTCCTGGAGTGATAAAAAACCATGATTTGGCCTGGTAAATCCACCGCTGGTAAATACCATACCATGCCTGCTCAGATGCATGTTGGTGACCTCCCGTCTAAGGTAACTAGGGCAGAAGTGACTGGGATGTAGGCAGACAGGGCTCAGTGAAATGTGTATTCTGATGAAACATGAAAGCCCAGCCTCATTACTTGGGCTAACATTGAAATAATTGCCCCTCTGTAATAAACAGGAGCTGGAGGGCAGGGCACATTGGAAGGAGTAGGTGGAAAATCTGTGATGTAAGAGATATTGACATGTGGGCCTGTCTCTCCCAACCCCTAACGAAATAATTTTCCAGGAACATCTTCATTTATTCATGTCGTGTTTTGACACAACATATGGAGGCAAACAGCCCTGTGGAGAATACACCAGGACTGCCGTGCTGTAATTCTGTCCTCTGTGTAAATTGGGCATGGGGGCGTTCTCCACACTGACAGGCTGTCACTTCGCTTGACAGCTGTGCTATTCCGAATGGAAAAGGAATTAAAGGCTTGTGCTACACTAGGCAATATTGTACGTGTGTTTGAAAGAGGGTTGTTCTCCTGGCATTTAGAGAGCTGCAGTGTTGCTACAGCTGGGTTGCAGTGGCTGCATTGTAAGTACAATATTATTAGGCTTGGAAGGATCAGATTTTGACTGGTAAATGTCAGTAAACGTTGATTTCACTATACACACACAAACCGACAAAAAATATTTCCATCGATAATCAACATTTACAGATAGAGTAAGAAAACTACTGCCAGAGAACTATTAGAGTTTGGTTGAAGGATATTTACATTGTTTATTTGGGCATAGGATGTTGTGTTTATATTTCAATGGTTAGAAAGCTTTAACTTGTTGAATTTCAACATCTACTGTCATTAAATCATTATTGTTTGACCCCTTCATTGCCTGATGTTCCCTCCCTCCCTATAATTTCCTTCAACTGTGGGCATTTAAATCTATAAAACTAGGGGAAAATGTTTAAAAGTAAACATTGATATTATCCTTCAAAATTATAGAAAAATAAATATTTAATAAAAATGGAATATTATTGATAGCAACTAGTAGTTTTCACTGATCTTTTGATGTCTATATCATCCTGCTGCTGCATCTCACAGCCTGACTAACATATTGACCTATTAATGAAACTCACGTGCATGTTGTGGTCCATCAGTGTGTTAACATGACATGAACCCTCAACTAATGTGAGTGCTGTGCTATGTTTTACAATGGGTGAGAGAAACAGCTGTTTCCCACTGAGGAGAATGTCTATTAATTTATCAAGAGCATCCTATTTTCACATGGAGGACCCTTCGGGGCCAGATCTTCAGCTGGGGTAAATCAATACATCTCCTTTGAAGTCAATGGACCTATGCTGATACACAGTAGTGGAGGACCTTACCCGTCAAATCATGCATGTAAATGTCTCCAAAACAATGGAGCATCATGGGTAAGAGGTATTTTCATTATGGTTTGTTTGTGAGCACTAGAATGGGTTACCTAGGGAGGTGGTGGAATCTCCTTCCTTAGAGGTTTTTAAGGCCCGGCTTGACAAAGCCCTGGCTGGGATGATTTAGTTGGGGATTAGTCCTGCTTTCAGCAGGGGGTTGGACTAGATGACCTCCTGAGGTCTCTTCCAACCCTGATATTTTATGCGTCTATCCTAGTTAACCCCTTATCTTTTGGTGCTCTTTAGCTCTGATGCAGCAAAGCGCTTAATTATGTGCCTAAGTTTAAGCACGTGAGCAGTCCTGGTGACTTTAGAGTTAAGCACACACATACATGCTTTGGGGCTTTTGTTCTCTTGATTAGGCTTGGCTTTGCTAGCGTATCTTCATTTTTACTGTCTTTTTAAAATAAAACTCTAGTGGAGAATTCTTGCTCTGTAAAGTCTTGTCTTCAGTGCCGCACGGGCACGCACCGTTAGATTTTAATGCCGTTTGAAGTTATCATTTCTCATTCACATTACCTCTTCTCCTGGAGAATTGAATCCGAATGTTAAATCGTGCCTTTTTCTGAGTCATCCTAAGTTTCGGCAGGTATTTGAAGGGCTTGCTGAGATGCCTGCAGTGACTGAAAGGGGTTTAGTGTTATTTTCCGCTGGGGATATGTTAGGGCAGGAAGGGATCATCTGTTAGCTGGCATTTGAATGGGGTATGGTTGTGTAATTGAATTTATGACAGAGAAGCCAGAGCATGAGTCGGTGCCTTTGAGATTTCATCCATCAAAATCAATAACACCAACTATTTCCGCAGAGGGCACACCTGTGCTGCAGCTGGGGGGTGTAATTCCCAGCGTGGACAGACGTACATGCGCTAGCTCTGCTCCAGCTAGCGGGCTAAAAATAGCAATGTGGCCGTGGCAGCTCGGGGTAGCCCCCTGAGTATGTACCTAGGATTTCAGCTGGGCTTGTACTCAAGTGGTTCACCCGAGCTGCTGCCCACTTCTCCGCAGCCACACTGCTATTTTCAGTGCACTAGAGTTCGCATGTGTCTGCTTCCCGGAGCTGGGAATTACACCTCCCAGCTGCAGTATAGTCATAGCCTTAGGGCTGATCCTGCAGGGAGGCTGTGTGCCTCTGGGAAGGTACCAAGCGGCCTCTAGATGTCCCTTCCAGGGACCCTCACAGCATCAGGCCCTTAAATGCAACCACGCCTGGCGAAAAGAGCTACTTTCAAAGACTGAGAAATATTGTTCCTATTTGCCTAGTCATTCTGCAGTGATAGAGAGGGATTATTGGCTCAAATGCCGTTCTGGAGCTTGCAAGAAGGAATGACAAAGATTGTGAACCACCTGCATAATTATAAAATGGTTACATGCCAAATATACTTTGCGCTACATTTGTATCATTCATTGTAATAAAAGATGAACATGATCATTGGTTAAATCTATGGTGAACGAAGAATGCCTTGAAAGCAATGTTTATATATCGATACGCGACTGCCCATGCAATTGCTGTTAAATACAGTATGCTTTACTGAGGAATGAGACCATTCAACTCCCTCTATACAGCTCTTTAACAAGTGACCCAGTTTTTCACCATCCAGTGAAAGCGGGCTGTCGGAGAATAACCTCTGCTTCCACAGGGCTGAATGTATCGTTCTCGCAGATGGTTATTTCAAAACATTAGCTGCATTGGGGCACATTTAACCATAGATATTTCAGAGAGCAGTGATTTTGAAAGTGCACCCAGATAAAGAGAGAAATTCCTTTTCTTAGCTGTCCTGTTTTCTACAGCAGCTGTTGAAAACGCCTTCATGCGATCATAGAAGAAAATGGCTTTATGGTCTGAAACAGCCTCATTTTAACAATATACAAAAATTGCTCTCTGGACTTTCTGTGCAGACAAATCTGATTACTTGTTCTGTCAAAGGGAAAACCACAACATGGGTCTAAGTCCTATATTCCTTGCACATCCCAAGCTCCTCTTGATCTCAGTGGGAAATCTGAGAGTCTAATGTTTGTTATTAATTATTATTATGATTTTATTTATTATTAATCGTGTTTATTACAGCAGTGCCTGAGGGTCAACCAAGCATGGGGGCCCATTGTGCAAAGCAGTGTTCAGACAGGGGAGTAGGTGGTCCCTGCCCTGAAGAGCTTACAGTCTAAATAGACAAGACAGACACACACTATAAAGGCTAGACCACAAGAATGGCAACCCAGACTTTTGCTGAGGATTAAATATGGCTACAGGTTTTCTGAGGTAGTCACTGAAAAGGCCGTGGCATGGTTCTGTCTCTCTAAGAGTTTTAGCCTGCTGCCCATCACTGTAGTATCAACAACAAAATCCCTAGTGGACTCAGTGAGGTCACTGGCACTTCTTCCTTTTTTGGGATAAAAACTCTGCTTGGGGTTATGTTTTTGCGTTTTTAGATGCACTTGTTTCGTGTTGATTTGTTTCACTGTTGTTTGGGGGCGTTATTCTGGTTGCTTGGGGTTTATTGGGTAGGAATGTCATTGTTGGGAGTGTAATTTGTCTGGCAGAAAGATCTGTTATGTGTTAGCCCTAGTCCCAAATGCCCCGTCACAACCCACATTAGTGCAACACAGAGATTTGTTTTTCGTCTTTTGTACAATTAAGGGATTCAGCTACCCTGACATAGCATGCAGGAAACTGCCACAGGAGATCATTGAAATATTTGATGAGTCACTTGCAGCACAAATTCACTGGCATCCGGATCATATTTTATGGCTTTTTCACAAACACAATCATGTGCAACAAATCAGGATACACACACAACTGGCAGAAAGAAAGATACAGGAAGGAAATTGGAAGAAAAAAGGGGGCTTTTGTGGCAGACCCTTGCTGCATGGCTAGCCACAGTTCTGTTCCTGCTGCTGGAATTAGAAATCTCACTGCTGGCTTGCAGCAGTGATCTTTTGGGGTAGGCTGGGCTGAAATTTCAATCGGCACACTTGGACTTAGCACATGCAGAAGGAGGAGGCCCTTTCAGACTCTAGTGTGTTTCTGGGGTATCACAAAGAGCAGAAAGGAACTAAAACCAAGGTACAGCAGAGCTCAAATGAGATGTCAGGTGTCTCATCACATCCCCTCCTATGGTTCCCACGCACGTTTTTTGTTGATTCGTTTGTTTTTAATAGTTCAAGCTAAGCAGCTTAACAAACACAGCCAACGTATGCTATGAGTTGGGTACCTGAATACACCATGCTACTTCCCCAGCCATTCAGGCACATCAACATGGGCTTATCTTCTTCTTCTCCATCATCTCTTTCTTCCTGATGTGACTTGGCATCAGAGGATCATCCCTGTAAGACCATAAGATCGTAGGATGGGAAGGGATCTCCTGGTCATGCAGTCCAGTCCGAGCTATCACAGGCAACCTCGGCATATCATCCCGTTCATACATTTATCAAGCTCCATCTTAAAACCAGTTAGGGTTTCCTGCCCCCGCTCCTCTTATGGGGAGGCCATTCCAGAACCTCACTCCTCAGCCGGTTAGAAACCTGCTTTCCAGCCTACTTTACTCATGGTCTATTTATTCCCATTTGTTCTTCTGCCAACATTGTTCTTTAGCTGAAACAGCTCTTCTCCCTCCCTGATGTATTCTGACGACTGCCTCATTCAGGCGTTCGGTGGAACATCGCCCACAAGTGAGATAGACCTGCTGACGGGAGCCCCCCACCACCCAGATGAGCCACATGTTTCCACCCGTACTGATGCTGAGCGGCACCGTGCTCTGCGAGCAGTGTGACTGAGTTTGAACCAGTAGTGAGAGTTGGCATTTCTAACCCACTCAGAAATTTCTGCAATGGGCTTTTAGAATCGCATTTTCTCTAGGGAGCTGTTTGAACAGTTTTCCCTAGAAAACTAACCAAGAGCTCTGAATTTAGCTGAAGGCTCAATTTTAATGGAACAAGCGGTAACACCCTTCTTCCCCTGAGGGTGAGGGGCGGAGCATCAGGAAGGATGGGCTGTCCTTTTTTCCACATCTATCTCTTTAAAATTGCTTTTGCATTTTTAGCCAATAGCTCTTGAACGGGACCAGTGTCACCCATGACCCTGAAAACAGAGCAGATTAGGAGACCGATCCAATGCCCAGTGGACTCCGTGAAAAGACTCCTACTGATTTCAGTGGAAGTTGGACTGGGCCCTAGATTATAGGTTTCAAGTGGGATTTTAAGTGGTGATGGGCCTTGTATTGGTTGATCTGCCCAGGAGAGAATTTCACCTCCCAAAACATGTCCATGGCAGCCCTCTTGTCTGATGGTGGATCTTTGCCACTGCATCATCTGGGGAATGTCAGGTCACGACAATTTTAATGGCTCACAGCAGGAAAAACAAGAGCTCCACGGGTGACACTCCAATCTTTAATAGGCTGCCAGTAGGGAGAGGGAAATTGACTAATGTGTGATCTGGATATCTGTTGATCCAGGATGGTGTTGGAACAGATGAGGCAAGTGATGCAAAGAAGAGAGAATCTTTTCTGAGTCATGAAATGAAAGTTGTTGTGATCTTAATTTTGTGCCTGCTGCTCCACACATCTGCACAAACAGAAAGTGAATAATGCCACCTACACATTAGTATCTGCCTTAGGGACAGTAAGAGTCGGAGCAGGCAGCAGAGTCAAGGTCCTGAATGGAAGACGGCATTATTCATTAACTTACTTGCCTGGCCCAGCTGTATGTCATCTGCTGGAGAAAGAAGCTTTTGTAGGTAACCACTTTCTTGTGACATATAGTTGCCCGGCTCTAGAGGGATTCCGTTAACACATGATGCTCACGGGAAAGATCTGAGGAGTCGCTTTGCAGACAAAACTTTATTTGCATTTGCAAAGTAAAGTATTTGCTGTTAAAACAAGAATGGCTAGAATCTGCACTTTCCCAAGCCTGAGCATTTTACTAGAAGCCCAGTGTTCTTTCTCCACAGCCTCTTCATTCTTGCTTCCCAATGGCTAACTTCATTCCCAATCCCTTCATTTTTCTTTCTGATTCCTGGAGGCATATGCTCGGCTGATGGAAACGAGTGCAGATCCTTAGAAATCAAAGTGAGGCCAAAGTTTCGTTAAGGTCAATAGAGTTACATCGGTTTACATCAGCAGAGGATCTGGCCCCTGATGGTCTTTAGTGTTTATTTATAGTATGGCTTTCTGTCAAGTGTTTTTTTTTCCAGCTATGCTGCAGTTAACAGAATAATATGTAATCCGGAATAGCTAATTAATCAAAGCTAATTTAATACATCGTTTTACAGCACATTCCGGAGGACTGCATTGGTTGCTAGTATAAGTCCTCTGCTGAGTTACACCAGATGAGTATCTAGGACCAGATTTCTAAAGGTCTTCAGGTGCCTAAAGATGCAGAGAGGTGCCTAGTGGCCAATGGGAGTTAGGTGCCTTCATGCTCTGGAAAATCCCACTAGATGCTTCTCTGCACCTTTAGGTATCTAAATACCTTGTAAAATCTGGCCCAAGTTCCTTGTTTTTAATGGAAAATTAATTTCAGCCAATTCCATAAATGAGGATCCCCTGGGCCTGATTCGCCTCACACTTACACTGGTGTAAATCAGGAATAACTCAGCTGGAGTCAGTGGAGATAGACTGGTTTAAAACCAGTGTCAATGGGAGGAATGAGACGTCTTTCTATTGGAAGCTACAGTAGGTAGCAATGTGTCCTTTGATTCTCTGTATTCCAAGGATGAGAAAGCAGACGATTTAACATGCAGTGCAAACATTGCACAGGGTTTTAAGTAAAAGATGTTAAGAATGAAAAAAACATTGTTTATATATAAGCTTCACAAGGTGCACAGTCAGACCAAACAAAGAGTACGCCCGCAGCAGCGTTCAGCCAGGAATACAGTCCCAGGGAGATTACACTTCTGTTCCTGCGTGCTCTTTCTTCTCACTCCTCAATAAAAACCAATCCCCCATAGTTAGAGGGTCATATTTTAAATAGACCATCTAGTTTGTTAATTTATATTCTCCCATTCTGGAAAGCTCCTGCCCTTTCCATCACTCTAGTTGAAATCTCGGCTGTGCATAACAGAGAAATTGTACCGTATTTCCATGACAATAACTACATGTGGTTAATCTTTTAACCAAATAAGAGGATTGTTCAAGAAACAAAAGAAAAGGACTAGTCTTTAGAGGTTGTGAACCTTCTTACAGGACATATGCTTTCTAGACATCAGAGCAAATCATTCTGAAATATTTTCATCTTCTTTCTTAGAATGTGAAGAAACTTTTGCCATAACACGGTAGCATTCCCATTTAAGCTGGGTTTTTTTAAAAAGTCATTTTCAAACTGGGTAACAGCTGCCTTGGAAGCAAGTGTTTTTTCTTAAAAAGATGCCTTTTTTCTCAAAGAGAATCATTTAAAAATGAGCCTCAGCCGCTTGTCATTACACTGTCACAACACCACACATTGTGAGGTTCTTATTATAAACATAAAATGGACAACAGTTTTGTTCCAATTTGATCATGGCTAAGCCTTCCTCTGTACTTAGGATTTTCATGTTTTCTTTGCTCTATTCGGGTTGGTAGATTGCCTTACAAACAGGCCAGCTCATGCAAGGTGTCCCCACTCACTCCAAGTGGAATTGTTTGAGACTGTGAAGTAGTTAACCAAACTGGTCTAATATAATTAATCTCTGACAAACACAATGCAGGTAACACTGAGGCTGACATGTCTGAATTCCAGTTATAGTAAGGGATCTAAACAATTCCTATTATGTAGATATCACGAGGGAAAGATTCTAAGCTTCCTGGACAATGGAAAATATAGTTAGGCTTGGAAGAATTCAATTTTTATTTGTAAATGTCGGTAAACCTTGACTTCACAAACGGATGGAAAAAATATTCAATTTTTATTCGTAAATGTCGGTAAACCTCGACTTCACAAACGGATGGAAAAAAATATTTCCACCCGTAATAATTGAAATTTACAGATCGGCAAAGTAAGAAAAATGCTGCTTGAGAATTTACTGGAGTTTCATTTAAGGATATTTATGTGGTATATTTTGACATGCTGTTGACAATTTGTGTTTTAATGGTTATAAAGCTGTAGCTTTTTGAAATTCACCATCTACTGTCATGAAATAATTTTTGTTTGACCCTCTCCGTTGTCCGAGCTCATCCATAATTTTCCACAACTGGGAAACTTTTAATAAATAAAAATAAGGAAAAAATGCTTAAAAATAACTATCAATATTATCCATCTGAATTATACAGAAATACAAATCTAATTCTGCCAAGCCTACATAGAGGCACTGGACCTGATTCTCACTGATGCTAGTAAAACTCCATTGGCTTTACTGGAGTTCTTTCTGTTTTAACTCTGTTGTAAATGCCCATTGCTTCAAAGGGGCTTAGTCACCCTACCTAAACCAAGATATCGATGGTTGTCTTCTAGATCACCATGGATAGCACCAGTTGAGCAAGCCACATTACGCCCAATCACTTGACAGGGAAAATCTGTTCAGAATAGGTATCAATTTATTTGACTAATCTAGAATGAATTAGATGTTCTGTTTGGGAGAAATACTGGCTGTTTCTGTCCTTGAAGAATGTACTATCTACCTGTGTTTGAACAAGGAATTAATTGTTGAGATGCTGGTTTGACAATGGACCAGAGGAGAAAAAAGACTGCCCCTATGAAAAGAAAAAACGAATTGAACAGCTTTTGTGCAAGAGTGCCTTGCTTCTGCAAGATCTATAGAATTCCCTGTTGTTTAGCTCTCAAGCAAAGCACATGGGGGAATTGGTTGCAATTAGAGCTAGGTGAAATTTTTTGACTTCATGGCAATTATTTTTACACTGAAAAATTCCAATGCAGGTGGACCGAAACAATTGATAGATCTGGGTCGATTTCAGCTAATTGTTTCAGTCTAATAAAAACATTTTAAAAAAGAGAAAAGTCAAAACAAAATATTTTCACGTTTTGTTTTGGAAAGACTTCATTTTGGAATGTTACTCAGTTTTATTTTTTTTAAAAATATGTTATGAAACCCACAAAGATGAAATGACACCTTTTGTTTTGGTTCAAACAAAAAGTTTCATTTGATCCAAAATGATTTTTCTTTTTGTTACTTTTCCAGTTTACCAGAAAAACTGAAAAAAAAAATCTGTTCTGGGTTGACCCGAACCAATTATTTCTTTAAGTTCAACAACCACACTGAAAAACCTGTAATTCTCATAGCTCAGGTTGCAACAGCTCTTTATTTTACACATTTGGGGCCAGATCATTCTGTTAGTGTGTAGCTGAGTATGACACAGGTGCAACCATGTGCAGGAGCCGGCCCTTATGTTTTACAATATACGGTATTCTAGGATTGATTGATAATCCTGGCAGGTGGATGGAGAAATGTAGTATTATAATGTCTTAAACAAGGGAGCAAAACTTGTAGCTAGAAAAAGAAAGTGAACTTTTGTTTTGAACATTCTCTTAAGCCAGCAGTTGGCCCTAACAACAAATTAGATTGTCAAGACTTTAGGCTGTAAGATGTCTTGTTGAACTACACAAAAACACAGTAAACACGATAAATACATCTAATTTCAAAGATACATTTTTGCATCTGCTTAGCCATCAAATTGACTGTGTTACAAGACTATAGAAATGCTAATAGATCAGTGCTCTGTTTCCTAAATGGGCATTCGGTGGACAGAGCTCAGAGGAAGGATCTAACAGTTAAAGGTTTTTAAGATCAGTGTTAATTACGTCTTTCCTATGACTAGCCTTTTATTATCTGAAAAAGTGGGGCAGACATGAACATTAACGTGGTGTGACTATTGCAGGCTCCCCGGGGTGCACGGGGTTAGCCGTCGCCCAAAGATGAGGGCTCAGCGCTTCAGCTGATGTAAGTGGCGTAGCTCCATTGAAGCAAATAGAGCAACACTGATGTTCTCGGGTGTAGAATCTGGCTCAAGCTCTTGAATGCCTGCTGTGGAGTTCCCGGTCTGATTCTTGAATGCTGTAGCTGTTCTCATCTGAGGCTGGCACTTGCATTTTAGAAACAGAATAATCGCGTATGGAAGTCTGATTTGAGCAGTCCTCAAAAATCTCAGGCGAGATCTGCAGATGGCGTAAATAGCTGGAACTCCCCAGACGTCAGCGGAACCATGCTGTTTGCACAGCTGCCGCTCCGTCCCTATGATGGAAACCTTTGCATTCAGTTCCATGAGTCCCTTTCTGACATGCTGACCTTGGGGCGTTAGCCTGTCATTTCCCGCCCCCCCTCCTCTTGTCACAGTTCTCCGCGGCAGGGTTGTATAGGGTGTGCAAATGAATGAAAGCTTACGGTTATTTTGACAATTAGAGGCTGAATAATGCATTATTGCATCATTTAAACCATAGCTCTCTGGCTGTAGCCAGTTCTGTATTCCACCCCACGCTTAGAGCCTGGATTCTTCTGTGATGGAATCCCTCTGTACCCCTGGTATTAAGCTAATATGATCTTTTGTTGTGGTTCAAAGAGAATTAATAGGAATTTAAATAAGACATTAGATGAAGTGAACACTGCGTGTGTTTAGGGGTTTCTCTCTTTGAGACTGGATGTAGCTTTTGAAAGCACTGCGGGGACATTTGTACATCTCCTTTATGATAATATTGTTCATAGTTGGAGCCAAATGAACTAGTCCATAAACCTGAGCAGATGGCCAGTGAATATTCTGCCTGCCATTCTGCTGTCCTAGCAACATATGCTAGGAGATCAGCTCGGCCAAGGCATTCTTCCGACTTCCCCACTTTCCTTCTCTCCCTTACCTCTTGACCTTTGCACACTGCTCACACACATCAGCTGTAGGCTAATGAGAAGATATTGCTTTTCCCCCACCCCCTCTCTCCAAGCAGCCTGTGTTAGGCAGCCATGGCTCAGTCTACCAGTTGCTGTGGGCATCAGTTCCTCTGAGCCAGTAGGCCCTGCACTTTAGGAGTAGTTTTTATGGACCTGCAGAAGCAGCCCTAGAACACAGATTTGAATCACACACTGATTGTTGAAAATAAAAGACTGGGTCATCACTGCATGACTCTTGATTTTATTCTGCTCTCACTCCATTGAAATGAAAAGCTGGTGGTGAATCAGGCCTTGAAATGGCACATGTTCTGTGCCGGTATATCAGGGTCTCCATCTTGAGAGCATTGATCTGGGACCAGATTCACCGGTACACTTTGTGCTGCTGTGTTGTCTCAAAGCAGCCATGAGTTAGATCGAACCAGAGTGGCACAAAGCAGCTAGAGAATACTGGTGAATGTGGCTCTCAACATCTGTGCCTGTGTTAATGTGTGAGAAAGATTTATAAGGCAGCAAGAATGGGAACTGTTACCATTTCTTTCACACCCTTCTGAGGATATTCGAAAGATCAAGGCTGGGTTTGGGATTCAGGAACTAGAGGGGGATTGACAAGATATGGGTTCAGTTCCCTACTCTGCCACAGATTCCCTGTGTGACCTTCGGCAAGTCACTTAATCTCTGGGCCTCAGCTCCCACCTGTGCAATGCGGGTGTAATACTCCCCCTTGTCTGTTTTGCTAGCAAACACTTAAGGGCAGAGGCCGCCTCCTGCTGTGTGTACCTCCAGCACCTACTGCAATGGACCCAGATTTTATCTGGGGCCTCTATGAGTTAGTGTAACGTAAATTAGTATAATAAAGATTATGGTAATGGACCTAACATACTTCTACTGTACATTTTCTGAAAAATTAAGGTATGCTGAAAGCTTCCATGGGCCTTGGCAAGGACTTTGTTAATCCAATGTGCTATTTGGCATCCTCTCTCAGAACATACCAGGGCTTTAGCCGGAGATTCTAAACCAGGCCCATCCAGGAAAGCACATGAGCACGTGCTTAACTATAAGGTGAAGTCACTGGCACTTAGGCACATGCTGAAATGCTTTCCTGAATTTAGGGATCAGAAGAGAGAAATTGGACAGGTTTATGGAAGTGGAACCATCTTGGGCTTGGTGCCATTCTAATAATGACTAATAAAAAATAATCAGAATTGCTACATAGCCCAAAATGGCAGGTATTTCACTGTCCCGCCTCTGCGCATAGTCCTCTTTCCTTGGCAAGAATCAGCAGACCAGGGCTGGGAATGTAAAAACACAATTGAAGTCTTTTCAGGGTGGATGGCTGTTAAGCCCTAATTTTACATTCTGAGAAAGCCGCTGAAATGCCACTCCATTGTCCCAGAGCCGTGTTTTACTGCTTGCCTGTCGTTTATCCGGCTCCCTCTTATTCTTTTCTTAATTTACAGGCGTCTCTGTGTAAAGGCGCCAATTTCTTTTTTCCGGCGAGTGGGAAAAGTTCAAGTTTGCTTCATTGTAGGAAATGAACTCAAAATTCTCCAAAGAAGGCAGCGCTCAACCACGTGGACTTTAAAATATCCAGGATTCACATTCCTGCCTTCTGTCCTGTGGAAGCTTTTGTTGTCTCCCTCATGATCTGGGCTATGTGCTGCATTCTCTGGGAATGCAAACACTGATTGGAGCTTGACATAGATTTATATGCCATGCATCAGCCAGAGCGCCAGCACTAACACCCAGGTGACATTTCTCATCGCCGTTTTTGTTAGTTTGTTTTTTTCCCCATAGTGCAATGTTTAGATATTGTAATCAGCTGGGAGATCCTGTAATAAGGGAGGGTTTTATACCCAGCGTTATCTTAAGTTTCAGCCTTTAGCTACATAATAAAGTAGAGGAGAAATAAGCCCCAAATCCTTTTCCCTTCAGTTTGCTAATGGCAGATGATAGTGTAGATTGAGTGCGAACGGCAAAAAGGTTTTTATTGCATTGACTGTGCAGTGGCTTCTGCTTATTATGCCGCGTTCCTGAAGCTACTAACCGATGACTGATTGGTCTATAAATCTGTGACACAGATTGCTGGCTAGCATCTCTGTCAGTTTCTGTGCACCATGTCACATTATCAGACGGTGATGGGTTCTGTCTTTGCAAGACGCTAAAAGACACCGCCTCCCTCTCCCGGTGGTAGCTGTGTGGACTGGCGGGTTGATCCAGTTTTTCTCTCCTCTTCTGCAGGCCCAACACAAGTCAGGGGTTGTGAGGAGGGGAGATTATGAAGAGGTTTAGTCCCTTCTAGTCCCTTTCTACAGCACTGGCTGCTTCCTTTCCTCTCTACCTTATGGCCAGCTCATGTCAGACCGTCTCAGAGCTGGAGCTAGAGGCAGTGTAGTGCAGTGGACGGAGGCTGAGTCGGGAGGCTTAGATTTTATTCGTGGCCAGTAGTTCTCTTTGAGTTTAAGGCAAAACAGCTGGCCCCAAGTTTTCAAAAATGGCCTCTGGTTTTGGATGCATTAAAGAAAAGAATAATTTTAGAATAGAAAAAAATATTCCCTCCCCCCCCCACCCCGAAGAGATAAAAGTTTCATTGTATCTTTTCTGAAAATGGACCAGGGAATTATTCTGCTTAGGAATGGACTGAAACTCCCATACGGTGCTTTGCCAAAAGGAGATGCTTTTTCTGCGGTGCTTCTTCATAATGCATTCAGCGACTAGCAAAGTAATATCGAAGCAGTGTGTCCTTTTTGTGAGGTCCTGAGATTGTCGATAATAGAGGGTTTTTTTTCTTGTAACCTGCTACACTAAATGATGATAGATATTAAATGTGACTATTCTTTATCGCCTTAGCTACTGTTTAGCTTCTGCTTCAGCTGATTACAATCTCCAGTTATTTGGTATCTGTCCAAGTACTACAGTCACTGTAGCTGTTCAGTAAATACGTAGTTACAGTATCTGCAATACAGGGGAACAATATTTATTTAGAAGGCACGAGGCTCTGAAAAAAGACAAGCTAGTAGATGTATATTTATATGCAGGTGCTGCTTGTATAGCGTATGGGCCAGATCCACAGATGGTGTAAATTGGGATAGCTCCGTTAATTTTACATCATCATCTGAGGCTCTGAAAATAAAGCAGGTAGAATTTCTGCAAAGACACATCTTCCTTTGGTGTAAATTGGGGTAGCTCCGTTAGCTTCACCGTTTTATTTTCATGAGTTACAATGAGATCCACTTCCTGTGACTCATGCAGAAATGAAGTCTGCACGCCGCACTTGGAAGACATTCATTTCATGCATCACCCCTTAGTCAGGTAATTCGAAGAGAAGTTTCTTTCACCGTGCTGTTTTGGGGTAGGGGGTTGTTGTTTTAATTGTTAGGTCCGTTTGCAGCTATATGGAGTTCACGTCAGGAGAATGACACCGCACAAGGTAATTTGTGGCAGTCGGCATCAAAGAGTCTTTCCGCAGTAGCAAGTGCACTGAGCATTTGGCATCTTGTAATGTGTCATCAGGAACCTGGGAAAATAGTGTGTGCCCACTGTAACAGTCTACTCCTAGCAGAAGAAAGGAGACTGCTGCTGTATGCCATGTACAGGTTGAATAATTGCTACAACTGTCATCAGACTCATGGTGTTTATGATATTCTTGGTTTTGAAAAAGCACCTGTGACTTTTGCCCCATTAGGACTTTTGCATGCCAGTGCCTGGGCAATTGGGTGGGCCGGTAGGTTGGAAGCTATGAGTGAGCCCACGTGTGAGTGAATGAACAAATGGATCTGAACGAATCCTGAATCTCGGCAGTGGGTTAGACTGGATGACCCTTGCGGTCCTTTCTAACCCTTTGATTCTAAGTGGTGGGTAAATGTGCAGGCAAACAGTTGTGTGCAATTCTTCGAGACACGTGTCTTGATGAGAAGGCATGATTAAAATCTCACGCAGGTTTTACACCATTATAATGCCATTGACTTCAGTTACTGATCCTAGAGCTATCCAGTACACACCGCTAATGTCGACAGATGCAAAGCCCATGATCTAAAAGAACTCCTTAAACATGAATTTATACACAATGGCAAAGGCAATTCTTTGAGCATTCCTGTGTATTATAGATCTCAAAGTAACTCATTTCATCTGTGTATAGAAATCTGAATTTAAAAAGACTCTGGGTCGAGATTTTCAAAACTGACTAGTGGTTTTGGGTGTCCAAACTGAAACACCTCGAAGTGGCCTGAATTTCAGAGAGGCACATGCCTTCTGTAAATCTAGGGTGACCAGATGTCCCAATTTTATAGGGACAGTCCCGATTTTGGGTCTTTTTCTTATATAGCCTTTTATTACCCCCCACCCCTGTCCCGATTTTTTACATTTGCTGTCTGGTCACCCTAGGTAAATCTAAAGCATCTCCAGGTGGACATCCAAAAATCAGGGTCACTCAAAAGCACTCTTCGTGTTTGAGAATGTTGTCCTTAATCTATAGCATTGAGACTACAGGCTATAAATAGCTAATCGCTATCAAACATAAAACCCCAGTGCCTTATACAGCACATATCTGGACATTTTATCAGTCCCACCGAGGTACATCAGCTTTTCCCTTTAATTGAACGTAGAAATCCTCTGCCTGTAGATACACCTCTACCCCGATATAACATGGTCCTCCGGAGCTGAAAAATCTTACCGTGCTATAGGTGAGACTGCGTTATATTGAACTTGCTTTGGCCCCCCTGCTCCTTGTCCCCTGACCGCCCCCTCCAGAGACCCCCGTCCCTAATCACCTCCAGGACCCTACCCCCTACCTAACCCCCCTGCTCCTTGTCCCCTGACTGCCCCGACCCCTATCCACTTACCCCGCACCCTGACAGGCACTCACCAGCAGCGGTGGAAAGCGGAGCAGCCCGACCCCAGCCCACTCCACTCTGCGAGCTCCCAGTCACGGCGCTCCGCTTCCCGCCGTCGGTGAGTGCGGGGAGGTTGGGGAAAGGACGCCCCCCGTACTCACCTGCAGTGGGAAGCGGAGCGACGCGGCCCCAGCCCACTCTGCTTTCCTTGCCCCAGCACCAGCCGTGTCGCTGGGTGGGGGGGAAAGGTCCCGCACTCACCAGCAGCGGGAAGCGGAGCCGCCCAGCCCCAGCCCGCTCCACTCCGCCAGCTCCCAGCCACGGCGCTCCGCTTCCTGCCACCGGTGAGTACAGGGGCGTCCTTTCCCCAACCTCCCCGCACTCACCGGTGGCAGGAAGCGGAGCGCCCCGGCTGGGAGCTGACGCACTGATCCGCCAGAGCACTGCTTACCGCGTTGTATGCAAACCTGTGTTATATCGGGTCACGTTATATCGGGGTAGAAGTGTAGTAATTACTGTCATATGAAGGGAAGAGGTGCTGAGCATAAAAATAAATAAGGTGGCTTTATATTTAATAGCAGCAGTAAGACACGTATAATCCGAAATGAAGACACACGAGGAGTATGGTGTATATTTACACAATTACTGCATGCGGAGCTGTTATACCAATGACATGTTATACTTCACTTTACCATTACCAATGCCTTCACGCTAAAGTTTCTCTTTCAAACTCAGCAAAGTATGGCAACAATTTAAGTTACATTTGTCTAAGTCTAAGGAAATGTATAGGATCAGATCTTCAGCTGGTGCAAATCCGCATACTTCCAGTGACGTCAGTGGAGCTGCGGTGAGTCACATGAGCTGAGAATCTGGCCTGTAGCATGCAGCTTAGTCAGACAGTTGATTACCAAGGACTCTGCGCAGAAATAGTCAGGTATCTAAAGGCTGGGCAGGGTTTTTAAACCTCTGCTAAATATTGGGAAAATCAATATTGTTTTGTTTTATTGCAGTCACCATTTTTAAAAACGAATACTTGACATTATTTTGGACCCACAATTTAACTTATTGTAACTCCTTTGGCCGGGGTGCTCCTGCAATACCATGCTGAGACTCTAGAGGACTTGCCCCTGGACTACAGTATTAGGGGCGACAGAGGCTCGGGACTCCATTTCCCAGGTTGCCTAGAGTCCAGGGCGGAGATAGAACAGGCTGTAAGAACTAGTCTTAAGCCAGAACTCAGAGACAAAGGGTACGTCTCCACTACCCGCCGGATCGGCGGGTAGTGATCGATCTATCGGGGATTGATTTATCGAGTCTAGTGTAGACGCGATAAAATCGATCCCCAATCGCTCTGCCATCGACTCCGAAACTCCACCACGGTGAGAGGCGGAAGCAGAGTCGACGGGGGAGCGGCAGCGGTCGACTCGCCGCCATCCTCACAGCCAGGTAAATCGATCTAAATCAGCTATTCGCATAGCTGAAGTTGCGTATCTTAGGTCAACCCCTCTCCCTAGTGTAGACCGAGCCAAAGGGTTTGTTTTTACTTTCAGTTTCAGCTGTTTGAGTGAAGCAGGGAGAGACACATCAGTGTCAGGGACTGGGGCGTAGGCGTCACATCTGGGCTGAGGTCTGCCCACTAGGGACCGGAGTCACCAGGCAGGAGCTGGAGGAATCGCAAGGCCAGGTCCCATAAACAAGAGTCAGGGTCAGAGTCAGCCTGGGGTTGAAGACCGGAGATCAGAGGCAGTGATTGGGAGGCAGGAGGCAGGGTCAAAGTCAAGCTGGAGTCAGAGGCAAAACACAAGACAAAGTCTGGCATTGAAGCAGGCTAAGGTTTGTGTGGTTGGCCAGACAACTTCCTGGGCCAACCCCTGGGGTAAAGTAGAGTCACTTGGCCAATCAGAGTGCTGCAGGGTACTGTCACTCTGCGTTTCTTAGGCGGTACTTCCTGTGGCGCCTACTCTCCACACTGTTCCCATCTCATTGACTGAAGGGCTTTGCGCAGAGGCCGTGTGTTCAAGAGTTTTGCTGAATTCGCAGCCCTGGTTTTATTTCTTGGAGTTAGGATCAGACATGGCAAATATATTTTTTAAACAACCGTTTGACCTTTGAGCTCAACTGGATGCAAATGCCTTCTCGGTGATATTCCACCGCAAAACTGCCTGTGATCGCTCAGTGCCTGCAGTGGTGTTTACTCCTGGAATTCCCACATTTGCAGTAGGTACATTTTGCTGCTCTTTATTTAGAGCCTTAACTCCGCCACCCCGATGAGCAAACAACGTGGTTTCAAAGTGAAAGGACAGGCGTGAGTAAGCTCTGTTAATTAGTTATGGTTTTTTCCCTTATGTATTTGATACTGGCAATAAGTTTAATGAAAGCATAATTAAGACACGGTCAAAATCTTTGAGGATCAAAGCTCCTAACTAATTGCATGCTTTGGGATTTCTTTTATGACTTTAGAAGCTTTGGTGCTTTGTGAGGCATGTTAATGTCAGAAACCCCCTGTCAGCCTCATCTGGTGATTTACAAGGCTCTTCATTTTCATAGAATTGGAAGGGACTTCAGGAGGTTATCTAGTCCAACCCCCTGCTCAGAGCAGGACCAATCTTCAGACAGATTTTTGCCCTAGATCCCTAAACGACCCCCTCAAGGATTGAACTCACAATCCTGGGTTTAGCAGGCCAATGCTCAAACAACTAAGCTATCCCTCCCCCTGGGTGTGTGAGAGTCCGCGGATGTATGAGAATGGCTGCAGCTTTGCCAGCACCTTTTCATCAGCACATTCACATTAGAGATGTCTTTCTCAGCTCCCCAGAATTTTAAGGAGGAACCCTTCAGTTTTTCCTCTATGATTTATCTTCTGACTTTGCTCCATGCTCTTTGGGAGCAAACATGTGAATATATTATTATTACTTCCAAAGTCATTGGTAGGCTTGGTGGATTTCTGGGTTTGGCTCTGGAATCTTTGCTTTTATTCTTTTTGGTACCTTTTTATTGCCACTAGTAGCCATAATATTGCGAGAGCATCTCGGAGCTCCCAGTCATGGACCCAAGTCCCCCTTTGTGCTAGGCACTGTACACATGGGGAAAAAAGACAGTCCCTGCCCCAAGGAGCTTACAAGCTAAGTATAAGACAAGAGACAACAGATGGATGAAGTCGGATGGGAGAATACCAGGAAACAATGAGACAGTGTTGATCAACATGAGAAGCAGTGACCTCAGCACCCCAATAGCCTAACTGTTGTCAAGTTTTTGGTAGGCATCACGGCAAAGGAGAATTTTAAGGAGGGGATTTGAAAGAAGATAACGGGGTAGCTTTGCAGACAGTTACAGGGAGTTCCTCTCAAGCGCGAGGAGCAGCCCAGGAGAAAGCATGAAGGTGCTTGCTTGAACAATTTAACCAGCAGGCAATGGAGGATGGCATCAAATAGCTGAGGTGGGAGTCAACATTGCAATTGCATAGGAGAGATGATAGGTAGGGTTGGGCTAGGCCATGAAGTGCCTTGAAACCAAAGACAAGTCGTGTGTGTGTCTGGTGCAATGGAAAAGAGGGAGCCAATGGAAGACACAGAGAGAGGGGAGAGATGGTCAAAGTGACAAGCTGGGAAAGTGAGCTTTTCAGCAGTATCGTGACTGGATAGAATTGGGGCAACATGGCAGTCGTCAGGAGGTGACATGAGAGCCTGGACAAGAGGTTTAGCTGTGTGGATGGAGAGGCCCAGCTCTTAAAGATACCTTGTGCCTGGCTTTATGTGTCTGTTTCAGTGGACATTTGTATTGCAAAGGACTCGCTGAAGTCAATGGGACCATTCATGTGTAGAGTTAAGCACATGAATAAGTCTTTGCAGCCTGGGATTCTTTATAGGGATACAAGGCTTCTCTGTTATTTATTATTTCTATTACCGGTCCTGGACCCCACAGTGCTAGGCGCTGTACAAACACAGGACACAAAGACAGTCCCTGCCCCATGGAGCTGACAATCCAAGTGTCAGACAAGAGACAACAGATGGCTCCATACAGCGGAGCACAAGGAAACAAAGAGACAATATTGGTCAGCATGACAGGCAGTGGTGTGTTCATTCATTGTTACTGTAAGTGCTTAAACCCTGCTTGGAGGTGCAGCAGGTATCAGGACATAAAAGGGATTAGAGTAATTCTTTCAGAGGCAGAGTAACCTATGGGCTGGACAGACAAGGTCCGGTAGGGTAACCTTAGGGAAAGCCAAGAATGGGGAGAAAGCTTTGGCTGAGATTTAAGTTTCTTACACTTATTTGAATTACCAAAAAGGTCAAGCCGCAATAAGGGGTAAATTTGGATTGTGCATAGATAGATACTCTCCTTTAGCCTTTGATACAATCCAGCAACCAGCACCTCTTTATTCAAGAATGGACCAGCCCAGAATGCTTGGGATGTTGAAAGTCTGTCTGGAAAATGGGTTGTATTTTAGCATGGCAGGGCACAATTTTTAATGGCCACCTTTTACCAGACAGACGAAGAGGCCACTGGGAGAATCTGCGTTAGGAATAAAGTCAGATCCCCCAGGTTGTGCTATTAGGGAGACATGTTCACTGTGGCCTTTAGTTATAGCATTCTGTCCTGTGCCCAGTCACATACCTTTAACCTACACTCAATCTTGTCAACAGCTACTCCTCACCCTGAACAGTTACTCTCTCCCCTCCACTAATCTCCCTGCTGCATTTGTCCATGTGCAAGTAACGGGGGGAGTGAAACCACTCTCTGTTAGTTTCCGTTCCCCTGCTGCTTGCCCATGAAGCACGGCAAGCAGAATATAGAGCATTTTAACATGCGTCTCCCATCAGTCCCTTCCAGCACTTCACTGGTTTGTTTGCTTTCTGTGCCAGACAGAGTCTATCCCAGTCTCTTTCCACTTTGTTTGCTTTGTGGCGTAGTTGCAGATTGGAATTCAGGGTTTTCTGGCACACACCGCTTCAGTACACTGTGTATTACACTGCAGATTCGCCCGAGGAGTGTTATGTTTGACGTTGAACTTATGAATGTCACAAAACCACCTATCTCAACAAGGTTTGAAAATCCTCAAGGAGCAGATTCCAAGAGACTTCTCGTTTTCCTTAAATTAAAGCAGTGGTTTAAAAAAAAACCTCGACGAAGAAAAAAGCTGGGCAGCTGAACTTTTGCTGATGCAAAGATCCCCTGGTTTCCTACTGAATGAGGATCAAGCCAGGCCTCCAACGACTCTGTTTCTCTATTTTCAGGTTTCCTTTAAAAGCGATATCACAGACATCATTGCGGGATGGTTTTGTGCTCACGTTGGCTTAAGTGGCCTTTTCTTCATGTATTGTGTGGAAAGCTAAAAGCCTCTTAGACTTTCTTGAGAGTTGAGATACCATAATACATGGAGATATACCTATCTCATAGAGCTGGAAGGGACCCTGAAAGGTCATTGAGTCCAGCCCCCTGCCTTCACTAGCAGGACCAAGTACTGGTTTTGCCCCAGATCCCCAAGTGGCTCCCTCAAGGATTGAGTTCACAACCCCACGTTTAGCAGACAATTGCTCAAACCACTGAGCTATCCCTCCCCCTACCATCTAGTACTGCAGTGCAGAGCTCTTCACAAGGAAGTGTAAAATTCAAGGCAGCTACATTGTGTCATCTTCATGGCAAAACCTATTCCCCACACATTTGAACTAGGAGCGACTACTGCGTCCACATGGGAGAAGGTAAAAATAATGTTTCATTGCCTTTTGTTTTATATTACCTTTTAATAGTTGGCAGCATGAGCAACTCAAGGACTGAGGCTACGGGTCTCGTATTACTGTGGCCATCAGGATTAGAAACTACCTTGCAATAGCATTGCTTTCCATACCTTAACCTTGGGAACTGAATCCTGTTTTCCAACCCAGGCAACCAAACCAAATCTCCAAAACCACGTTTGGCTGCTCAAATGGGCATTTAGGTCTCTACAACTCCATCACTGTAAACAACATCAGCATCTCCCCTCTCATTCAGACCCAAAACTTGGTTGTCATCTTCGACTCGGCCCACTCGCTAGATCCTCATCTCCAGGTTGTGTCTGAATCTGGCTGATTCTTTTGGCATAACATCTCTAAGATTGGACCTTTCTTCTCCATCCCCACGGCTACATCTCTCATCCAGGATCTCATCTTGTGTCTCAGCTACTGCAGCATCCTACTGTCTGGTCTTGACAAATCCTAGCCCACTGCTTTGACCAGGTCACCCCGCTCTTTGCAACCCTCCACCGGCTGCCCCTTCTCTGTTGCATCAAACACAAACTGCTTCTTGTCTCTTCCAAGGCCCTTCCCAACCTAGCCACACCCTGCCTGTTATCTCATACTCTACTGCGATGCCAATCTCCTGCCTTTATTCCACAAGTAATTCCAATCTTGATTGTCCGTGTTTAGAAATGTTCAGTAGCTCCCTGGAAATCCCCACCAACCCACCTCATTGTCCTCCTTCAAAGCCCTCCTTAAAACTCTTCATTGTGGTGACAGCTACAAAAAACTTGACCATGGGAATGCACCCGCTGTGCTGTGGCCACCGCACTTCATGCTGACTGCTGGCATCTCATTGTTCCTTGTGCTCTCTCTGTCTGTTCGTTGTATCCACCTGTTGTCTCTGGTCTGACTCGAAGATGGTAAGGTGTTCTGGGCAGGGCTTGTCTCTTTCTCATATGTTTGTACATCACCTAGCACAATGGACCCTGACCTCCAGGCCTAATAAAAATAAAGCCCCATTATTGTTATTTATTCATAATCTGGCGAGTGTCTAAAAATGTTACAGGTACTTCACCGTTACGACTTCAGTTGGACTACTCTGTGTTTTAAGTGAAGCACATGCTTAAATGCTTTACTGACTTAGGGCCTAAAGACACGAGACTGGATCCTCAGGGCAGCCTTCTTTCTGCCACCTGTTTGCCCACTCTCCCATCCTACCTACTGCAAAGGCAGCTTCTTTGCTCTTCACTTTCCGCCGAGGTTTTTCCTTGCGTTACTATTTCCCAAGTGTCTCGCTCCCATTGAATGTATCTGGTTCAGATTATTACATACTGTATTTTTTCAGGCTGAGTTTCATTTTTATTGTTTCCTGTCCATATTTCTAGTTCCAGACAGTCCCTTTGGGTTATTTCTCTGTCTGTAGTGACATTTGCAGAACCTCACAATTTAGTATCATCTGCAAAGTACGAGGCATCCCACTGGACCCCCTCCTCCATACAACACAGTGCATTGCTTCGTATATTACCCATTGTGGCTGGTCCTTCTGCTGGCTTTCCATTTATTTGCAATGCTCAGATATTAGCCAAGCCAATATGAATGAATGTTTAAAGTCATATGTCATGAGAAACTCTATCCAATGCTTTACTAAAGTCTTGCCATGTTGTATCCACTTATGTAGCATACATAGTTATTTATAAAACCATGCTGTTTACTGTTCCTGCTTCCATCATCTTCTAGATGGTTTCAGATTTATTCACTTACTGTTGGGTCCATTATTTTATTAAGATTTAAGTTGCCCTTGCTGGAGGGTAACTGGTAGACTCACATCTTTTTTCTTTCTGAAAGGCTATTACTGTATTGCATTTGATTTTTTCCAATCCCTTGGTACTTCCCTGGTTCTTTCTGCCTTTTCATAAGTAATTGCCTGTAGTTCAGTGAGTTCATTAACTACTTCCCTTAAAACCCCTGAATGCATATAATCCAGATCTGCTGACATGGATATATTCAGGTACTATGTTCACTTGCCTGTTTGTTCTTAATAGATATGTTGACAATATCTTCATTACTTCCTAATTGTCCATATCTCTTCTATTATTTTTCTTATTAAAGAGTGATTTTTAAAAGAGGCATTCATTTGCGCAGCCATTTGCAATTATTGTTGATGCAGGTGCCTTTCTTATTTCTCAATGGAACGACCATCTCTTCTTAATCAATTGCTTAGCATTACCATTAACTGCATTACCATTTCCCTGACTATATTGCTGTGTGGTTTTGCCTCCTCCTCCTCTTTCCCCAGTGCAATTTATGTTCCCATGAAATCTTCATGAAGATTCTCAAGAGGCATAAAGGGCTTTTTCAGTGGAGCTGTGACTCATCGTGCCTTAATTATGGTGGGTGACATTTTCAAAAGTGCCTAAGTCCCATGTTCAAATGGGATTTGGGTTCCTAAGCGCCTAAGTTATTTTGAAAATGATTTCATCTGGTTCTAGGATCTTTTAGTGTGGCCCAACTTTCTTCCACAGACAGGACAATTTACTAAACCAGCAGGACACAATTTGATACTGAAGAAAGTACCAGCAAACTAAGTAACAATAGAACAATATAAAAATAAGCCAGAGGGTGAGAAGTAGTCATCAGCCACTGAAGACACCCAAAATGTCCTACACTGTGGCCAAAGAACTAGCTCCTGTATTGAGTGTAAGGAGTCAGAGTGTCACAAAGATTAAGGCCAGAAGGGACCACTAGATCATCTCCTCTGACCTCCTGTATAGTACAGGCCACCAACTGCGCACCCACACACTAAGCCCAATAACCAGCACTAGACCAAAGTTTTACAGCCCACATGAGCTTGAAACCAAAACCCCATCAGGACTTCAATAACTCCTCTGGTTGCAGCACACTGAGTGTGTTTCTTAATTACCTTGAAGTTGCTTTCTTGACATTTAATAGCTTTGCATTGTCACATGCTATGAACTCATATGGCATTCAGATAGCTCACAGTCACTACTTCCAGCCTTCCCATACCATCTGGTTCTTTATCATATGGTCCTCTTAGGTGAGAAATATATCCAGGATGGCTTCACCTCTGGTTGAATTCTCTGCTTTAAGTTGTCCTCTGTGTAACTTTAATAACCCAATAGATTCATGGATAGCTAAAGTCTTTGGTAACTCCAATATCCTGTTGTTTCAAGCTCCTCAAATGTAGTCCAGGAGCTAGAACTAGTTCTTCGGGCACAGTGTAGGGAGTTTGGAGGGGTTTTAGTGGATGATGACTAAATTTTCTTGATTTTTAGTTGTATATTGTTACTTAAAGCAGTTTGTGACTACTTCCTTTGTTCTCAAATTGTGTCCCCCTGATTTTGTAAATATTTCTCGCTATATATCCTAAACACTTAGACAGTGACCACCATTGTGGTGTCTAAATTCAGTGGTTTTCCAAGGCCACGTCTACACTACCCGCGGGTAGTAATCGATCTATCGGGGATCGATTTATTGCGTCTCGTCTAGACACGATAAATCGATCCCCGAATTGACGCCCAAACTCCACCTCAGCAGGAGGAGTAAGCGGAGTCAACGGGGGAGCCGCGGCAGTCGACTTGCCGCCATGAGGATGGCCAGGTAAGTCGAACTAAGATACTTCGATTTCAGCCACGCAAATAGTGTAGCTGAAGTTGCGTATCTTAGATCGATCCCCCCCCAGTGTAGACCAGCTCTAAGTCCCTCCCCTTGGCCCTCCAGAATGGAAAGAAACTTTCAGTAAATTAATGGGTTGGTAGCCTGGTCTTTATATGGAGGAGAGCTATACTGCTCGTTCCTCTAATGGCCGTATCCTGCACTCTCTTCCCATTTGAGAAACTCACCTGTTTACTCTCTTCTTCTTTGCTCCCCGCTAGGTTGACGTGGTCCCGCTCCCGTGTCTGGCTCAGCCCTGCTCTCTCATTCGCAATCACTCACAAACTCATAATCACTTTTAAAAGTATATAAAATGAATCAGTGTGTTCCAGTAATAATAACATGTGTAGCCTGTGGGGAATACATGCTATACAAAGTAAAAGCAGCCTTAAGTAATATGGAGCAAGAAAACTTGCCCTCTTTTATTACCAATCGTCCAATCAGAGAACAGGCACAATCCCTCCCATGTGATTTAGTTGACCAATTATATGGTGCAAATAACAAATAGCAAACACAGCAGGCAATCCAGGAACAAACTCTAGGTTGCACTCTTCCTGCCCAAATTATTTGGCAAACAATTGTGAATAACAGACAGAGTCAGAAAAATCAAAAACCATTATTAGAAAACTCACAAACAGAAATGAGCAGAATTCATTAGCTACATAATTAGCAGTTAATAATTAATTTCAACTTTGCTGTTCACTGCCTGTGGCACTTAGGGATATCCAGACTGTCTCATCGTTCAAAGCAAAGCTAAAGAAATATGTGGTCTCTATAGCTTTAACTGTTCACATGTGCTGATAATTTGTTCTGGTTAATTGCACAGAGCCTTGGGACAGAGCTCTGAAAGACAGTCCAGAAACACAGATTGTGGAGAGGCTGACTTTGAAACCTCTGCTTTCCTCTCTTTGCTTGTATACAATAAACTAGAACAAGAAGCACGTTTACAATAGAAAGATACAGTTTTTCAAGTAGGTTCAATCCAAAATCCTTTGGATTGTGCCCTTCTAGAAGTGAAGGATTTCTAGGAAATTAGTCACTCTGACTTGAGGCAAAAGCAGTTAGGGTCCTGTTGTGCTTTTCAAACAAGTTAAGACATTTTCAGCACCATTGACAGCTCCTTGGTGATAGAAATTCTTTCTAGAAACCCCAGCAGGGTGATAAGAATCTACAAGAGACTTGTGGTCAATTGGAAGCAAGTGCTCTTCAGGAGCGTTGAATCCCAGGTGACAAGTCTTCCATTCTGTTCTACAGAGCAAGGACGGAACGAAGCAGGAAGATAAGCAATATAGACCGATGTGTCTTGATTGAGTTTTACCCTTTGCCGTTTGACACAGGTGGGTCCTGTTAAACATAGGAACCAGTAGGTGGTGGTTTGTTGAAAAACAAGACATTCTATTTGGAAACTAGCCCAGCTGCTATAGAGCTCTAGCTTGCCAGCACCAGTCACTTCTCCCAGTGACACTAGTGTTATTATCTGTTTGTATTATGGCAGAATGCAAAGTCCCGCCCCCCAGCCAAGTTCGGGGCTGTCTCTGACACTGATGTCCCCGCAGAACCATCAAATCCAAGCACTTCACAATCCTTAATGTGCTTGTCCTCACAAGACCCCAGGGAGGTAGGGCAGCGCTACCATCATTGTCCCCATGAGGATCAGAGAGATGACGTGACTTAGCCAAGGTGACCTGTGGCAGAACATGGAACTGAGCTTGGGTCTCCTGCAGCTAGAGTCCAAACCGCTGGGCCAGCCTTGCACTCCATCGGGCAGCGTCCACACCCAGAGGATAAAGAGACAGCCCTTGCCCCAGAGAGCTGATAAACAACACGGGCCAGGCAGACGGGTTGGTGGGAGAAAGCTGGTATCATCACCCTGTTTTACACATGGGGAACAGAGGCATGGAGACATTTGAGGTGCCCAGGGTGACAGAGGCTCTGCCGCACATGACATTTATTATATTTTTAAATCAGTATTTTCACATTGCTTGAAAATTATTGAACAGTCCAGAAAGAAAAAGTATGTAGGGCCCCATACATAGTCCTTGCTCCTCGTGCACACTCACTATGGACCAGCGCCAGGCCAGGAGCTACAGCGCCGAAGTGAGTCAGTGGTGTGCCAAAGCTGAGTCTGGCTCATTGACTCTGTCATAAATATAAAGAGAAGGGTAACAACCTTCCTGTGTACAGTACTATAAAATCCCTCCTAGCCAGAGGCACCAAATCCTCTTACCTGTAAAGGGTTAAGAAGCTCAGGTAACCAAGCTGGCACCTGACCAAAAGGACCAATAAGGGGACAAGATACTTTCAGATCTGGGGAGGGGGAAAAGGCTTTGTCTGTCCGTTCTGGGTGCTTGCCGGAGACAGATCAAGAAAGCAAGCAATCCAACGCCATTAGAATGAGTAAGTACTAGCAAGGGAATGCATTAGCTTACTTTTATTTTGGCTTGTGATTTTCTCTGTGCTGAGAGGGAGGTGTATTCCTGGTTTTCTTTTTGTAACTTTAAAGTTTTGCCCAGAGGGAAATCCTCTGTGTTTTGAATCTGATTGCCCTGTGAGATTATCTTCCATTCTAATTTTACAGAGGTGTTTCTTTTACCTTTTTTCTTTCTAATAAGGTTCTGTTTTTTTAAAGAATCTGATTGTTTTTTTTAGTGTCTGAAAACCCCCCAAGGTTGGTCTGTGCTCATCTTGTTTATTCTCAGGCTTCCCCAGGAAAGGGGGGGTAGGGTTTGAGGGGATATTAGAGGGGAGTAGGAACTCCAAGTGGTCCTTTTCCTGAGTTTTGTCTAATCACATGGTGTTGACAGCGTTATCTGATCCAAGGTACAAGGGAGAATTTGTGCCTTGGGGAGATTTTAACCTAAGCTGGTAGAAATAAGCTTAGGCGGTCTTTCATGCGGGCCCCCACATCTGTACCGTAGAGTTCAGAGTGGGGAGGGAACCCTGACAGACTCCAACAAGTATTTCGCTTTGGCTTACGGGCAACAGGTCACCCTTAGAACGGACCTGAATCAGACTGAATCTCACTTTTTTGTACTCGGTGAGCAATGTTAAACACCTTCCTTCCACACTGAATGCCAGATCTCCAGCTGAGGTACATCATTGGAGCTCCATTGTGGACAAGGCAGCTACACTGGTTTAGAACTACACCAGCCGAGGAGCTGACCCTTAATTTTTTGTAACAGGTGTCACCATTACAAGGCTAGCAGCATCACCTCTGTCCCTTTCCTGGGTTCTTTGAGTGCACCCTTACAGGGGTCTACCTAGCCCGGGGGGTAATCTTCAATTCTCCCATTTCTAGACTGGGCCTGGGCTGCCGTCCCTGTGGATCAACCGTGCTTACCCAGTGGGTCCGACAGAGTTCTGGCACATGTCATTCTTCCCTTTGGGAGCCTGTGACCAATGGTCAATATAGTGACCAACCAGCCTTCTTACGTCAAAGTACTGTTTATTTTAAAACAACAAGCAGTCTGCATGCATGTCTACCTTACCTACAGGCTAACCAGCCCCTGATGGTAACCGAGGCAGGCCTGATTTCTTCAGACAACCCAGCAGGGACCCTGTTTCTCAGCCGGGATCCTCTGAACAACTCCCCATACCCCCCCCCCCCGAGCCCCTTCTAAACTACTTTCCTCCTTTGGATCTCCCGTGTTCGTGAGCCTTTTCCTATCCTGGCATTGTCTCTTAACAACCCTCAAGTGTTTTCAGAAATTGGCTTATCCTGAACCATTTTCCTTCCTGTTTATTTTCTTGCAGCACCTTATCAAACTAGATCAATATATCCAAACAGCCAATATCCCAGTCACCAATATACAGGATTCATAAATCATTAAAGAGCAGCTGCAGTTCCATCACAATGAGTTTGATGCTTTTAGTTTGTAACTATTTGCTGTCTTGTAGCTATATTATTATATTTCCATGACAGCAGCCGTGCAGCTCTTCAAACTCCAATGCATATTTCATTGGTAACTACCAAAAGCAGCCAAGAATGTCTGTAGGGAATTAACATCACAGTTTTCTACTTGTCATACATTGCCCATTAAATGTGAACTTTAAAGAGCCAGCCAACAGCAACATCAAAAAGCCAAGAACAAAGAACTCACGTCCTGTTAAAGGCCTGCCAGTAAAACAGACGGATAAGGACTTTGTTGTGTAGTCTACAATTTCATAGAATTTAGGAACATAGGAGTTTCCAGACTAGATCAGACGTGTGGTTTGATGTCCTGTCTCTAACACTGGCCAGCACCAGATTCTTCAGAGGAAGATGCAAGAAGCCTTCTGCAGAAAGCATTTGTGGATTAACCTGCCCATGGGGGAAATTTCTCCTCAAACCCAGCCTGTTCCCTGAAGCATGAGGGCTTCCATTGCCTCCAGAATTCCTGTTACCTTTTCTATCCTCACTATTGTAACTCTGGATACTCTTTTTATCCATATAAATGCCCAGCCCTTTTTTAAAATCCCACTGAACTCTTGACCAGAATGATATCTAGTGGCAGTGAGTTCCACAGACTAGTTGTGAATTGTGGGAACAGATTTTTCTTCACTGGCCACTGGCTTCACTGAAAGTTGTGCTGCAGGATAAAAGAAAGAAGGTAACAGTACTTTAGTGCTGGAGTAGTGACTGTGGAGTTCTTACAGGGTACTGTTGGACACCACATATTTAGTTTGGATAATTTGGAACATATACAGTTACACAGGATAAAAGTAGAGAGATAAATCGTTCTGTTTCTACACATAAGCCAACCACCTACAGTTGGGGGTGGGAAGGAACTGCCTGAATAGGCAGGTTATTCCATAACTGTCATGACTCCACTTTGAAGAGATTGGTGGCAGAACCATAGATCTCCCCTACAGATAGGCATTTGTTACTGAATCAGATGTGTCTTCCTTTCCACCCCAGGCACGATAAGTAAGGCTGTTTTTTGTGGCTATTGCAAAACTTCTGATTAGTAGTGAATGAACCTACGGCCCTTTCTTCTCACCTAACACAGTACAAGGAGCTGAGTGTCATTTTGGGGGCTGAATCTTCAGGAACCAGGTTGCTTCACTCTAGCACCTTGCAGATTACTCAGGGTAAGAGCCCACAGGCCGAGACTTGGGATCTGGGTGGTTCCAGGCAGGTGCTGCTTCTTCGTTGCCATCAGGGGCCCAGCCACAGCTGCCACTAAGAGGTCCTGAGAGGCTGAGTCCTGCAGGAAGTCCCGCCCTAAGGGGCACGAGTGACAGCCCGGTGTGATTCCCTGATTGGCTGATACTCCCCACATAAACCATGAAGCCATTTCTGGGAGGTGTGTGAGCATTCCAGCCCTTTGGTGTGCTTCTGCCTTAGAGCCTGCCTTGCTGCTCCTTACTGTGACTTGCGTTGATCCCAGACTCCTGGCTCAGCCTAGGGTCAGCTCCTGACCCTGATCCCAGGTTTACTGTCTTCAGCTTAAGACCACAGTGAAAGATCCTGGCCTGGCCTGGCCCAGGTTCTCACCTCACGCTCTCCATTTCATAACAGGCTCTGATCCTGCAGGAAAATCAGGAAATACCGGAAGTCAGATCACAATGTTCATGGGACCCCCTCTTTGTGTCGGTTTCACAGGGAGACTTTCAAAGGCACAGAAGGGAGGGGTGCCATATTCTCTTTGAAAGTCCCAACCATTGTCTCTCAATGGGAATTAGACACCGAGCTGTCATCTGAATATCTCCCCGAAGTCGTTAATTGCAGGAACACTTTGCTGTTTGCTCTTCAGGAGCCCTTGATTCAGTTGGGGTCCAGAATGGACAGTGCAAGGGGCAGATGATTACAAGAAGAGAAAGGATGTTCTCTAGTCTTTAAGGCCCCTGTGACCCGAGTTCTGTTCCTAACTCTGCCACTGACTTCCTGGGTAACAGGGACCACAGGTCTTGATCTCTGCTCCACCTGGCTCGTCGTCCCTAGTAAGCACCAACCTGCCACCCAGCGACCAGCTAGTGTCAGAATAGGAGCTGGACTCAGCCAGAGGACTCCAGTCCTGGAATCCAGTTGACAGAATGATGGGGGTCCTGACTGGTACACAGCTCTATATAAGCCCAGCACAAGAACGGGAAGCTGTCCATGCAACTGGATTTTCCCTGCTTAAGATTGCTTCCCCTGGGATGTCTGCACATACAATCTCCTGGTAGCCTGACCCTGCCTGCCTCCTGACACTCTCAGTTTGCCTTCTGGCCTGTCTCAGACTCTGACCTCTTGGTATGGGACCTGGCCTGACGCCTGCTCTGACCACTAGGTCAGACTGCCTGTGTTCTGGTTGTGACAGTAACACTGGATAAGACAATTAAAATACAGATGCACCAGGGGCTGAATTAAGATGGCATGGGCATTTCCTGGTGTTTCCTAAATGCTGAGTGCCAGACTCTTTGCCATTAATGGTATTTGAATGTAAGTAATTATTTATCCTATGGCAGCCCTTAGAGGCCCCAGCTGAAATCAGGGCCTCATCGTGATGGGCACTGTACAGCCACAGGCCCCTGCCTTGAAGATTTTACAATTTAAACAGATAAGATGGGAACTGAGGCACAGAGCAATTAAGAGATTTGCCCAGGGTCACCCAGGGAGTCAGTGGCGGAATCAGGGCCTCCTGAATGCCAGATCAGTACTTTAACCACTAGACAAGAGGTTCTTCTAGCTGCTCGCCTTGTAGGCCCACTTTTCCTCTCCCACTGGCCAAATATCTGGAATTCCACTGACTTCAGCGATGTCACTCCTGATTGATATTGTGGTGAGGCAGACCAGAATCAGGCCGAGAGAATGTAAACTGAATCCACTGATGGGCTGTGAGCCTTTAAATTACATAAATCAAGGGGGATTGTTCAAGGCCGAGGAGCCTATGAGACAACAAACAGCTTTTGCAGGCGATTCAGTGGCGAAGCGGAGACGTTAGTTAACTGTCATGACTGTTTATGAGTAGACCGGCGCACAACTCCCAGACCTTTATAGCACATGACAAAAGGGGCACCAGTATGCCATGGTATAGAAAGAAAAAATGCCCCATAAGGCTTTGGACCTGCTACACTGCTGCTTTCTTGGATATTTCTGGGCTTGGGCCAGGACTGGTAAATCTTTGTTTAAACAATTCATTGGGCTTAAACACAATCCAGATCAGTGTAAACAGGTTGAAACAGTGGAAGGGCAGAGCTACAAAGGGAGTAACTGAGTGGAAGAGAAGTGATTAAGCTGAATATGGACAGGGACAAAATTTAAAGACAGGAAGCTTGAGATCTTCCTATGCAAAAGTGCACTCACATGACACCCAGTTGCACACCTACCACTCTCTGCATGTGATTTGATGTATAAATGACTATTTGGGAGGCCAAATGGCCATGTGCACGCACAATCTCCTGATTGCCACAGGCAGCTGATGGTTCCCAGGAGTGTTGTTGCACAGTTGCACACGCATTTCTGCATGCAGACCTTAAGCCTCGGATTTTGACAATTTGGCCCAAAGAGCCAGAAAGGAGTTCTGGGTTTGGGAGCGGACAGCGCCTTGCTTATTCGGAATTGTGATCAGCTAAAATCCTTTCTTTGCCAGAATTGAAGGAATGTTAGAAATCAGTGGGAGTTGGGGGCCTAGCTGCTAGGGGGATTTTCAAAAGCATCTAATCTGCAACCAGGGGTGCCAGAATAGCTTTATAAACCTGGCCCTCAGCAACTTGTTTGTGGTGTGAAATTAACGCACCACGCCTGTCAGGTGACAATGGCTGTGTTCAGATATGGCGGAGAGCCAGTATACCAATAAGATCCTTGTAGCTGTTCCTTTATATGGGAGCTGCGGTGAGTGTGGGAATGTAGATTTATTAACCCTCCGGGAAAGGCGTTATCTATAGCAGTGGTATAATGAAAGTTCAGTGCTAATGAAAGTTATCTATTAAATGTAATTTTTAATAAATGAAGTTCAGTTTTATCAAATGCTGGCCGCTCCAATTAATACAATTCAGTGAATTTATTACCTTTTAAAACAATCATAATTAAATTTAAGATGCTGTTATAGATTTAGATGATTGTGCTTTCGGAGCCTCCTCATTCTGATCTGCAGAACGTTCCCGAAGAAGCCAATTTATGTGCCGTCCAATACAGATTACAATTAGATCCGGTGCTCCTGTTGAGTTTACAACGATGAATCTTATTACTCTTTATTTGTCCCATGCTGGAATTGACAATACCTGCATTTTGTATGAACTGATACCTTTACCAGTCTTGACTGGCCATTCATTTGGTGCTAATTCTGTGTTTCTACGGACCTCTTTAGCGTTGTTTATTTTATCCATCTGATTGCAAACAGACCAGTATGTCCGGAATCTTGCTTACTCAGGAAGTGCCCTTCCAGGACACCACCAGGGGAGTAGCATCCACGTATGTGGATCTGTTTGCATGATCAGGCTCTCCACTAAACAAAACCACAGAAAATGTGCATACACTTGAATAATAAACACCCCACTTTTCAGTCCATAGCTGAACCCAACTTTCTGAAGTTCGCACGTTAGTATAAGCAATAGATGTATCTTTTTGATACTTTTTCTAAGATCAGCTGTGTCTGTAACGTCTGACCTTTATCAAGAATTGCGGGGGATAGATCTGTTGGCGGGGCCAGAGTCTTCCCTCCTTTACACCAGTACCTTTGGTAGGGTCACAGTTGTGACACATGATAGAGTATGTCCCAGACGGTGGTGAATACTACAAGGAGTGCTTTGAGAAGAGTCAGATGAACCAAACTATACCTCAGTAGGTCCCATCAGAACCTTTCCAAGAATTGCAGTAGCTCAGCAAGCCAGGATACCACATATGCAGCCTCCCCATGTACAGCTCCGTACTAAGCAATGAGTCTATCATGACTCTCCGAGCCTGTGTGGAGCATCTGAAAGGGTAAGGAACGATACTTTGTCTTAAGACGGGGTGGCCAACCTGAGCCTGAGAAGGAGCCAGAATTTACCAATGTACATTGCCAAAGAGCCACAGGAATACGTCAGCAGCCCCCCATCAGCTTCCCCCCCACAGTGCCTCCCACCCACCGACACCCCTGCCGATCAGCGCCTCCTCCTCCGTCCCCGCACCTCCTGATCAGCTGTTTCGTGGCTCTGGGGGGAGGAGCGAGGGCACGGCAGGCTCGGAAGGGGGTGGGAAGGGGTGGAGTGGGGGCAGGGCCTGTGGCAGAGCCAGGGGTTGAGCAGTGAGCACCCCCCAGCACATTGGAAAGTTGTCACCTGTAGCTCCAGCCCTGGAGTTGGTTCCTGTACAAGGAGCCGCATAGTAACTTCTGAAGAGCCGCACGCGGCTCCGGAGCCACAGGTTGGCCACCCCTGTCTAAAGAGAGAATCATTTGGCAAATATGGTCTCAGTCCAAAGAGAAAGGGGGTTGGGATTTTTAAGGTCACAGGAATGAACAAAATAAATGCAGGACATTATTTCCATTTGATTCGTTTAGAAATTTAAAAGAGCCAGTTTAGAAATCTAATGTGTGCCACGCCTCACCACTTACCGAAAAATCTTCCAGAGCCAAGTCCAAGGAGGTGATTCATAAGGATGACAGAGCGATTCTTCTTCTTCTCTGTCACCTGTATTGCAGTGGTGCCTTCAGGACCTGCTCTGGGCCCCATTGTGCTAGGTGCTGTGTGCACACAGAACAAAAATTCTGTCCCTGCTCCAAAATTACCTATAACCTAAGTAAGAGTTTGCCATCTGAGCTAACTCCAAATCCTCCAGTCACAAGGGAGCCTGAGCTACTCCATGACCTAGGAAACTGAAAGTAAAAAATTACCATATTAACTCCCCCTCACAAGCCCTTACTTCATTGGAAAGGGGATGTTCTGTCCTTTGAGCGTTAGGGCGCATGGGGCCTCCATCAGCCTTGTCTTGTTGGGTTTTTTTTCCACAGTCTCTTTAATGGGATTCTATTCTGCTCGTTTGGATTTCCCCGCCCCTGTTCTAATAGCAGCTGACGTAGAAAAGAAATGGGACCCCAGTGTCAGACCAGAGTTCGCACTTGGTGGGAATATCACTGGGCAGAGTGAATGAGAAGCTGCTTTTTAGACAACATGCTGCTACCAGAGACAGCTCCAGCAGCTGGTGCAGATTGACATAGCTCAGAGGTGACACCGGACACGGACAGGACACCGGCCGAGGGACTAGTCTGTAACTCTGTCTGTGCATAGACTGTTTCCTGTCCACATGACTACATCGCGCCTGCTGACACAGGTCACCTTGTGTGCTGAGACTGGCAGCTGGTTGCGTTTCCGGTCGAGGCACGTACTGGGTAAATGTTCTGACAGCGCAGTGGATGGAGGTGCCTGTTGGAGAGACTCGTGTCTGGTAAAGTTCCGCTGCGCGGTACCCATCTGCCCCTAGGCTCCAAGCCCTCAGAGAAAAGAGACTTGAGAGAACAAAGGGTTCTGTTTTGTCAGAGAAAGTTTTCTCCCCATCCGAGCCAGGAAAATAGGGGCCAGCAGGAAAATGAAAAAGTGGAGCGGGACCAGAATTAAAAACTAACTGGGTGCAAGGCAAGATTATTGATCAACATCTCCAATCCTGCCAATGCAGGGTCATGGCCAGGGAAAAGGGGGCCTGGCCAGGACGACCAATTGCCCCAGCAATCTCTGTCAGCCACTCTGGCCCCTGGTGACCAATATTTAGAGCAGCCTTGAGGCTGTTATAATCTACACTGGTGTAACGTCCCAGTGCTTGGCCATTGGGAGGATTGGACGGCTGTAGACGGGGTCTGAAGCCACCTTTCCCTTGCACACACATAATGCCTTGTAGTGAGCACAGCTCAGCTGGACTGGAGAGTCTAGCCCACTATCCTTTCCTTTTCTCTAGCAACACTTGCATACATGGGCGGAGGAGGAGTCCACTGGCTTTGGGAGGGGAATTTTTTTCAGCTTATCCAGAGAGGAATTTAGACTGTTTTGTTAGGTACTCTTTCTTCCCGTAAGATCGGTCCTTAATAACGGGCCAAGTCCTCAGCGGGGATAAATCGGCAGCGCTCCATTAACTTCAGGGGCGCCTCGCAGATTTCCACCAGCTGAGAGTCTGTCCCATTACTTGCAGACTGAGTCCCAGAGGGAAACCGCCTGCAGTCCGCTGAGCTAAATCACTGTTAATTGCACGCACCGTTCTCTGCCTTTCCCGCGGCTGCGATCCCATTCATCGCAAAGAACGTAAAAGCGATGACATTCAACAAATGAGCCCCCCATTTCCCAGACAATTTGCAAATGCCACCAGACGCGCATTCGCAGCCCTATATCTGCGGGCCCTATGCCCGAGAGCAAACGGCCGCAATCAGCAGTCATTATGCCGACATTCCTTGAGACGTGACTCAGCAAGTCATTACAGCAAATGACACTTTTACAGTTGTTACGTGTGTGCCTGCCTTTCGCAGTGATTTATCCGCAGCAGTTTGCACTGCATCCGAGTGAGGCACTGATTCCTCAAGTAGCTTATTTCTTTTATTCCTCTCCTAGCTTCCCGGTACCAGCACGTTATCCGCTGGATGCGCTGACGCTTGCTTATTGGTCGAACGCCAATTGCCGAGATATCGACTTTTGTCAGATCTGCAAGTGTCTTCAAAGCAAAGGTTGAGAAGCGGCTGGCAATCTACTAGGATGCCCATGGAAGGATGGGATTGAGAAACCTGCGTCATGTGACGCTATTCCTGCCTCATGAGGCATTGAAAACCCTTCCCAAAGCACCCTGCAGCCAGTTGCACAGTGAGATAGCTACCCACCATGCACTGCTCTCTGTGTCGATGCAAGAGCTGCTAGTGTGGATGCGCTCTGCCGACACAAGGAGCATCGTGTGGACATGCATCAGTGGTTTAATTAAAGCGGCATAGCTTTTGTCGACAAAACTCTGTGGTATAGACAAGGCCTTAGTCACTTTGAATTGTTTTCCCAGTTCCTGGCTGACTTTATTCTTACAGCAGATGGTGATAAAGTTGCAGCAGGCGATTTTCAAAACTCCACCTTTAGAAACAACCTAAGGCTTGATTGGCATTTGTGCTACGATCCCTTTACACCCCCCAGATAGAGCAAACGGGCTTAAAGCGAGTGTCAGTTAGTGCGGGATCCTTGTCAGAGCAGTGCCAGGGGGCATTAGTGCAAATGAGAATCAGGCCCCAGTAAGGACGGGCTGCTAGAAAACATACCCAGTGCTGCTACTGGAGATTAGAACGTTACCAAGACCGTGCGAAATTAAACATGCCAGGGTTTAAACTTAAATTAAAAGTTGCTAACAGCAACAGTGTAAGAGGCCAGAAGAAGGCTGAGCGCTGACTGTCTCTTCCAGGGGTCAAGCTGAGCTCCCAGGGGAAGGGAAATCTCTGAGACGCATGAGAGGGAATGAAAGGATTTCTGAAAGAGCTTCCCGGCTGAAAAGGATTGATCCTCATCTTATTTACAGCCCTGGGCATTTGAATGTATTCTGCCTGCGAAAGGAGATGCACTGTTCTTGTCTCTGGGTGCGCAGGGCCAGTGGGGCGGGCATGTTTGTGTGTAAAAAGAATGACAGTACAGACATACCTTTAACGTCTCCTTTCTAGCCTCCTGTGAGCTTGCCCTGTGCTACTACAGCTCTGCCTACCTATCCCTGCTGCTTACCCATCTCTGGCTCACTTGATTACTGAGCATAGCCTTTGCGTTGAGCATGAGCATTTTTGATAGCCCCTGGGTTACACAAATCTAACCTGGCCTGAATAGATAGCAGTCAACCTCGGTCACCCCAACGCTCGATAGACCATCCTGGCCCTTGCTAAGGTGCTTAGAAAGGCATCGCAGTAAACAATACGGTCGGTGGCTTTAACGACGCATTGACGAACTCTTGGGCAGCTCCCATAGGAACGGGGAAATGCTCAGCACAGACAGGACTGGTATATTTCCAGGGATGGGGGCAATAAGGGGACATGGTGGTTTTGGCTGAGATGTGCATTTTGTGTCACAGTTGCACATAGGAGCTGGCCAGCAGCACCAGGCTGTGTGAACGTGAATGCCCCATGCTGCCTACCTCTGAGTGACTTGTGTTCCTGTTGTTGCTGACTAGAGCCTTAGGATTGGCCGGTAGCCGCAGCCTTTGTGAGTGCAGCAGCAGGATTCCTGATAGCTTCTGTCTAGACAGCCGTGACAGCCGCCTTTTTCATAGCGGTCATGCTGAATCTGTTGGCTGGAGATAGTGGCGGGTGTGAGATGGGAGCGGGAGAAGGAGGAAGAAGATTAGCTGCCGGGCCACAGGCAGGCCTCCGCTGCCAAAAACAAGCACTCGGCATTTAGCGCCGCCTTGACATTGGCTCAAGCCAGCCAAATACCCCGGAGAATGCTTGTTACGCTGCACGCTGCCAAGGGTGGGGCTGCAGGCAGATAACCTCCCTCGCCCAAAGTGGTTCCAGGGTTTTATTCTGACAGAGGAACCGGACGGCTCCGTTCTGACATTGACTATCACTGTGCTTGTGACTTGGTAACGGCACGGAGCTCCCGCCTGGCACTCTGGGGCAAACAGAAATGACATCAGCTGGGAGACAGAAGCCCAGACTTTCCTTTTGGATGCTGGAGGAGGAACACGAGCACTTCGTGCAGTATACATGCCTCCTCTTGTGACGAGCAGAGCACCCTCAATGGAAGCTGACCAAGCAGAATGCCTATTAGAAGCCAGCAGCACTGTTCTGCTTGTACTTAGAACACGTACTTTATGGGTCAGATCCTCAGCTGGTGTAGATCCATGTAGCACCACTGAAATCAACGGAGCCGTGCTGATTTACCCTTGTGGAGGGTCCAGCCCTAGAGCTTTGAGCATTCAAGGCACGTCCAAAGGGCTGATGAGAGGTTAGGAGATGGTGGCAGTTCTCAGAAAGGCCTGTATCATCGAGGAGGGAAAGTAAAGCTGCCCAGAGTTGTACAGAGTTCCCCCCACATACTGTGTGTTGTCACTGTGCGAGGTGCCAGGACCGATCAGAGGTGGTATTACCCTGTTTCCCCGAAAATAAGACATCCTCCGAAAATAAGGCCTACTTACAGTTTTGCCTCTCGTTGTAATATAAGGCATCCCCCCGATAATAAGACCTCCCCGATAATAAGGCATCCACCGATAATAAGGCATTTTTCATTTCTGAAAAATAAGACATCCCCTGAAAATAAGACCTAGCGCATCTTTGGGAGCAAAAATTAATATAAGACACTGTCTTATTTTCGGGGAAACAGGGTAGGACCTCACAGCTGTACAGTGCAGAGTGGTCTCTGGTTATCAAACGAACCAGGGTGAATCACAGACACGACAGAATTGTGTCTGCAGTGCTTAGGGGTGTGTGGGGCCTGTCGCATGGGTTTTGTGTGGGGACAGAACCAGAAGTTTTTCCTCTCTAGATCTCAGTAGGCACTTGAGAAAATTCCAGGGTTTGGGATAAGATTCCACGGCAGCTTGGCTGGCTGACTGCACAGGCTTGGGCAATATGGACTGTGTCTTAATCTTTGCTTCTCTGTGCTAACCTAAGGACTTCCCGAGGCTCTGTTCCAGCTGACTAATAAACCCTTCTCTGTTTTGAAAGCACTGCCTGGTGTCACTGCAAGGACTTGCTCAGGGGCATGGGTCGCTGAGGAGTGTAAAAGTCTCTGACCCAGGAGTCTGTCTTCGTTGGAATCCCTGGGCAGAGTAAATAAATGTGTTAGTCTTTAAGGTGCCACTGGACTCCTCGTTTTTTTGGGCAGAGCTCATGGTGTGAAACAGGAGCGCTGGAGCCCAGAGGCCCCGTGGCCTACCCTTAAGGCAGAGTGGGACCCTCGGGGGCTGGCACGCTGAAGAGGTTCCTCCCAAAGGCTGTTTAGAACCTGGGCATAGCACAGATCCTGTGGATCCATGACCAGGTGTTCATCCCGACAAGTCTGATGAGAAATATCATCAGAGAAGCCATCTTCCGTATTGGTTTAAACATCATAGCACAGCACAAGAATTTTATGCAAGATTTCAGTTTACAAAAATAAACTCAAGCGAAAATATTTCATACTGTTATGCTGAGAGGTACTGGAGACTACATAGCTCACAAACCTCACTGAGACAGAGGGGTGTGAATGTGCCCTTCCTTTCACATAATGTAGGGATCAGTTAATTACAAGGCCCCCCTTAAGACAAAACGGGTATGTGAACCCGCCCAGGAGTTTTGGCCTGTGTGGGTGACCAGCTTTGCTGAGTATTTTGTATGTGTGTTTTGCCTGTCCACTGAAAATGGGGGAGTGAGCCAGGCAGAAGGAGAAGCTGAATGCAGGGTCTGACCTTGGAAGAAGCCAGAGGAGAGACTTTGGGGTCAGAGGTGCAGGCTGAAAAGAGTATTCTTGGGGCTGTGAGCAAAAGAAGCTGTTTCCTGTTCTTTGATTCCTTCTGTTGTTCAGAGACGCGGAACTTTGTAAATAAAACTGCATCAGAGAAATACCCGACTATCACCAGTTTCTCCTTCTAACTGGAACAAACTATTAGGCCCCAATTTTGGCTAGCTGATCTTGTCAATGGGGGTAATACCAATCCAGTGGTGGTTCTGGCAACTACCCCCATCTCCAGGCTGTTTTCTGAAGTCTCTTTCCTGGAAAGTGCCAGGGACTTACTCTTCTGTCCTCCATGGAATAAGGAGACAAGCTGAAAACGTTACAGGATGTGAGGTGTGGGGGGGGTTGATGCTGATGTGGATTTTAAGTCTTTTCACCCACCTATCTTTCCTGCTGCACGTGCTCTAAGGTGACAACATCACAGGGTTACGACATCCCAGAAAAAAAATCCAGGTTAGGGTTTTGCACTGCTGCCCATCACCATAGTAACGGAACACCTTCCTCATAAAGTATATTGGCAACCGAGAGCCCCAGCCACCTCACAGCTTTTGCACAGGAACTCAGTCTGTGCGCCTCCTGTGTGTCCAGCGCTTTGTATTAACACAGCTGGCTGCAGGGCGAGAGCTTTCTTCAGACTCTAGAGAAGCTTCAAACCCACCTGAATAAAACCTGATGTTCCCCATTTAGCAGCTGCAAAGATCCTGTCCTAAATAGCCAAACGTATTTTTTGAAAGCACTCAGTGCAGTACAGAGCTGCCCTTGCACGTTTACAGCATCCAAGAAGTGCACCAGAACTACTGTTTCTGCCACTCTGGTACTGATGGGCACCAAAAGAACGTCAGAAATTCTGCATGATACCTTCTGTGGACAGTGAAGGTAAATAACTATTAGGCCCATTCCTCTTTGCTAATAGAAGTATCTACTGCCACCCTCAAACCCTGCAGCATGTCATAGAATATCAGGGTTAGAAGGGAACTCAGGAGGTCATCTAGTCCAACCTGCTGCTCAAAGTGGGACTAATCCCCAGACAGATTTTTGCCCCAAATCGGCCCCCTCAAAGATTGAGCTCACAACCCTGGGTTTAGCAGACCAATGCTCAAACCACTGAGCTATCCCATCCCCTGTAAGCCTAGACCTATCAAAACTGTGCATAGCCACACATCCAATCATCTGTATCACACACACATCTGTATCTGTGCACACAGTATCAATTCACCCAGCAGCCAGTCTATTTGCCCATCAATGTCTCCATGTCTGCAGCAGCATGTCTGCGCACCTGGGGTCACTTTGTGCCCAGCATCACAGGCATGGCACATAGCTTTTAGTGTTCTGTGCCGCTACGGTTTCTCCTCGGTAATCTGTATTTCTCTGTGACACTCCTCCCTGGTCTCAGCGGTTATGAAAAAGTGCACAGCAAGGATCGTATCCACACTTCAATGCACTGTCATGATGAAACAGCTGGCATGGAACTGAAAAGGACCTTGCGGCATTTAGTGCAGGCCACGTGAGAGACACGGAAGCCAAGTTTCTTTCCCCATGCCTGCCCTGTGCTGGCATGCAGCCATGTCTGGGGTGGAAAGCGGCAGGAAGAGCGGCCCTTTCAAGTGTACGCAAGGACCTTAACAAAGCAAAGGCACCGGCTGCAGCAGCTCTGTTTCATAGTGGCCTGATTTCTGTAGCAATGCTGGCCATGGAGCCGGCTGGTCTTGGCATAGCAGGCTAGTACAGTGCTTCTCAACCAGGGGTACAAGTCCCCCTGGGGGTACGCAGAGGTCTTCCATCACACATCAACTCATCTAGATACTTGCCTGGTTTTACAACAGGCCACATAAAAAGCCCTAGCGAAGTCAGTACCAACTAAAATTTCATACAGACACTCACTTGTTTGTACTTCTCTATAGACTATACACTGAAATGTAAGTACAATATTTATATTCCAATTGATTGATTTTATAATTATATGGTAAAAATGAGAAAGTCAGCCACTGTTCAGGAATACGGTGCTGTGACCTTTTGTATTTTTATGTCTGATTTTGTAAGCAAGTAGTTTTTAAGTGAGGTGAAACTTGGGGTCCACAAGACAAATCAGACTCCTGAAAGGGGGACAGTCGTGTGGAACGGTTGAGAGCTAAGTTCCCTGTAAGCTCACGTGACCACGCAGCCCCCTATTTAGCGCCACGCAGGCGCTCAGGGAACCCGCCCGGGGACCTGCCAGGGGAGGGACAGTCCTTCCCCAGCCCCCACCTAGCCCGGCCCCCAACCTGCTGGAGAGCCCGGACCCAGGTGCGGCCGGGGCACCCCTCCCCCGTCCCGGACCTGCTGGGGCCAGGGGAGGGGCGCCTATCCTGCAGCCCCAGTCCCAGAGCCCCAGCCCACATATCGGCTGACAAATGCACACCCTCCCGGCTGCTACTGACTCTTCGCTGCTCTTGGGAGCTTTACCTCAGACTGAGAGTGTCCTAACAGCGAGCTGTGTAAAGCGAAGGTGGGCCTGTGCTAAATACCTGCGACCCGAATATCCCCAGATTTGGGGCGAGGTCTGATGTGTGGGCCCATCTGCCGTGCAAAGAGGGAAGGCCGTAGGACTAGCATGGGGACTGTGGGGCTGTATCAGGCACACAGGCAATAGAGAGCATCATTCCCCCAAGTCTGCTCCTCACTTGAGCACATGGGGCCTGACCCACAGCTCAAAGTCACCGGCAGCCTTTCCACTGACTTCATGTGGCTTTTGGTCAGATCCGTGGAGCCACGCAGCCCCTCAGCCTGAGGCATCACAGAGATTTCCAGACAGCTGCACAGAGGGCGGGGTGGGCCTGACAGCGAGGGCCGCTTTCCAGGGACACAAAGCGGCTCGCTGGGCTTCACAGCAGGGCGTTCTGCATCCACCCACAAGGCTTCCAGAGCGTGAAGGAATTCCAATACTCTTCTTCTTCATCAGCAGCACCGAAAGCCTCTCTCTTCCGTGACCTTCACGAAGCAAGCCTTTGGAATTAATCGCGTGTCGTCTTTAGAGGGTGTGCTGAATGTAATTAGCCGGCTGCCTTGTGACTGGGTTGCAAATGCTGCTTTGGGGGACCAGGATTAGTGGAGCAGAGCAGAGCAGCTGGGGGCAGGGGAGAATGAGAGAGACTGGGGGATTAATTAAAAGTAGCGACAGGGAAGGCTCCCAGCATCCAATCTTAAATGAAAGGGGAATGTGTAATCAGAGGTTCTGCTGGTGTGGCCTTGAAGCCATCAGCTGCAAGGGACAGGGAGGTGCAGTCCAGGAAACTATACTAGCTAGCTGGCGTGAGTTACTCCCCTCTTGACAATGGGCCGGATCCTGAGCGGGCACAATTTGATGTGGCACTGTGGCAGTCAGTGGAGCGATGCCGGTTTACACCAGCTCCGGATCTAACCCAGTATATAGAGGCAGAGCAGGAATGTTTTAAAGGCCCTGGTATGTGGGGGCTATCTCCAGCCAGCTGAATGGATGAGTGGGGGCACCTCTTGCATTTTTCCAGCCTCATGCATGGAGCGTCTCCTGGTCAGTATCTCAGTGCAGAACGTCGCAGAGACTGGACTGCCTGCTCCTGACACCTGCTCAGAAAGCCAGGCAGTCGTCACAAGGTACCGCTCCCCAGGCTCGTGTCAGGGAATATATCTCCTTGGGAGCTTGCAGGGCAAGAAGAGAGTATTAGTACTGTGTATTGCAGTAGCACTGCAAGGTCCAGTCTAAGATCTGGGCCCATTGTGCTATGTGCTGTACACACACACAGACACACACAGACACACACAGAGTAAGATACAGTTCCTGTCCCCAAAGAATTCACACTCTAAACAAGACAACAGGCATTTTATTTGTCCCATTTTACAGATGAGGAGCCGAAAGATTAAGTAACTTGCCCAAGGTCACACAGTAAGTCTGTAGCAGAGTTGAATGCGGATTGCTCAAGTCCCAGTACAGTAACCAAACCACCAGGCCATCCTTCCTGTCTGCCATGAAGTGAAACTGCACAGTTATGGCACCCTAAGCAGTCCCATCCATGATCCATTGACAGATGAATTAAACCAGTCCTTTCCCGATCTTCTTTGCTTATTACTTGTCTCCTCACCAGCCATTCATTCCATAACATTCAGAGGGCTGCATGAGACAGTGCTCAGCATAATATGGGAGTGTAAGGACTTCAGGGGATGCCGAGTACTGCTTGCCTGGTGGAGATGTGCAAACGTCTTGTTCTCCACTCACAGGGGAGTTTGTGGAAGTCCTTTTTTGTTGCTGTTCCGTTACTTTAGGTGAGCAGACACAACCTGCATTTCAGATTTGAATTAATCCAAAAATTGCAGAATAAAAACTCAGTGGAAACTGCCAAGTTTTTTACCTGTCCCAGGTAAGGACCATGGGAAACCTCTGATTTTTCAAATCGTTTTCACCTGAGAACACAATCGCCTGAAAATGAGTCTCAGTTGCACCAAAAGGTTGGCTGAGCTATAAGGGACTGTATGCCGACTGTCTCAGACAAGAAATGACTCTAACCCTCGCTAAGAGAATGTGGGTCTCTGTCCCACTCTAATGGCTGAACACAAACTCACAGTTACAGAGCCTTTGGTTTTAGCTCAAGTGGCAGAGGCTCGTGTCTTTAGCACTTGAAGGTCCTGGGTGCAAATCCCCTGTCAGCCCAAGCAAGCCAAGTTGCAAAAAGAGTGCACTAAGGTGGAGCTTGCTGGGAAGCTTTTAGTCCTAAACTCAAACCTTCCCTCTCAGAACAGAAAGCCAGTTAACAGCAGGTTAGCTTCATCAACTTCTGCTATTTATTTGTTAATGAAACACCCCCCAATTCTAATTAGCCAGGTGTCTCCCACACTAAACTTGAAGCAAGAGCGGAAGGATGTAGATCTCCGGCTCTAAAAAGAAAACAGCACATGACATCACCCCCAACCTCCATTATAGCTCTTCAGACATTCAAGGTTACTAGCAGAGCTGGTCAAAGATTACGTACTTTTTTGCTCATCTTTTTTTATGAGCTCATTTATGCCACACACTCCACTGGTACAGCACCTGTAACCACTCTGTCTACCTACCTAGGGAGATACTATTGTGGGCCCATCACTGTAATACCTGAGTGCCTGTCAAGTATTTAGAAATTCAGTAACTCCTCACTTAAAGTCATCCCGGTTAACATTGTTTTGTTATTAGGTTGCTAATCTATTCGAGAACATACTCGTTTAAAGTCACGCAATATTCCGCTATAAGGTTGTTTGGCTCGCCCCGCCCAGAATTCCAGCTGGGGAGTGGGCAAGTCTCCGACCCCGCTCCCCAGCTGAAATGCTGGGTGGGCGGAGCGGGGCAAGCCCTCGGCCCTGACCCCGCTCCCCAGCTGGAATGCTGGGTGGGCGGAGCGGGGCAAGCCCTCGGCCCTGACCCCGCTCCCCAGCTGGAATGCCGGGTGGGCGGAGCGGGGCAAGAAACACCAAAAGCCAAAGGGGAGGTGGCTTTGGCTGGTACACAACCTCACTCTCTTCCCCTCCCAGGAGGTACAAAAGAAGTGGGACCAAAGCCCCTGTTAACATTAAGTGTTGTAACTGGATAGTCACATAAATGCCTGATCCCTTTTTGAATCTTGCTACATTCTTGACCTCAACAATTACCTGTGGCAGTGAGTTCCGCAGTCTCAGGGTGCGTTGAGTGAAAACGCACTTCCTTTTATCTGGTTTGCATTTGCCACCTTTCCTTTCCAAGGCATGTCCCGTTGTTCCTGTGCTGTGAGACTAAGGGACTCCTGTCTTGTTATCTGTGGGCCCAGATGGTTCCTACCAGCTTGCCTCTCTCTACTGAGCACCATGCCAAGTGCCTTTCCCAAATATTTGCTCATTCCACATTCTCTGACAGGGTGCTGCTGCCATTGCCATAGAGGCCTGGTGCCCTGAAAGTAGTAGGCACACCCCCATAAGGACCGGGACACAAGTAACTTCCAGGGCATGCGAAAGTTGCACCCGTTTAACTGAAACTATTCTTTAATCTGAATAAAGCTGACCCGATATAAACCAGTTGGAAACCAATTTAAGAGCCTCCACACAGAGGACAATTGTGCCGGTTTGTCTAAGTCGGTTTAAAAACTGATTAGTTAAACCAGCACAATTCAGGTGTGTAAACAAGGCCTCAGGAAAGGCTGCTATTGACCAGAGAAACAGTTATTTTTCTTTTCTAATGTTTGGCATGTTGCCCAGGTAATTTCTGTTACAGCAAGCAACAAAGGAAAGTCCAAATGAACAAAACGTATTCCAGGCTCTCTGCCACATGGAGGCAGAGGGGCTATGGCTACATGCAGATTCGCACAGTAGTTCGCGATGGCCTGGACCCATGTTATTATATACCGGGCTCTTGCACATACTACGTTCTTGGAGTTCTTCCTTGAAAGGAATCCTCTTCCTGTCCTCTCTGCTCTCCTGGTCACTCACCCGTAGCTAGCTGATGGGATAGCTCGAACATCAGCTGAGATCGCTGCCAGGCCTGTTTGTGTTGTCCAGCTCAGGAACCTACGAAGGAATTTCTGGCGCAGTGAGTACCCCGAATAGCTCCATCTAGTTCCTGTCGCTGCAGTGCCAGCTATATCAGTTCCCAACCCTTCCCCTGGCCCCGGCTGGAAACATTACCCATCAGGCTACCACAACTCCTAGTAGAAATGAGACCTTCAGTCATGTTATCATTCCAAGTCTAGTGAGACTGAACGGATTTAAAAATAATAGACCTAATTCTCCTCTCAGTTATTCCAGTCTAAATCTGGAGTAACGCCATCCATGTCCACTGGGTTCCCCCAGTGTGAAACTGGAAAAGAGGGAGCAGAACCAGACCTAATCTGGATTTCTGATGAATAAGGAGAAAACACACATCTTCCTGCCTGGAAACCCACAGCCCCATCGCTCTCCGGAGTCACAGCATGCCAGTCAATCCTTGTAACATAAGCTTTTGCTGTCTCAGTATTGGAGTGCATTCATTCCAGCCCCGGGATGACAGAAAATCAGTGACCGACAAAAATCCCATTGTAAGCCCTCCCTGAAAGGGAGGGTTACAAAGCTATTACAAAGGGCACAGAACGGGGCTGTATTCCCATCTTGGTGCAGTGGGAATGGGGATTTAAACGCATAACTCGCATTAACGCTAATGCGAGCTACGCACACCTCTTCTCAGCACATTGAGTGGTGTGTGTCAGGACAAGGGGAGGCTGGCTTGCAAAAAGGAGCCACCACCATTGGTTTGAAGACCAAAATGAGCAGAGCGTTCCTGCATTTTAATTGTGCTCATTCACCCGCTCACCTTAGCTCTGGATTGCAACCTCTGCAGCTGTTCACTGCCTGTTCTTGGGCGGGAGTGGCCCATAGTCACAAAGTGTAACTGAGATCCCACTGCTTCCAAAGGACCAATGTCCACGGCTGTGAACACTCCTAGCTCACCCGTGCAGACAGTCTGTATAAGTGACCTATGCACCACTTATGTCCCACGTCAGAGCCTCCAAGGGGCTGAGCGCACTGCAAAGCACTTAAGCACATGCTTAACTTTAAGCGCCTGAGCAGTCCTGCTGGCACCAGTGGAACTACGCCGATTGACGCCAACTGAGGAGCTGGGCCGTAGAGCAAAATCAGCTGAAAAAACAACCTCATCACACAGGACATTTGACAGTCACTAGATTCGCGAGGCAGAGTTAAGGTGAAGTTTGGTCTAAACATTTTTTCTGCCAGTGTGAGAGGTAAGCAGTGCTCCCACTTCTCCGGTGTCTGCCTTGTTCATGCCTCCCCACCTCAGTCCTCCGGCCTCTCTCCAATTCACGCCTCCCTACCCACCCCCACCCTCACTTGGTCCTTTTAAATTTTTGTCACTTGTTCTGTTTCCTCTGGGATCCTTCCCCCACACACGCACAGAACTGAGACTCACCAGTTGGCGCATCCCCTTGTGGCTGGGCATGGCATTGCAAGCTGTCTTCCTCTGGCGCTCTCGGTCGGCAGCCACTCCTGCCCTACAGTGCTCTGCTTCTTCTCGCGACTCTTCCCTGTGGCCAGGTCACTGAGAGTCCCAGCTTCTGGGATAAGCGGGAGTCCCACAAACATTCCAACAACCTCACATCAGGTCTTTGGCCCAACTCTAGGGTCGATGGTCCTCAAACCCTTTGTATCAGGGGCCTTTCCCACCACGTTCCTCGGGGGCTGGTTGAGGAGCCCAGGCCCTCCTGTACCCTGGGTTCCAGTCCTGGGACCCTGTAGTGAAAAGCTAAGGCCTGTTCCCTCAGACTCGTTGCTTCCTCCCTGGGCCACCTCCTATCTCGGCCCATCTCTAGGCCCTTTTCCTCAGTCCTGCCTGGGCTCACTTCTCAGCAGATCCTTCACCCCTTCCCGGGCTCAGCCGAGTTCTGCTTAGCACTTGTACCAAGTGACACCTCACAGGGCTTTCTCCCTGGAGGCCCAGCTGCTGTTTGCCTCCCTTACGGCTATTTGTGTGTCCTGCCTCTTTCCTCCAGAACCCCAACCTCCGGGGCTGCCTCACCGGGGTCTGGCCTTTGTCATAGGCCACACAGGACCAATGTGATCATCTGGCCTGACCTCCTGTATAGCGCAGGCCAGAGACCTTCCCCCAGATAACTCCTAGAGCAGAGCTGTCAGAGAAACGTTCCACCTTGGTTTTGGCCAGGCTCACCACAGGCGCTTGCTCCTCCCGTATAGCTTCCCATTGTCTCCCTGACCCTTTACCAGAGCTCCCTTCTCAGGAGAGGACCTCAAGGCTGACCCTCTCCCATGGCCTCCTGCCTCTCTTCTACTGCCTCCAAGTCCTATCTTTGTTAGTCTCCCTGCTCCTCACAGCTGGGCCTACTCCTAAACTGGGCCTGGTCCGCCCTTCAGGTGCAACCAGGAGTGCTAATTGCTGTCTGGCACCAGGAAACTCATTCTCTGCCAGTCTGGGGTACAAACCCCATCACAACACCCTCCCCCAGGTTATACCCAGGGCCGGCTCCAGCTTTTTTGCCACCCCAAGCGGCGAAGCGGAGGGGGGGAAGGGGGGAGATAAAGCCGCGATCGGTGGCACTGCGGCGGCAGCTGTACCGCACCGCTTCATTCTTCGCCGGCAATTCGGCAGTGGGTCCTTTGCTCCGAGAGGGACTGAGGGACCCGCCGCCGAAGACCCGGACATACCGCCTCTTTCCCTTGGCCACCCCAAGCACCTGCTTCCTTCACTGGTGCCTGGAGCCGGCCCTGTTCATACCCATGCTGTCCTTGTTCTGTGGACACTGCAGCGCTGGTGGTGTCTTTCGCCTGCACTAAATACACACACATGAGTGTGGCTTTGTCAAGGCTACTTCCCCACTCTGAACTTTAGGGTACAGATGTGGGGGCCTGCATGAAAACTTCTAAGCTTAACTACCAGCTTAGATCTGGTCCACTGCCACCACTCCCAATGTGCTAATTCCCTTCCCTGGGTAGCCTTGAGAGACTCTTCACCAATTCCCTGGTGAATACAGATCCAAACCCCTTGGATCTTAAGACAAGGAGAAATTAACCATCCCCCCTCCGTTCTCCCACCAACTCCTGGTGGATCAAGATCCAACCCCCTTGGATCTAAAAACAAGGAAAAATCAATCAGGTTCTGAAAAAGAAGGCTTTTAATTAAAGAAAAAGGTAAAAATCATCTCTGTAAAATCAGGATGGAAAATAACTTTACAGGGTAATCAAACTTAAAGAGCCCAGAGGACCCCCCTCTAGCCTTAGGTTCAAAGTTACAGCAAACAGAGGTAAACACTCTAGCAAAAAGTACATTTACAAGTTGAGAAAACAAAGATAAAACTACCACGCCTTGCCTGGCTGTTTACTTACAAGTTTGAAATATGAGAGACTTGTTCAGAAAGATTTGGAGAGCCTGGATTGATGTCTGGTCCCTCTTAGTCCCAAGAGCGAACAACCACCAAAACAAAGAGCACAAACAAAAGCCTTCCCCCCACCAAGATTTGAAAGTATCTTGTCCCCTTATTGGTCCTTTGGGTCAGATGCCAGCCAGGTTACCTGAGCTTCTTAACCCTTTACAGGGAAAAGGATTTTGGAGTCTCTGGCCAGGAGGGATTTTATAGTACTGTACACAGGACAGCTGTTACCCTTCCCTTTATAGTTATCATAGGCTTGCTGGGTTATTTTCTCATGTAAAATCTGTGTGTCTGTTTCATGCGCCTGGCTGTTTAAATCCTCAGATGCAAAAGCCTGTGGTAAAGTTAGGGTCTCTTCCAAGGGCAGAGGTTCTTAGGAAATGTCCTACTGGCTATGTTTTACAGACCCGACAGACCAATTAACCGCTACTGCTGCACATTACAAAACCAGTAAGCCATTGTTTCTCTGTGCCCTGTCATGGTGAATTCAGATTGTTTTCCGTGTTGTTGCACTAACCTTAATGAGTATATTTCGCATTCATGCAAGTCCCCCACATGCATTTCCACAGGTGCTGCCTTGTCATTTAGCACTAATTAACATTGCTTAATGGACCAAACATGATGACTTGGCGCTTTTAGACAGTCTCACTGTAAGTTTCTTTGCGATAGCAGGTGTACTAGTCAGACATTGTCTTTGTGGGTGCAGTGCAAAGGGCATTCACAGCTGGGTATCCCGGGATAGCAAGCAGGTCGGTGGTAGCTAATTGTTGTGGGTTGTACAGAGATCTGCTGGAGGTCTTCGTGCTGAACATGTCTCCAGCCCTGCTGGAGTACCACTGTTGTACTCTCAGCCATCTTCACTCAGCTGATCCTTCCACCCTGCTGGGTTGGAGGCGCACACTCAGATTGTGTGGCCACAGCCGGGCGTGTATGGTAAGCCACCCCACTGCAGAGTGCTGACGTTCACCAGGGCCCTGTGGCGTCTGGCAGAGGGCCTGTTTGCAGTGGGTTTGGACTGGAGGCCAGTGCTGTAAGTTGTCCGGGCCCTGGACTCTGCAGGCCCTGGCACTCGCACATTGACAGGGATCACAGAGGAGGCTTTGCCCGGGCTCTCAAAATAACGGTGCCAATTCCTTAGGCTCCAAGACTTCATGAAAACCCCAGCCCAGCAGCCCCTGGGGAAATGCAGGAGGGAGCTATAGAGGGAACAGAGTCTCAGTGCAGAGTCCAGGCCCGCCACATTTTTGCCATCTCGCGTAGGGTTGTCCCCACGCCTCCTGCTTGTGGGCTGCTGCTTTGCGTCCTGTGTTGCCGTGCCCTGCGTCCAGTCCCACCTCTCAGGCTGCCTGCGATCCACGCGTCTCTCTACAGCCTCTCCCACCCCGCACACACCCTCTGGGGACTAGGAAGCCTTCTACTGACAGGGCACTGAACTGGGTGACACAGCGCCCGCCACTGGCTGAGTCCTTTCCCATCACCACAGCCTGGGTGGGAGGAAGGTGCCCAGTAGTGGTCAGCAGGTTCTTTAGCGTCTGCTTCTGACAGTCAGGGAGGGCTAGCTGTGTAAAGACACTGGGGTACAGTGGGAAGAATAAGTGACCGAAGACAGGCTATTGCCAGGCGATGCAGAGCCCCCTGGCTTCCGCAGTGCAGATCGCTTCGTTAAAGTGGCTTGGCTTTCATTATGGAAATGACTCTCGCCCACCTCTGGAAGCTAAGGGAGTGATGGGGGCTGGCAGAGCAGAGTCCTGCAGGGAAGGGGACCACCTGGCACTGAAATAACGTCCATGTGCTGACGGGAGGCGAAAGCCAAGTCCTGTATTGACACCCTGAAGCAGCTGCATGTTTCATTTCGGCGCTGATGTAAGGACTGACTATGGAAGTAAGATCACGGTGCTGAAGACAAGGCTTTGTGACTGGGTGAAAGTCACTGCAGTGGCAAAGGATCTGGACCGTTACAGGTGAACAGCAAAGCAAACGGAACAGTCGGTTTATTTCCTAGGCTGCTACTGTGCGGTGCATAAAGACATTTTGTATCTGATTTCCTCCCGGCTTGTTTTCAACATTAGAAGGAGAAGGAATAATAGTAGCAACAATAAACACGACACCAGTCCAGAGCTCCTACTGGGCTCAGTGCTGTCCATGTAGAACTACACGGAGTTTCCTTTTCTCCTGGAGAAACTTGGCAACCCCTTTGAGGACTGGGGCCGGTTTTGTTCAATATCTTCAGTAATGATCTGGAGGATGGCGTGGACAGCACCCTCAGCAAGTTTGCAGATGACACTAAACTGGGAGGAGTGGTAGATACAGGGCCGGCGCAACACATTAGGTGACATAGGCGATCGCCTAGGGCGCTAACATTTGGGGGACGGCGACTGCGGTGGCCGGATCTTCAGCCGCCCCGGTTGTCGGCAGTATTTCGGGGGAAGGACCTTCCACTGCATCTGTCAGGGGTGGCATTTCTGGGGTGGGACCTTCCGCCGCCTCTGTTGGGAGCAGCATTTCGGGGACGTTCCACCGCCTAGGGCAGCAAAAAAGCTGGCAGCACTCCTGGGTAGATACACTGGAGGGTAGGGATAGGATACAGAGGGACCTAGACAAATTAGAGGATTGGGCCAAAAGAAATCTGATGAGGTTCAACAAAGACAAGTGCAGAGTCCTGCACTTAGGACAGAAGAATCCCATGCACCGCTACAGGCTGGAGACTGAATGGCTAGGCAGCAGTTCTGCAGAAAAGGACCTAGGGGTTACAGTGGACGAGAAGCTGGATATGAGTGGACAGTGTGCCCTTATTGCCAAGAAGGTTAACGGCATTTTGGACTGTATAAGTAGGGGCATTGCCAGCAGATCGAGGGATGTGATCATTCCCCTCTATTTGGCATTGGTGAGGCCTCATCTGGAGTATTGTGTCCAGTTTTGGGCCCCACACTACAAGAAGGATGTGGAAAAATTGGGAAGAGTCCAGCGGAGGGCAACAAACATGATTAAGGAGATGGGGCACATGACTTACGAGGAGAGGCGGAGAGTACTGGGATTGTTTAGTCTGCAGAAGAGAAGAATGAGGGGGGATTTGATAGCTGCTCTCAACTACCTGAGAGGGGGTTCCAAAGAGGATGGATCTAGACTGTTCTCAGTGATGGCAGATGACAGAACAAGAAGTAATGGTCTCAAGTTGCAATGGGGAAGGTCTAGGTTGGATAATAGGAAACACTATTTCACTAGGAGGGTGATGAAGCACTGGAATGGGTTACCTAGGGAGGTGGTGGAATCTCCTTCCTTAGAGGTTTTTAAGGCCTGGCTTGACAAAGCCCTGGCTGGGATGATTTAGTTGGGAATTGGTCCTGATTTGAGCAGGGGGTGGGACTAAATGACCTCCTGAGGTCCCTTCCAACCCTGATAGTCTATGATTCTATGACTGGGAATGTGACATGATGCTGGCACCTGAGCTGCGCCTCTCCTGGCTCCCAAGCGAGGGGGCAAAGATGTACTGCATTGATCCAATAGCCCGTTTCTCAGTCTCAGGTTTCAGCTGGCTCCCAGTCACCCAAACATGCCAAAATCCTCCAAGGAAAAGAGGGCCGTCAGGCCCTGATATTCTTATGAGAAAAAAACAGGACCATGCTTCTAACATACCACTGGCCTTATGAAGGAGCAGTGAAAAGCACAAGCACTGTGATTTTTGCTTTGCAGTTCACCTTGAAGGCCCAGTCCTTCTGAGCAGTGTTGGGAGGGATGCCACGCCAGAGCAGCCAAGAAATACTTGACTTTAATTATAAAGTGAAATCGTCCATCTAAGTCAGGGGTGGCCAACCTGTGGCTCCGGAGCCGCATGCGGCTCTTCAGAAGTTAATATGCGGCTCCTTGTACAGGCACCGACTCCAGGGCTGGAGCTACAGGTGACAACTTTCCAATGTGCCGGGGGGTGCTCACTGCTCAGCCCCTGGCTCTGCCACAGGCCCTGCCGCCACTCCACCCCTTCCCGCCCCCCCCCCGCCCCCGAGCCTGCAGTGCCCTCACTCCTCCCCCTCCCCTCCAGAGCCTCCTGCACTCCATGAAACAGCTGATCGGGAGGTGTGGGGAGGGAGTGGGAGGCGCTGATCGGCGGGGGTGCCGGTGGGAGGCTGCTGACGTATTCCTGTGGCTCTTTGGCAATGTACATTGGTAAATTCTGGCTCCTTCGCAGGCTCAGGTTGGCCACCCCTGCTCTAGGTCTTCACTAGCCAGGTAACGCTGTAACCCCATGGAAGCATTGGGCCTGATTCTCTGCTGCTGACCAGCCTGGGCAGCCATTTCCACCTGAGCACAGGTGTGGGGCAGTGGGGGAAGAGATTGGCTCCACCAGAGGGTTTTTAAGGCGGGATCTGAAGGAGCACACTAAAGGTTCTGAGTAGGTGAGCAGTCCCTTGCACTTGGAACGGGTGAAAGAAGGCAACGAAGCTGTACAGTACGTGGGAGAGCAGACAAAGGGGTCTCATTCTGGTCTCTTTGATACCAGTGTAAACCCAGGGTAATGGCATCGACCTGGAGGGGTTAAATCCAGATTTGATCCTGTCTAGCCGACATCAGAATCTGGGCCATAGAGAGTGATTTGGAGAGAGAGGAACAGGAGGAGATGGAAGCTGTGTCAAAGGCCTGCAGCTTTGGGAGAAGATGAGAAGCATAGATTTTATATGGATGCAGAGGGAGCCAATGCAGGGACACCCCCTCCCCCGCCTACCCCCATGGTCCTTCTCTCGTCTTGCCAGGGTCTGCTCCTCAGAATGGGTCGTTATTGCATAGCTAAGTAAAGGCTTTTCTCCACAGTAATCGAATGATGGAATTCCTCAGACCCAGATACTAAACACTAGTGGGTCACATTCTCTCATCCGTGCCTTCCATGGCGCGGCACCAGTTCACACCAGCAAAGAATTTGGCTCACCACGGTGCTAGCCCAGTTACACTGATCTAGCCAGGGGTCAACTCTGTAGGGCCCGATTCTGATCCCACCCCTCTTTTGCACCAGTGTTTCTCCACTGCGCTCTCCTGATTTACACCAGGGTAAGGCAGATCCAAATCAGGCCCTGCTGCTCTCTGGGAAATGGGTCTCAGAGAGCAGCATCCTTTTCTCCCATGTATTTTGTGTCTGGTGATGCAGTTGGGGGAGGGGTGCGGGGCTGACTGAGCGAGGCTGTTTTTATTAGAGACGCCTTTACCAATTAGCTCCACGTCCTAATGACTCTGCCACAATAAATTATATAGGAAATGCAGAAATCATGGCGGTTGTATTAAAGCTTCCTGTGAAAGCAGCAGTAAGGTTATTTTCTGGGCCATTAAACTGTTGCCACTCGTCTAATCTCTTTGATACAATTTTTTTTTTTTTTAATTTTAGCCTAGCACAATGTTGCCAGGCACGGCACGCTATGACCTAGTGTCCCTTCCTGCGCTGTCAGTCAATAGCTCTTCATCCTGTTTCCTTGCCTGCCTGTGGTGAGCAGAGATTTGGAGTAAGACGCCAAGGTGGAAAAATAGTGTCTTGAAATCAGGACCAATGGAGAGAAGCCTGCAAGAGCGTAGTGCAAAAGCACAGGGGGCTGAAATTGGTGGCACACAGAACATGCGGCATGCAGAGGACAGCTTGAGCGTGTCACTGGGCTGGTCCACACTAACCCCCCACTTTGAACTAAGATATGCAACTTCAGCTACGTTATTCACATAGCTGAAGTCGAACTATCTTAGTTCGAACTTACCGCAGGTCCAAACACGGCAGGCAGGCTCCCCCGTCGACTTTGCGTACTCCTCTCGCCAAGCAGGAGTACCGGTGTCGACGGCGAGCACTTCTGGGATCGATTTATCGCGTCTAGACAAGAGGCGATAAATCGATCCCAGAAGATCGATTGCTTACCGCCGGACCCGGAGGTAAGTATAGACGTACCTACTGACTCAGTAGCTGCTGCATTTGCTTTTGCATCTCGATTGCATCTTGAGGGACTGCCACACACAAAAAAGAACACAAACCTAAAAAGTGCCAGCAAATTACTTGCAGTGAATTGCAAAGTAAACAGCAAAGAAACTTGACTCATTCCTGTCCAAAAATTCAAGAGGCAGCTGTTTGAATTGTACCTCTGCCCTCTTATACATGACATATGTGGCGAGCACAGGCTAATGCATTGTGGTGGAGAGAAAGGTATTCCATCTCCCTGGCTCCAGCGGCCTGCTCATGGTTTAACCGGGCGGGGGGACAGACAATGTGGAGCCTGGATGCAGAAAATCTCCATTACGGTTCAAAGGCAAGAATTAAGTGTGTTGTAAAACTAAAGCAACAAGCAATAATCTCTGGGCTGCCTTTCTGCGCAAGGGGAGAAGCTGCTAGGAGCAAATGTAAACAGAACTACTGGGACCGATTTGTACAGCTACTTTTTTGTAACAAAATGTGATTCCCGGGGTTTTTACTGCCTTCCAGCTCAATCTCCACAAATACAAGACGGCCCCCTGCCCGGCCTCCCACCTCCAGCCCCGGCTCTGCAGATCTCTGAGGAATCACTGAATTAGATAAACAGAGACAGTTGTTGGAGCCTGAGAAAGGAAAAGAAGCTACAGCCAATGGATTTCCTATGCTTTACGGTTCCCTCTGCTCTGCCGCTGTCCATTTGCCTATAATTCCCTGGTATCATTCCTCATTTGCTTCCATTCAGCAGCATTGCCTATGCAGATGATGCACCGGCATCAGCCTTGCTGTGCATCATCTTGTCAGCACCCTGTTTGCATAATGCAGGAGCGATCGATTGCAAGGATGTAGTCACGGGAGTGAGCAGTTTTGCAGCCAGAGCTCCATTTTGCTGAGAGCCCGCCTTGCCAGTAATCAAGCTGCAGACCTCCAGCCACGCTGACAAATGAAACTTTGCTGTAATGAGGGCTAAAAGGGAGGAAGGAGCAGACTCATCGCACACCCGCGGTGCAGCCAACCCCTTTAAAACGGCTCCACTTGTCAGAAGGTTGGGACTTCTAGAGCGTGTGGGGGGGTGGTATTAGACTTTCATGTTAATAAGGTGGGACAATAGCTGCAGCTTGGAACTGGGATTCTAGAGACCTGGGCTCTGCTCCCAGCTCTGCCACTGGCTTGCTGGGAGACCCTGGGCAAGTCCCTCCACCATGTCTCCCCTTGTCTGTTCAGACTGTAAACTCTTGGCACTGGAGATTGGGACTGTACACGTATGCACGTACAGCATAGGGTTGCCAGGTGTCCTGGTTTCGACCAGAAAGTCCGGTCGAAAAGGGAACCTGGTAGTGTCCGGTCAGCACCGCTGACTGGACATTTAACAGTCTGGTTATCTGCAGTAACTGGCCTCCACTGCTGGAGCCTGGAGGAGCACTCGGCAACGGCTCTGGCAGAGAGAGGTGTGGTCGGCTCCCCCGTCCTGCCCTGAGCACGGCTCCCCCTCCCCCATCCTGCCCCACCCACCCACCCCTGGAGTGCAGCTCCCCCGCCCCGCCCATGTCACCCACGTTCACCCCCTGAGCGTGGATCTCCCTGCCCCACCCTGCTCCCGTCACCCCCACACACACACTCAGAGCCCAGTTCTCTCTCCGATGTCCTGCTCCTGCACCAGTCACCCCTAGAGCCCTGCAAAAAGAAGAACAGGAGTACTTGTGGCACCTTAGAGACTAACAAATTTATTAGAGCATAAGCTTTCGTGGACTACAGCCCACTTCTTCGGATGCATATAGAATGGAACATATAATGAGGAGATATATATACACACATACAGAGAGCATAAACAGGTGGGAGTTGTCTTACCAACTCTGAGAGGCCACTGGGACCACTCTTCTGCAGTTGAAAGTCTTTGTCCTCCAGGTGTTGCGTTGGGGGCGGGGAGTGGCCACGTGATGATGTCACTGTCTCTCTTATATTTCCTTTCAGCTTGCTGGAAAGATCTT
>NC_048301.1:7398152-7575792 GCF_013100865.1 Trachemys scripta elegans | reverse complement strand
TATATGTTCCATTCTATATGCATCCGAAGAAGTGGGCTGTAGTCCACGAAAGCTTATGCTCTAATAAATTTGTTAGTCTCTAAGGTGCCACAAGTACTCCTGTTCTTCTTTTTGCGGATACAGACTAACACGGCTGTTACTCTGAACCTAGAGCCCTGCTCAGCTGGCAGGGGGAGGGTGGTGGAGAAAGCAGCAAGCAATGGGGGGAAGAGGAGCAGGGCCTCAAGGGAAAGAGGTGGAGCAGAGGTGGCCGGGGAGGTTCTGGCGCTCAGTGTCCAATTTTCACAGACGAGAAAGTTGGCCACCGTAGTACAGCACCCTGCATGGTGGGGCCTGAGTTGGGGCTTCTAGGCACTTCCATAACATGACAGAGAAATATGTTTTACCACTGAAATCGTTTTTCTGCCGATTACATTTTGCAAAACTTTTGGAGACAAGCCCACCGCAAAAGCCCCAAAACAGGGTCCCCGGAACTATGGGCGGGGGGAAGGAGTGTTGAAATCTGGGGCTCAACTACCTATCCCAGGCCTGAAATCATTTTCAAAGGGGGCTGCTGATTTTGAGTGCCTGTCTTGAGACACGTCCGGCCTGATTTTCAAGGGTGAGGAGCACCCCACAGCTACCAGAGTCAGTGTGGTGTCTTCAGAGGTGCACCCAAAGTGCACTTTGGAGAATAGTGCCATGGATGGGGTTGTTTGCATTGAGCATGAGTCCTAGTGTAGCTGTCTGAACCCGGGACTGACTTCTAATTCCAACTCAGACACTGATCCCACTCCGGGCCGCTCTGCCTCGTTATCCCAGGGGTTGGATGGAAGTGATTAGAGATGGGTTGATATGACAATAGAATTTCTGCAAATATAGGTTGAGATATTTGAGTCAGGGCCCTGCACCCCCACTTCCTGTGATTCACCATGACTCTCAGCCAGCCAGTAAAACAGAAGGTTTATTAGACGACAGAAACACAGTCAAACCAGAGCTTGTAGATACAGAAAACAGGACCTCTCAGTCAGGTCCATCTTGCGGGGTGGGGAGCCCAGACCCCAGTTCTGGGCCTCCCTCCGTTTCCCCAGCCAGCTCCAAACTGACACTCCCTCCAGCCCTTCCTCTGGCCTTTGTCTCTCTCCTTGGCAAGGAGGCCACCGGATCTCTTTGTTCTCCAACACCTTCAGTTGGCACCTCGCAGGGGAGGGACCCGGCCATCAGTTGCTAGGAGACAAGGTGTCTGCAACAATCACACCCTTATCCCACCACCTAGATACTTAAGAAATGCATAGGGGAAACTGAGGCACCCACACAGCATTCAGAGAAAACATTAAGAACATTCCCACTTCGTCACAATGTCGAAATGAATTTTCATTGGCTGTGTTTGGCAGTCACTTTCCACAAGCATTCTAGCAAATACCTTCACCCGCAGGGATGTTCATAGAAAGAGCAGCGTTGTTGCCAACGTCATGGTGTATTCCAGAAAGCGACTGTTGCATTTGTAATCATGGGAATTCGCACTGGAGACCTAATTCAAAGAGCTGTGCCCATCAATCCGTGAACAGAAACATAGCATGTCACCTCTGCGTCCAGTCAGAATCCCTCTAGATTAAATAACGTGGAACTTGCAGGAAATTGCTCTCAAGCACTGTTTGCAGGAATTGTTCCACCAGTGTGTGTTTCAAACAAAAAATTGCAGTGTGTTTGTTGACAATTTGCAACCGACAAAAGAGGCTAAATCCTTTGAGTAGGTCGTTTGCTGTGGATTAGTTGCCCAGATATAGCGATAATAACACTTATCAAAATCACGGGGGAGATCATGGAATCATAGAATCATAGAATATCAGAGTTGGAAGGGACCTCAAGAGGTCATCTAGTCCAACCCCCTGCTCAAAGCAGGACCAATTCCCAGCTAAATCATCCCAGCCAGGGCTTTGTCAAGCCGGGCCTTAAAAACCTCCAAGGAAGGAGACTCCACCACCTCCCTAGGTAACGCATTCCAGTGTTCCACCACCCTCCTAGTGAAATAGTTTTTCCTGATATCCAACCTGGACCTCCCCCACTGCAACTTGAGACCATTGCTCCTTGTTCTGTCATCTGCCACCACTGAGAACAGCCGAGCTCCATCCTCTTTGGAACCCCCCTTCAGGTAGTTGAAGGCTGCTATCAAATCCCCCCTCATTCTTCTCTTCTGGAGACTAAACAATCCCAGTTCCCTCAGCCTCTCCTCATAAGTCATGTGCTCCAGACCCCTAATCATTTTTGTTGCCCTCCGCTGGACTCTTTCCAATTTTTCCACATCCTTCTTGTAGTGTGGGGACCAAAACTGGACACAGTATTCCAGATGAGGCCTCACCAATGTTGAATAAAGGGGAACGATCACGTTCCTCGATCTGCTGGCAATGCCCCTACTTATACAGCCCAAAATGCCGTTAGCCTTCTTGGCAACAAGAGCACACTGTTGACTCATATCCAGCTTCTCGTCCACTGTGACCCCTAGGTCCTTTTCTGCAGAACTGCTACCTAGCCATTCGGTCCCTAGTCTGTAGCAGTGCATGGGATTCTTCCGTCCTAAGTGCAGGACTCTGCACTTGTCCTTGTTGAACCTCATCAGGTTTTTTTTGGCCCAATCCTCTAATTTGTCTAGGTCCCTCTGTATCCGATCCCTACCCTCTAGTGTATCTACCACGCCTCCTAGTTTAGTGTCATCTGCAAACTTGCTGAGAGTGCAGTCCACACCATCCTCCAGATCATTAATAAAGATATTAAACAAGATGGGAGGATCCCTTCGTTAACGTTTGGAAAGCCCTTTGAAAATGAAAACTGCCAGGTATTTAGTAGTAGCAGCAGTATTGTGTTTTGCTACTCAGCTCTATCAGGCCCTCCTGGAGTACACCAGGTGGGAGGTTGCTGCATTGTAAGTGACCTTAGTGTTGAAAGGGACAGGGTGTCAACCTGGGACCCAAGAGAGCTGTGTTCAGTTCCTTGCTGCACCACAGATTTTCTGTATGACCTTGGGCAAGTCACTTAACCTCTCTGTGCTTCAGTGTCCCTCTGTCAAATGGGTGTAATACCACTACCCTGCCTCTCAGGGGTGTTGTGAGGATAAATATATAAAGATTCTGAGTGGAGCTGGTTGCAGAATGGATTTCCAGCTCGTGGGAAATTCCAACCTTTTGAAATTTGTTTTCCCCCTGAATCAGGGTGAAAAGTTCCAATTTCAAAATTTCTCACAGGACTGAAGTTCCAAAAATAATTGATTCAGAAACATCGAAACAACCTTATTGAAAGGTTTTGTTTCGATAATGTCAAAACATTAATATAATAATTAATTATAATTAATTAATTAATGGCAGGCAAGAGGAGGATAGTCACAGTGCGTGTAGAAGAAATTAGGGGGAAGATGAACTTGGGACTCTTAATAGTGGATAGGCTGGGGAGTGTACATTTGAGGTTGGCGGGACGTGTGATAAAAATGGGAGCAGAATGACCATCAGAGAAAGCATGGGAAGAAGAGGACAGCAAGAAAGGACTTGGAAGACTGAGGATACGATGGAAAGGCTCTGTCTAGACAAATTTGAAGAGAATGAGACTGGAATTTCATGACCTAGAAACCCATGCCATGGACCGGAAGGAGTGGCAAAGAATCGTGGGCACCTCCAACCCTGTGTAAATGGGAAAAGGAGTCGTGAAGTGAAGTGATGTGATACTATACTAAACTATACTATATTTAGTAATCAACATGAAATGAGAAAGTCCATTTCAATTTCAAATAATTTTTAAACGTTTTCATCAAAAATTTAATCAAAATCGCCACATTCCTGCAAAAACATTTCAATTTGGGGAAAATAGCATTTTCTTATGGGAAACTGTTCAGTCGAAAGTTTTCTGAATAGCTCTAATTGAAGCTGCTCATCTTTGGGGGGGAGGCTCTCTAAATAATCTAGGAAAATCAAAATACCAATGCAGTTAGGTGTCATTATCTGCCCTGGGGACGTAGAAACCACTGCAAGGTAGTTTAAAAGAGATTCACTTTGACATGCAAAAAAGTCACCTTTTGAGCCAGGAGTGCCACTGATTTGTTCCATTTTCGGTACCAGGCTGATAAACTATCACGAGGATTTAGATAATCTAAAAGGTGCCGAGCACAATGGGACGGATAGTGCTCATCTCATAAAACTCAGCCCGCTTACGAAGGTGCCTGAATGTGGATTTAGTCGCCTGGCTTTAGGCACCTGAGTTTGAAACTTTCAGCCTTTGTGTCTATTTATTATACAAATTATTGTTCAACTAAAGGGGGCTCGCCACACCCACCCATTCATCTTTGATCTGCCCCGCGGTGAAACAGGAGTAGATTAAAGCACACTAACAAGCTGTTAGTGCGCACCAGCAGGGTGCACATGGACACGTAGTGCGCGGCGGGCTAGATTCACACCCTAGTTTGCCGCAAACTAAATATTTTTGTAGACGAGCCCTAAGTGACTGGGCCAAGGTCACACAGGAAAGTCTCGAGGGGAGCTGAATCCAAGGCTCCCAAGCCCCATGGTAGTATCCTAACCACTGGACCATCCTTCTTCTCACTGTTTATATTTGGGGAAACTGAAATGCAGGGCTAACTCCAGTGATTTGCCCAAGGTCACTCAGCTGAAGGGGGTCTGGGCTTGGACCCTGAACTCCAGGCCAATCACTAGACAATGCTTCCTCCACTTAAGGTCTGAGGCCAGAATACATGTTCCTTGGTGTGAATGAATGCCATCCCCTAACCACCTGCTCCTGTATGCTCTGTTTATTGCTAACCTGCTTTGTATTTCTTTCTGCATGCAGAGCCAGCTCTCCCAGGCACTGAATGGGTTGTCAGACAGAGCCAAGGAAGCCAAAGAGTTCCTGGTGCAGCTACGAAACATGGTTCAGCAAATCCAGGTACCATACCAACCCGCTAGAGAAACAAACCCCCAACAGGTTAATACGCCATTTGTGACTTCATGCATCACCTCCATGTCTTGTCTTTGCTTGGTGCCCTCCCTACCGCACACACAGCTGGCCCCACACCAAGGGACCCCTTTGCATCTCTCCCCCAGACTCCTGCACTGCTGGGCTAGCTCCACTCGCTCCCTTCTCTCTGGGATTGTCACTAATGCTTCCTTGTGTATCTGCAAGGAGCAGCTGCTACTAGACAATTATCACAGCCAGTCTTCCACCTCCTTGCTCACAGAGCAACCCTGACTCTCAGCCTGTCCTGGCTTTGACAAAGGAATATGGATCTCCGGGAGCAGATACCAGGTCTGCTTCCAACTTGCAATCTTGCAATCAGCAGGGCTGTCAGTGAACCAGTTGTAGGAGAAGCAATGTGAAAGGCTCCTCTTCCTATCCCCACCCACAGAATGTGGGAGCTTAAGCATGCTGCTCTGATTTTTAAGGGAGTTTGTTTGAAGGTGTTTTGCTTCAACGCTTTAGCTATTCTTTGGGAATACTGGAGTCACGCTGTTGTGTGTGTAAAATCAGGCCATTTGGGGCCTCACACTGAGCAGTACCTTACTCCACTGAAATCAACAGGATCTTCCATACAGCAAAGTGCGATTCAGTGGGAGAGAGGTATCAGAATCCAGCCCTTCCTGGGCAGGACGCAGGCTACAGTCTGGCCGTTTCTGATCCCCAGTTGGAGGGCGAGCTGCATATGTTTCTTCAGTGGAGGCTTAGTGCCAGCTGCCCTGTCCCTCGAGATTTGGGGACGGCATGAATGTGGATTCCTAACCGAAGCCTTGCACATGAGTGCAGTGAGCGTGGCACCGCAGTAAAACACGCTTTCGAGGTTAATGTTTAACAAACCTTCAGGCAGAAGTGGCTTAGAATCTGACAGAGTAAAGGGCTGCTCTCTGTGGCATGTTTTAATGTTTTAATGTTCATTCAGGTCTCCGGAACGGTGACCCACTTTCTGTCTTTCCCAAGGCACCAGCGGCTGATCCATCAATCAGTCTCTGCTGCTGCCAAATTCAAAGACCCACTTCCCTGCCCCCTCTCAGCCAAAGTGCAGCCTTCCCCTGTGCGCAGCTCCTTCCTCCCAGCGTGGTGGGTTTAGTTCAGATGCCATTTCCAGCAGGATTTCCTGCCCCCGTTTGTACATGGCTGATGTGAACCTATCTCCGGGGGAGCAGTGTGGATGGAAGCACTTGAGAGTTCCAAAGCCTAGATTTCCAGGAACTTACTTCATGTGGGCAATTACGGAATTAGACGTGTTCCTCCCCATTATGATCTTGATCCTCCAGCCCTTACTCAGTCAGGGCCTGATTCAGCCACACTTAGTCACACTGAGTAGTGTACCTCACTACAAGCAGCCACATAGGTCATATTCAGTGTGAGTGGCAGAGTCTAGGAGGCCCCAGCTAAGCGAAGCACTTAAACAACATGTCCTCAACTCTTAAGCACATGAGCACTCCCAGTGAAGATTACAGGGCTACTTTCTGGGGCAGGGGCCATCTTTTTGTTCTGTGTTTGTACAGCTCCTAGCACAATGGAGTCCTGGTCCAGGACTGGGGCTCCTGGCTGCTACGGCAATATACATAATCCATAACAAGAATGATAACCTAGCCCGTTGAATTTAGTGAGATGTCTCACCTGAGCAAGACTCAGACCCTGCAAAAGGTAAACTAGAACCTCTGACCTGATGACCCGAAACTGTCACCATAGCACTGCACTGATACTTGTGATTGATTAAAACCAATGCGTTATTGACGAGATTTCATGTTATAGGCTGGGCCAATTGCTAACAACTTGGCCCCATTTTACGCAGCCTTTTGAGAGAACTCTGCTGGATGTAGGGACCAGATTGTGCCTTCGCCGGGTACAGAGGTACAGCTCAGTGTCGTGTGCAGTAACTGTTTGGTTTGATAACCCCCGAAATCAAGGTTCGCAACCACATGAAATGACCAAATGAACATAATAGCCCCAAAACATCAGAGGATTTCCCTGTCCCAACTAACACCCCCAAACGAATAAAAATTCCCACAGCTCAGTGAACTCTTTAGAATAAAGGCATTATTAAAGGCCCAAATTAGCATAACATTGATAACGTGCAGATCAAAACTGAAATCTTTTGGGGATGAGGCACATTAGCCCTGAGGCAGTAAAACACGTTTACAGCACTGCATAGATGTGTATGATTAATTACTTAAAGGAACTTACCTTCCACGTAGCCTGCCCTCCAGCTCTTAGTGGGCTCAGAGAAGTTCGCGGGTGGCTATTCATGCCTTCCCAATCCCATATTATCTCCTTGCTCCTGTCACCCTTACTCTCGAAGTGTTTCTTATTCATGCCACTAGTCCCATTACCTTCGATGGGCCTGATCGCGTGAGTAAAATTACATCCCTGAGTAGGGCCTTGCAGGATTGGGATCTGAATAAACACTGCAAGATATAGAGCGATCAGAGGGGTCTGGAGCTATTACCCATCGTTAGTCCAGTTAAGGTTTAGTGTATAGCACAAAGTAACTCTTTCATGGGATGGAGGCAGGAAGAACTAAAAGTTGTTTAATTCTTAAAACGCTGGGACAAATATATTCGTCCTCAGTAAATTGCACCTGGTTTCTGCTATTCCAGTTCCTTCTATATTTGCCCCTATCATCTAATCTAACCTCCCAAACACATCCCAGCCTCCTGACTGTTATCCCTCCCCAAGACAACCCCTCGCAGCCCTTTCAGGCTCCCCCCACTCCCAGTTCCCTCATCCCACACACCCGACCTGACCAGCCAGTCCGCTGCTGGAAAACCTCCCACCCTTACCCAGATGTGGAGTCTACTCCAACCCACCTCCCGAGAGCCAGTTCCTATCCCAATTGACTGGCCAATGAGAGGCTAAAGGGACATATCTGGAGGGGCAAGGGGCCAATGGAAGCTTCCAGCAACATGGAGTCAGAGTAGTTAACATGGGGGGTCCCCTCCAGACGAGTGCTCCTCCCCGCTGGATGGGCTGCAGCAGGCGCAGGTGAAATCCCCGGGGCTGTGAGCTGTGCTTTGTTAACACAGGAGAACAGCGTGGAGTTCGAAGCCTGCCTGGTGGCACAGTGCGATGCCCTCATTGACGCGCTCAACAGAAGGAAAGCCCAGCTGCTGTCCCGAGTCAACAAGGAGCACGAGCACAAACTGAAGGTCAGTTCAAAGCTTTCTGGTTTCTGAGCCTCTTGTTTCCCGGTTGTAATTTTAACCCAGCGCTCTAGTGAAATCAGCAGAGCCGTTCTGACTGAAGTGGTTCAGTCGTTTTCTCTCCGCCTCACATCTTTTCTTAATCAGTGTTCTGTCACAGATCGGTGTGGCAATACCCACTTTTCAGCAGTTATGCTTATGGTTAAAGTTGGCCCTGCTAGGCCGCAGTTATGACAACAGCCCGCAGCTCTGTTGACAGAGGTGAGGTAGGGTGACCGTATGCACCTTGCAAGATCAGCCCCTAAATTAGCGTGGTGCAGAGGGGCAGGTACAGAAATAGGACAGTGATTGTGTTTGCTCTGCATGGCACGCACCGTTATGTTAAGGGATCAAGTCAGACATGACAGTTGGGCACTCGGGTACTCCAGGGGTGCCATAGGAAACCCCCAGACAGATAGCACAGGAGAGGAGGTGCAAGAAGTGAAGCTGAAAGTGGGACCTGAAGGAGAAGGGAAGGCAGCGTTACCCTTCAGTTCGTCACTCGGCAGTTCCTTGATGAACAGTGCCTGCTCTTTTCAGCTGGCTCGTATCTGCCAAGGAGAGTCCGGGGCTTGGGCTAAACAGAGACTGTCAGGTGGGCGTGAGTTGACGGGTTGGTGCTAGTATGGTATCCATTGGCTGAAGTAACCGTACATCAGCAAGCCAGCCACGCAGGCCCAGGGCAATCCCACTGAAGTGGGTCACCCAGAGCCTGAGGTACTGAGGAGACACAATCATGTCACGCTGAGTTTCCCAGGGCTGTTATCTGAGCGCGTTTCTGTTACTCGGCTGAAACCTGCTTGCAGAGAAGTTTTCATGTCACATCTCTCTCTCTCCTTGTACGTTTGGCGCATAGCACGGCGTTGGGCCATCTGAGTGGCTTTGACTCATTTTGTAGCCCTTTCCCAGGATGGATCTAGCCAGGTTTCCTCCCCCCAGCCCCCGAGAGCTGAGGGAGCCTGAAGGGCATTGTCGTCAATCTCACGTTCACCCTCACAATGAAGAAACCTGATGCTCTAGCTTAGGGCTACTCAAACGTTTTCATCGCACGAGTCACGTCTTAGCAAGGAAGCTGCCGTGTGGACCAGCCCCCCACCACCCCATTTCACAAGTGCACAGATCATCACCCCTCTCTTTCATGAAAGCATAACATCTTAGTCCCTGACACTTTTCTTTCTTGGCCTTGTTTAGCCACCAATTAAATTCCCACCTCCAAAGTCAGGGCCTCTGCTTTGCCCTGCAGCGCTGACAGAAGTCAGAGTTTATAATCCAAGCTGCTCTGGGGTAATGTAAGGAGTCTGATAGAAGCCAGACAGCTGTCTGAGCTGGGCCCGGCTAAGTCAGCGAGAGTGGGACAGGGCAGTTTGGCAATCAGTTCTGCGGGGTGGGGACACTGTTTTCCTGTCAGTGTTTTAGAGCCTCAAACATAGTCCTGATGCTCCGTCACAGAGAAAAATACCCAGCCACAAATGGGACTCCTTTAAACTCTAAACACAGCTCGAATTTTCAGACTTGGTTCCCTAAAGCCAGGCACTTACATTCACGCTTGGCACCCAACTGAAAGCGCTCTCCCTTTCAGACATGCTGTGTCCCCACAGCCCCCAGCAACTTCCCACCGGCCACTTTTATTTAGGGGCCTTACTGTGGGTAGCCATGTTTGAAAATGTTGGCCACAGCTGGTCTGTGAATGCAGCTGCAGCAAAGGCTTCTGGGAAGAGGGAAGGTTGCCTGATGCAACCTGGTTCAAAGAGCCAGCAAGAAGTGTCCGTGCCATCAGTAGCAGTGATGATTGAACACTGGTTTTAATTTCTTACTGCCGTGCGGTGGACTCTCCAAAGCAATTGGTCTTAAATCCAGCGGCCACCCCCCCCGGTCGGTAACAGTTTCAATGTAGGTCACATTTTTAGATTAAACGACTTGACTGTTCCCTTTAATTCACATGCTAGGGAATAAGTAATAAAGGCAGCAGAACTGGTACTTTGAAGGTTATCTGGGAGTGAACAGCACGTTACATAACATGGTCTTGTCTTAATTGTGCGACAGAATCCTATGCAGCGCATATGTATATACGTGTCCTGGGGTTTTGCATTGTTAAGGTGGTATGCTCACCCTTTCCATAAAGCCTGGGTAAATAAAACCTGGGTCTGGTAGCATGCTTCCCCTGGAGGCCAGGGATGGGGCATGCATGGGGCACCTCTTCAGTTGTGCCATGGCTGCTACCACCAGCCCAGGAGCTGCGTATTGGGCAGTGGGGCTGTGCAGTTCACAGCCCCACCAGCCACGCCTCTGCCACTCCCCTAGCGCATGCACATAAATGCCCCTGCTCCAATGGGCTGCCACGTTGGGCTGAGGAATTGTCATTGGCCTCTGGATTTGGCACTGATGCGACCGCTGTTGGAATAGTATGCCCAGTTCTGGTGCCCACAGTTCAAGAAGGATGTTAATAAACTGGAGAGGGTTCAGAGAAGAGCCACACAAGAAGGATTAAAGGATTAGAAAGAATGCCTTACATAGACTCAAGAATCTCAATCTATGTACCGTAACAAAGAGAAGGTTAAGGGGTGACTTGATCACAATCTGCAAGTACCTATATGGGGAAAAAATATTTAATAACGGGCTCTTCAGTCTAGCAGAGAAAGGTCTAACATAACTAAATAGCTGGAAGTTAAAGCTCGACAAATTCAGACTGGAAATAGGGCATACGTTTTTAGCAATGAGTAATTAACCCTGGAACAATTTACCAAGGGTTGTGGTGGATTCTCCAACACTGACCATTTAAAAAATCAAGATTGGCTGTCTTTCTAAAAGATCAGCCCTGGGAGTTATTTGGGGGCGGTCCTATGGCTTGTGTTACACAGGAGGTCAGACTAGCTGATCACAGTGGTCCCTTATGGCTCTGGAATCTGTGAAGCTATGAATTGTCCTGAGTGGCCATTTTGCAGCCTCATCTCCTCCGTCAGTCCTTCCGGGCTTCAGCCCTTCTTTTCCATGCCCTTTCTGCAGCTCCCTTGTTGCTTGAGTCATTGCAGAGCTGCACGGTTCTTCCCCAACACAAAGGACCCGATGCCTGTGTGACGTTATTGACATAAACTGGGACCATATAGATCATTGTTGCAACCAAAGTCCTGTAGTGACACCCAAATCTTGTATAAAGGGGGTCAAATGGGGTGTCTAGGACAAGGTTATGGTTTACTGGTTATGATTATGCTGTCTATATGTGTGTATCAGTTTTGTAGTCGAAGTTATGAATATTGGCTCTATACTGTCTGTATGGCAAACTTATGCTATGCTTCTGGGTGACATCCCAGACAAGCTGAGATTAGCTCTGCCTAGCCTGCTTGATGGCCCATTAAGGACCATCAGCTATACAATGGACCCATTGAGAGAAGGCAGATACGCCTTGTAACTCAGCAAAGTATGCAGGGACTGGCCCATGTGACTCCAGACTCCATTTTGCTGTAATTTTCCACAGTAAGAACAAAGAGGTGTTCTTACACCTGGAAAAGACTATATAAGGCTGATGCCTCATCTCCATCTGGTCTTCAATCCTGCTTCATACCTCTGGAGGAACTTTGCTACAAGCTGAAGCTTTGAACAAAGGACTGAGGACCCATCCCAGCGGGGGATGTATTCCAGAGACTTGATTTGAACCTGCAGTTTATTCCATCGCTGCTGCAAGCCTGAACCAAGAACTTTGCCATTACTGTATGTAATTGATTCCATTTAACCAATTCTAACTCTCATCTCTATCTTTTTCCTTTTATGAATAAACCTTTAGATTTTAGATTCTAAAGGATTGGCAACAGCGTGATTTGTGGGTAAGATCTGATTTGTATATTGACCTGGGTCTGGGGCTTGGTCCTTTGGGATCAGGAGAACCTTTTTCTTTTACTGGGGTATTGGTTTTCATAACCATTTGTCCCCATAACGAGTGGCACTGGTGGTAATACTGGGAAACTGGAGTGTCTAAGGAGATTGCTTGTGAGACTTGCGGTTAGCCAGTGGGGTGAGACCGAAGTCCTCTTAGTCTGGCTGGTTTGGTTTGCCTTAGAGGTGGAAAAAACCCCAGCCTTGGGCTGTAACTGCCCTATTTGAGCAATTTGTCCTGAGTTGGCACTCTCAGTTGGGTTCCGCCAGAACCGCATTGTCACAGCCTGCCCTCTGCTATAGCTGTGCCGGCACAGCCATCGCTGTTGGGCTGACACTGCTGGCAGGGCCAAACAGGAACTCAGCCGCCATGGAAAGGGGATGCAAAATGTAAGCAGCGTTGCGCATGAAACTCCAGAGCAGCTGTCATTCCAAAGGGGACGGGGCCTCAGCTGCCACTGAACCCGAGGGAGCATTGTGATTGGCATGGACTGTGAAATGTAACAAAGCCAGGAGCATTTGCACTCAGACCGTGGAGCATTGGAATTGCTGTACAGAGGGTGGAGATGTTACTGGAATCTGTCAAGAGGGAAGCTATCCAGTATTCAGAACTGCAGCGTAGGACTTGATTCCTCATTCCTCTGCAGTCATTTATACTGGCACTAAGTGGGCATAAGACGTTGCTCAGTCAGAACGGTTGCACTTGCATTCCGCACCTGGCACTCAGTTTGCACTGCCGCATAGCAGCAGCTCTCGAAAGGATCTTTCTGCTTGCTTGCAGTGGTGTAGTGGCACTGTTTATAAGTGAGGAAGAGGAGAGAGAGCAGAGCTTTGCTCTGTAGGCTGGGTCGGTGCCGCAGATTTGTCCAAATTTCTGTTCCCATGCAGCATTCCGGAATGTGTGTTAACAGGGCTTCCGAGCTGACCTACTTTATCTGACACATATTTCACTGACAGAACGGCACATCGCCACGTTTGCCCAAAGAGCCAACTCACATGTGTCCCCTGGGTGGAAATATTTGTAAGAAAATTACCTAAAACGGGATGATTTTTCACTCTTCTTCCCCCCCCTCCCCTCCTTTTTCCTTATATTGCCAAATGCATGTGGAGATCAGAACTTCCAGAGCAAAGTCCTCCTTATTCGTGCTCCATGTTAAAGACTTAGTTTTTAGAAACAAAAAATGCTGTCCTTGTGAGAAGCAGTGGTGGGCATCATTTTAAATCACCAGCCAAGAATCCCCGTTCAGCCTTAGCTGTAATAACACCTCCCCCCCCCCAGCGGCATTTTTCTAGTGCTCACTTTTGGTTTTATTTCTAAATTCGAGATGCTGCAGAATGCGATGCTGTCCAAAATCAAGAGACCAATATGGTCCAAAGCCCAGTAGCTTGGGCGAGTGACATACAGGCTTCTCTGCACAGTTCTCTGAGGGGGCAACCCAAAGCATAACCCTACCTAGGTCTCACTTAAGCTCTCAATAATAAGTGGACAATTCTGGCCTTTGGCATATGGATGACTTTTGTCCTCAATGCATTTTAATCTGTAACTACACTAACCTAGCGGCTGGAGCCCTCACCCCTGAACCCAAATTGTCAGATTCCCTGGAGAGACTGATTACGTGGACAGATGTGTGTTAAGGGCTATGCTGTGGTCACAAAACTTGTACCACTCCTGACCTTAGCCGGTGTATGACCCTAGATCTCCAGAGGTGAAAGGCTAATCCGTTCACCTCCTGTACTCACATAATGCTTCTGGATCCAGGGGAGCTGGCTTCAGAAATTAGAGCTGAGATTTTCAAAAAAAGTTTAAGGCAGTTAGGTACCTAACTCCCATGAGGCACTTAACTCCTTTAGGTTCTTTGAAAATCCAAGCCGAAATATTAGAGTTTGGGGAGTTGGGTGGGGGGGAAAGGAAATTCATGGAAGGAACACTGGGAGTATTTTTTCTGCTTGAAGTTACCACTAAGAGCCTCACACGATTAAAACGAGCCTCTTAACTCTGGGCTACACTACAGACTTAAGTCGACTTAGGTTGGATCGACTTAGTCTCCACGGTAATTACTGTGGCGATTCGTGTCCTCGCTGCCCTTTCTGTCGGGGGCGCACGTCCTCACCAGCAGTGCTTCCACCCACTTAAGGGGCAGTGGGGGGGGCTGAGAGCCTGGACTCTCAGCTCCACACAGCTCCCCACCAGGCTCTCTGCTCCCTGCTCCCTGCCGGGAGCCCAGGTGGCTGCTGGGCTTTCAGCAGTGAGCTCGGAGCTTAGGTGCAGCCGGGCTCCCAGCGGGGAAAAGGAGGCTCAGAGCCCAGGCGGCACGCCGATTCCCTGCGGGGAGCTGAGCGCCTGGAGGGCAGGGTGGAACTGGGACCACAGGGGGCAGCAGGGTTCCCAGCGGGGAAAAGGGGGCTCAGAGCCCAGGCGGCACGCCGATTCCCTGCGGGGAGCTGAGCGCCTGGGGGGCAGGGTGGAACGGGACCCCAGGGGCAGCAGGGTTCCCAGCGGGGAGCTAAGAGCCCGGGGGCAGCCAGGATCCCAGCAGGGAACAGGGAACTCGGAGCCCACCTCCCACTCCAGGGTGACAGCCCCAGCTGTGAGCAGCTTTCTTGTCAATTTCACGGCTGCAGCACGGAGCCATGAAAATGACAAGAATGACAGCCCACAGCCAGTGTAATAGCCCGCAGTGTCTACACCAACACTGTGTCGCCCCAGCTACGCCGACATGAGCCCCACGCCTCTCGTGGAGGTGGAGTTGTTATGTCGGTGTAGCAGGGCTGTAGTGTGGATACCGACATAATTAGGTTGACATAAGCTGCCTTACGTCTAACTCTGTAGTGTAGACCAGGCCTCAGCGTGTTACCCTTTGAGCATAGAATCATAGAATATCAGGGTTGGAAGGGATCTCAGGAGGTCATCTAGTCCAACCCCCTGCTCAAAGCAGGACCCACCCCAACTAAAGCATCCCAGCCAGGGCTTTGTCAAGCCGCGCCTTAAAAACTTCTAAGGATGGAGATTCCACCACCTCCCTAGATAACCCATTCCAGTGCTTCACCACCCTCCTAGCGAAAAAGTTTTTCCTAATATCCAACCTAAACCTCCCCCACTGCAACTTCAGACCATTACTCCTTGTTCTGTCATCTGGTACCACTGAGAACAATCTAGATCCATCCTCTTTGTAACCCCCTTTCAGGTACTTGAAAGCAGCTATCAAATCCCCCCTCATTCTTCTCTTTTGCAGACTAAATAATCCCAGTTCCCTCAGCCTCTCCTCAGAAGTCCTTTGTTCCAGCCCCCTAATAGTTTTTGTTGCCCTCCGCTGGACTCTTTCCAATTTTTCCACATCCTTTCTGTAGTGTGGGGCCCAAAACTGGACACAGTACTCCAGATGAGGCCTCACCAATGTCAAATAGAGGGGAATGATCACGTCCCTCGATCTGCTGGCAATGCCCCTACTTATACAGCCCAAAATGCCGTTAGCCTTCTTGGCAACAAGGACACACTGTTGACTCATATCCAGCTTCTCGTCCACTGTGACCCCTAGGTCCTTTTCTGCAGAACTGCTGCCTAGCCACTCGGTCCCTAGTCTGTAGCAGTGCATGAGATTCTTCTGTCCTAAGTGCAGGACTCTGCACTTGTCCTTGTTGAACCTCATCAGATTTCTTTTGGCCCAATCCTCTAATTTGTCTAGGTCCCTCTGTATCCTATCCCTACCCTCCAGTGTATCTACCTCTCCCCCCAGCTTAGTGTCAGGAGCTAACATGAGACCTTCCTGTGCTTTCTTTTACAAAAACTCTCCAGTCCCCACATTGTCTCTCAGTCTTTTATACCTTGCTCGTGCCCATGGGAGGTATCAGAGCACCTTGCGGAGGTGTCTCTGCACTGGGGAGTGGACAAGGGAGATGCTATGAAGAGGGGTTAAAGGCTGGACAGTTCATTTTTCTGCTACCTGAGGGAGGATTGATTGTAAAAGGTTTCAAGTGTCTTGGACACAGTCTATTGGTATTCTGCCTGCACATGTAAAGAAGGCACTAACGCCAAGTGCAGAGACTGCAGAGTAAGGATTGGGATTAATAGTAAGGCAGCTGAATTTGCGGGCTCCTGGGTATCACAAAACAAAGCCATCTGACTCATTCTTCGTAGAACAGAGAGCTGGCTCGTTGATCCTGAGAGGCAGCGTAGACTGCAGAAGAAAGCGATGACATTGCAAAATGCATGAGCTTGGGGAGCTGTTAAAGAAGTCAAATGTAAATGGACTTTCTGTCAAAATGTATTTTTACCCTGAGTTGTCCCTTAGTAATGAGGTTTTACGCCTCTAGCCTTCTAATACCACTTTGCTTTCTGCTGGTTTTACTAAATTGTTTTATTAGCGCTAACTTCTCTGGGGCTTTTTAGTTTGTTCTCCCTTTGTGTACATTGCACTGGAATCTGGGCTTGGAACTGCACCTTACAAACCCTTTGATGGAAATGATAGAATCTTAGGACTGGAAGGGACCGCGAGAGGTCATCTCAATCTCATCTCAGCTCAAATGAGATCATTCAAGTTTCCTACATATGGTACCTCCAGCATCGCGATGACCATTAATGCCACTGCAATTCCAGTTACAAACCCCCTCTGATCTCCACTGAAACATGCCCGACTGGAAATACTTTGTACAAATTACACATAGGGATTGTAAGTTAGGCCTGAATGTCAGAATCTTTCCAGTTGTTCTTGCCACCTGCGTTTCAACCACTTCTCCTGTTAGTTCTGTACCACAAAAGGAGCATTCCCACCCCCCACCTCCCCCCAACTGATAACCCTTTTCTCTGTCTGCCTTTGGGAAAACAACCCCGCTTTAGTTTCGGTTGTAGATTTTAAGACCAGAAGGGACCATTACGATGATCTGTTGTGACTTCCTTCATAACACAGGCTAGAAACGTCACCCAGCACATCTGGCCCAACTTGTGGGTGACCTAGAGCACATCTTGTAGAAAGAGACATCCCAGGCTGGTTCAAAGTCTCCAGGTGATAGAGAAGTTACCACACCTCTTGCTTATTTGTTCTAATGGTTAATGAGGGCACTGGGTATTTGATGTTTATATCAGCCAGAAATGAATGGCAGTTTTAAACAAGAGAAAGAGACAAGGCAAATGTCAATAATTTAATGGCCTTAACCTTTCAGTCTGGCTGGCTATTAAAATGCCTCGTAATGCCCATTGCTTTTGATTTATAGGGTTTCTTGTGAAAAGTTCCAGTTGGGCTATTGGATTTTGAAAATATTCTCATTGGTTAAGTGAAACTACTGTCGTCACAGTGCACTCTGGAACGGCCTCTCTTGGGAGCATCATCAGGCCATAATAATAAGTCAGTGATGTCTGAGCTCAGCTTCTCCACTCTAGGACACAGGCCCTGTTAGTGGCAAAAGCAGACAGAGGGGGTGGTGTATTGTCTTTGCTCTTGCATCAAACCCCTTTTTGATTTGACACAAGATTTTGGTGTTGCTCTGCTCCGGCTAGTAGGTAGCACTGACTGTCAGACCCACGTCCCCCTTTTCTGTAGGACCAACTGGCTTCAAATCAATCTTTGCCCTTTGCCATTGATGCTACGTACTTCCAGCTGGAAGGGTGGGATATGGGAACTTCCTTAACTCAGTATGTTGGACAGTGTTCAATGAAAGGACTGCTCTTAGGACTTAGGACGGAAGAATCCCATGCACTGCTACAGGCTGGGGGCCGACTGGCTAAGCGGCAGTTCTGCAGAAAGGGACCTAGGGGTTACAGTGGACAAGAAGCTGGATATGAGTCAGCAGTGTGCCCTTGTTGCCAACAAGGCTAATGGCATATTGGGCTGCATTAGTAGGAGCATTCCCAGCAGATCAAGGGAAGTGATTATTCCCCTCTATTCGGCACTGGTGAGGCCACATCTGGAGTATTGCATACAGTTTTGGGCCCCCCACTACAGAAAGGATGTGAACAAATTGGAGAGAGTCCAGCAGAGGGCAATGGAAATGATTATAGGGTGATTCCTTCCTGACCCTTGCGATAGTCAGCTCAGGAGATTTCAGAGTAGCTCCAGCTCAGGAGATTGAGAGCTTGTCTACATGGTGCTTTAGTCCACACCAGAGGGGTGTAAATTTAAGTCTGCATAAGCATATCACACACTAACTGGCCTATGTGGTCACTGCTGAGATGCACTAAAAGTTTCTTAATGCACATTAATGTAGTTCTGTTTCAAACAGTACTATGATAGCCCATACTAGGGAACTTTTAGCGCACACCAGGAGGAACTACCCTAGCCAGTTAGCTCATAACACACTAGTGCAGACTAAAATTTACACCCCTCTGGTGCAGACTAAATGCACCATGGAGACAAGCCCTGAGTGTGATCACAGGTGACATGCAGGATTTGGAGTCTCACAGGGTGCCCTAAACTGGAGTCCTCCTGCATGGTAGCTCTGGCCTAGCTCACCCTTTGGACCTCTGAATAGCCAAGGTTTGGAAGTGAAATCCAGGAATCTAGTGTTGAGCACTGAAAAGGAAAGAAGACCCTTGTGCAGAGATGAGTGCAGATGTTATTGTCTTTTAGGGGCTGTATTAAAATGTAAATTACAGCTAATGTCGTCTTACCGGGAAGAAAAGCTTTTGGAATAAATTGCCTATTTTAAGGTTGCAGTGAGCTGCGGTGGCTGACAAAAATGCTTCATGACAGGCAGTAATTAGCAACAGAGGGTTCTAGCGGATGCCCCCCTTTAGCATGTAAAGAAAAAAAAATCCCTTTGCGTTATCGAAAAGATCACCACCGAATCATATGCAGCTGCTCTGAACTCTTTCCCAACCTCCAGCCCAGCACTGCCAAACTCCCCAACGTGACTTACCCATTCAGTTACATCCCCTTAGCCTCCTCCCAGCATGTTCCATAATTCGGCAAGGCTTGGTTTGCATCCTAGCATTGTGGGACTTGCAGGAGAGCTTTGTAACCTATCTACGTCCATGCAAAATTAATGCGATCCCAGTTTTCATCTGTAAGCTGATGAATACTGTATGTTCTTAATCACCCAGAGGCTGCCCTCCGGAGACTTCTCCTTATTTATGCAGGAGTCAAATGCTTGAGGTTCTTCTGAAATCGGCTTTCAACGCTCTCGTTCCAAAGTAATGCATGCAGCAGAGTTTCTGGACTCTTGTGGCCTTTTCCAAATCCCCCTGGAGTCAATGAGAATCTTTCCATTGACCGGAGTGGGGTTTGGATCAGGCCCTTATATAATCGGGCAGATGTTTGCAACTATTTTTGGAAAAGCTTTTATTTAAGTTTTCATGCATTTAGGCAGCGTGGTTCAAGGAGTCTCTGCTCCGTCCTTTCAGCTCCGCTGCCCCACTCCACTGTTTGGCCAGCATGAACAGAGGGCCAGCTGATCAGCTCACGTCAATCAGCATTAGGGTGATCAGATGTCCCGATTTTATAGGGACAGTCCCGATTTTTGGGTCTTTTTCTTATATAGGCTCCTATTACCCCCACACACACACTTGTCCCGATTTTTCACACTTGCTGTCTGGTCACCCTACTCAGCATAGCTGCCTTAAAGTCCCTGGAGCGTTGCCCATTTACACCAGCTGAGGATCAGTCCCTTAGCCCTGAAATGGTTTGTAGGAAAAGTGGATTTTCAGTGTCATTGTTGTTTCAGACTCTACTTCTAATGAAAAGATTCACAGTCAAGAATAAGGCCTGGGGTCTACACTACAAAATTAGGTCAGTTTAACTATGTTGGTCCGGGGTGTGAAAAATCCACACCCGTGAGTTGCCAAGCCCACCAAAGTCCCCATGTAGGCAGTCCTAGGTTGACAGAAGAATTCTTCCATCAACCTAGCTACCATTTCTTGGGGAGGTGGGTTACCTACACTGGCGGGAGGGGTTCTCCCCTCGGCGTACGTAATGTCTACACTCAACAGCTACAGTGGCGCAGCTGTACTGGTTTGGAGTGTAGACAAGCCCTAAGTAATAAAGAGGCGTTGGCTTCTGCAGACCTGCTGCCACTCCTTTTACTGCAAAGCTGACTAGATAATCGTGCTTGTCGCTAGCAGATCGGTAAGGAAAATGGAAAGCTCCTAAACTCAAGGAATAAAGACCAATCTAATAAGCCACACCATAGCTCAGTGGTTTGAGCATTGGCCTACTAAGCCTAGAGTTGTGAGTTCAATCCTTGAGGGGGCCATTTAGGGACCTGGGATAAAAATCTGTCTGGGGATTGGTCCTGCTTTGAGCAGGGGGTTGGACTAGATGACCTCCTGAGGTCCCTTCCAGCCATATGATTCTATGAGCAAGAGATGTGTGCTTCACTTGAAAAAGGCAAGTAACAAAATCCACTACCTGAGTTGCACAGAAGTAAAAAGACTACCAGCAAAGTATCCAATTCTCCCATTATAATTACCCTCCATTTTCAGCACCTGACCAGTATGTGTGTAGCACCGTAACACTGATTTGTGTGTGTATGCGGATTAGATGGATCTAGCAGTTGTGTCCCCAATACTGGGGGTTCATTGCAAACCCACACTTTACAGAGAACCAATCTCAGGTTACTATCTTGCTTCTGTTTCTGTGATTGCCTGGGAGTTACGGTTACAGTTATATAAGGGGATAGATAACTGCCCTGATCATTACACTTCTCACTTCAGCATTAGGAAAAGCCAAAGGAAAACTCCGTGTCACCAAGGGCCAGGTTTATCGGTGATGAGTCCAGCCAGTTATGGATGGTACACGCATAACGCAATTCAGGCCCCTGCAGCTAGAGCCAGTGTAACGCCAAAAAACTCGGTCATCGGGATTGAACCTGGGGCCTCTGGAGCTTAGGGCATGAGTCTCTACAGCATGAGCGAAAAGCCAACAGGCTGTTAGCTAAGCTGTAGAGCAGATTCATAATCTCTCTCTCAGTGGTCTTGGTGCCACTCACTGGGACAGAACACCACACCCAGGAGGTGTGTGAGTTACACCAGCTCAAATATCTTCAGCCAATCCAAGGTTCTGGAGGGATCGTATGGTTCCAGAGATGTCCATTGCATGACCAGCTACAAATGTGGGCCCACCTTTCAAGGGCAGGCCTTCCCTGTGCTGGCTGCGTGGCCTTTGAAGGGTTACCGAGGCTCTCCGTGAAGTGGGTTTGGAGCTAGACATTGAAAAGGGTAATTGCCCCGAGCTAAGGAGGTGTCGAGCGGGGAACAGGGGCTCGTTTCATTGAGATTCAGTTTGCCTTCCCTTTAAATCTGATACACCCGTCTTCTTTGGGACCAATGGAGTCTGCTCTCCTCCCAGCACCCTTCCCCCAGTGGCCCCTCTGGCCCAGCTGTGGGCGCTGAGTGAGGGGCTCACCAGAGAGCTAGGCATGGGGGCCGTGGCAATTACTGCATCCCAAGGGGGCCTTTTCCCTTTCCCCTGGCTGTTAAACACAGGGAGGTACCAGAGTCCACTGAACTAGGGCAGAAGGGACATAACGGGGCTGAGGTGTGAGGACGCACAGCTACTAGCGAGGCCGGGCCCACTCCATGTGATGCTCTGTCCCCCTCTGGTGGTGACTGGGTCACATAGAGACGTTGATGGGCCACTTACAGCCCAGACCTACTGAGTCTTTCAGCTCAAGTAGTTGCCGCTTATGCTTCTTAGAGCCAAAGGTCCCGGGTTCTGCCCCTGCTCCTGATACCCCAGCCAGGGGTGTGGTGTGACATCAGCACATGGGATGGCCCTGGCACTTACTGTGGATGAAATCTGCTCCGATTCAGGGGGCTAGCACCTGCCGTGGCACTACTGGGGAGGTCTCTGGGCCAGTGCAAAGGTGGTGGTATTTCAGGGAGAAGTCACAGGAGTCAGCCCAACAGAGATCCAGGGTCTAATTCCCTGTTCACAGACACGGAGGGACAGCAGCTGCTCTCTCAGCTGGAGTAGCAATGCAGGAGGGTGGCTAGGTCTGGGGCTGGATTTTGCCTCTTCTCCTCACACACCTAAGGCCTGATGGTGTGGGACGCTGCACTGGCCCTGGAGTTCACCTTACCGCTGCTCTCTGCAGGAACAGAGCAAACCCTGCCTAGCGCCAGCTGCTGCTTGCAGCGTATGCACAGGGGGCCCTGACTTCACCCTCGGGGTCTGGTGGGCACCTTAACTGGCCACCCCTGCTGGTACACAGGGACGCACAGGAAATAAGTGCTGCATGGTCGTGCTGAGGACTCCAACTGGTCCCTGGCCAGCACTCCCACACAGCACAGAGCCGGAGTTGGCCTTGTGCTACGGTAGTCAAAGAAAGCTGCACCCTAAAGGAGTGTGTGGCCTTCGCACCGTTATTCAGGAGACTTCTGGGGCTCTGAACTGCCCTCTACCCGCCAAAGACCTCCCAGTCTTACCTGCTGTTGCTCCGATGCCCTTTAACAACACAGGTGAGCACTGAGCACTGGGTGGAGGGGGGCGATTCTGTCCATTAGAAGTATAAGAGGAAATCTGCGTTGGGATGGGGATATGTCAGTACAAGCAGACGGGGATTTGTTGCTCTATTGCTTGATACAGTCATGAGGGCAGGGTTTGTTTTCCCATCCTTGGGGTTCGGGGATTCTGAGTGAATGGTGGCCACTCCCAACATGTTCCTAGACACGGGGACTGTTCTTAGCAGTAGGTCTTAGAGCCACGTTCTAGGCAGCTGGACGGCAGTCGGTGCTGTACCATCTAACACATGCAAGTAAGGAAGTGGCATCTGGGGACAAACCCTCAAGTCTGTCCCTGGGCTGGATCGCATCTCCAGACCTGCCAGTGGGGAGTCCCCTATGTGTGTGGTTCACCCGTCCTGGGCTTAATAGGGAGGGGGCAGTCTCCCCTACAGAAGCACTCCCCGCCCCCCGGAAGGGCACTCCATGGGCTCCCTGTCAGCCTGGCTCCACTCAGGTTTCTCCAGCCAGTGGATGGCCCAGGGACACCCCTTCCATGGGGATCCCACCTCTGAGGAGAGGGACAAGGGAAAGGAATACAGAGGGGGGAACAATGGGGATTTGGCTCTTCCATTCTCCCAGCCACTCCTACCTCTCCCCACACACACACACAGCTCTCCAGGCCCATGGAGTGCCCTTCCGGGGGGGGGGGGGGGGGATGTTTCTGTGGGGGAGACTGCCCCCTCCCTATTAAGCCTGGGAGGGATGAACCACACACATAGGGAGCTCCACGTGCATGGTTCCAACGTGTCATTGCTCAGGCACTAAGCAGCACAGCTTTTGTATGCGTCCCCCCAGTGATGCCGGAAGTGGAACTGGGGAACCCATGTAAAATCGAGGCTCCCCCACAGATGCATGTGCCCAGAGGGGAGCTCAGTCCCACGGATCCTGGCTTGGGGGACACGGAAGGCTGGAAGGCTCTCTCTGGGTTTGCCCCACTTTCCCCCCATAATCACAGGCGCCCACCTTTCGGAGCTCCTGGGAGCTCTGCTTTGGAAGGGCAGGAGTGGGCCAGCTGTTCACTGCCAGATTCAAAACTCCTAACCTACGGGCAAAACCCGAGGAATCTCTGCTTCCCCCTCTGCCCTGGGAAAATCCTCCCTTCCCTCTGGGGGCGTGGGGGGGAGTCCAGGGCAGCTGTGGGACAGGGGAGCCCCTAGCAGCACATCTGTGCACAGAAGCAAGGGGGATGGGCGCCAGAGCAGAGGTCAGGGTGACTGTGTAGATGCTTCAGGGCGCTGGTAAATCCAGTGGGATCTGCAGGTTTGAAGTGGTGGAGCCCCCAGCCTCTTCCCTGGGGATGCAAGCTCCTGCGGTCCCTCCTGCTCGAGCGGATGAATTACAAGGAGGCCCTGCAGCTGCAGACTGGGTCCGCCTTTGTGGTGTGAGTGCTGGACCCAAAGCGCAGGACAGTTGTGCTCACAGCTGAACGCTCAGCTACACAGCATCTATTGACATACGTGGGAATTTCATTAATCCTGCTTCCTAAACGTGTTGGACCTGGTCCAGGCCCGGCTAATCACCCTGCTGATGACAATCGTCAGTGTTTTGACTTTGCATAATATTGTAGGTTTAAAATTCCCATGTTCAGTCTAGTGCTTCGTCCGCACACAGTGCCTGAGCTCTGCAGTGCAATCCGGATATACATTTGCATTGTCTATTGCACGTACTCTTCGGTGTGTTCTGCTTCGCAGCCAGTAACACAAACAGTGCATGAAGCGTGCAAGGCCTATGTGAACCAGCATTGGGCATCTGATCTGCAGTAGGCCCCCGGGATAGACTAACTTGCCATTGACCTTAGTCTCTCCTTGAAACCATTTTCTTAATTTAACGCTTAGCTAAAATAAAACGGTCTGAGATTTACATGCATTGCCAGGTATAGCAGATGGTGATTCCACTGATGATATTATTAAAGCATTGACTTTGTAGGGAGAAGCACATGAATTCATTATCCAGCGAGAACTGAACCGAGATTTAACTGCAAAAAAGATTAGAAGATAAAGATTGTTTTGCCAATCCCATATTTGTTGCCTCCCTAGCAGTAGACGCATTTCCCAGGGGAGCGTTTTCACAGCAGGATGGGATGAAGGGGAGGCGGCTGCTTTTATGTGCATTTGGCACGGCGTTTTCACAGCCCCTCCGTGGTCCGACCGACAGCGAAACACGCAGTCTCTTCAGGTGCGTTGGTGTTTGTGGTCGACGTGCACTTTAGGAACCAGAGCAGGTTCCGTGACTGGGCAGTGACTGCTTATCCTGCAGCACAGCCATATGGCCCGAATCAGGTCATCTGAATGGTTGCCATTGAGGAGAGAATCTGAGAAGGCCACGGGGTCGACATGGCCGCGGCTGGCCCAAGTCAGCTGACTCAGGCTCGTGGGGCGTGGGTTGCACAGCCACAAATCTGCGGTATGGACGTTTGGGCTTGAGCCGGAGTCAAGCTCTGAGACTCTCTGTCCTTGCAGGATCCCAAAGCTCGGGTTCCAGCCCAAGCCCAAATGTCTATACTGCTGTGTATTGCAGTGTAGACATCCCCTTACTTACCCCAGAGCACCACCACTGAAGACTGGAGGATTAGAGGGGGTTTAGAACCGAAGCACCTGAGACAAGAATCTGGCCCAAGGAGTCTTTTGCACCCACTTTGCCCGACACAAATGACTAGACCAGGTTACAAGGCAGCAGGGAATCAGCCCCAATGAACCAAGAAGCTAAGGGCTAATGAGAACCCATGCGGGGTCTCGGGACTTGTCATGTGCTCGACACAATGGTGAGAGCAGCAGAGATGGCTTTGGAGTGAGGTGCCAAGTCCCGGAGGAGCAGTGTTAAAGGTATAGACGGGATTAGATTTGTATTGGCCAGTGAGCAAGTTGCTCTCAGCTTATTCAGACGATGAAACTCTCGGGGCCCAGTCCTACTTCTGTTTCCCCTGGACAGTGCAGGAGCTTGGTTCCCCTGGCCATTGTAAACTAGCCCTAGCGATGCTCTGAAGTGGTTTAAAAACCTGGGCTGCAGACCAGAGGCAGGCCTAGGGACTGGGGAAACCATCCTGACGCCTTTGCTAGCAGGGAATCTGTTTTTGCGCCATTCCCCTGAAAGGTAAAGCAGACTTTAGCCCCCTGAGTTTAGGGCCACCCGTTGTGCTGCAAACAGCTGCTGTGCGTGGGGCTGTGGTTAAAACTGGTTAATTGAAAATGTCAAAGTACATCAAGCGACCAAAATGAGTGGAAGCAGTGACCTTCGCTCGCTGCAATGTGTTCTGGAAAGAACAGCAGCCGAGCCAGGAACGACACTTCCCAGGAGGCACCAGCTTTTTGACAAGAGCCAAAGCCCAGTTCCTAAGCCTGGGTACAGAGGAGCTTCTTGAGAAATTGCTGGCGGAAGGAATAGAAGCGTTGTGAGGGGCTGGTTGGTGTTAGAAGACAGTGTATTTATATTTTATCATTTGTATTACACTTGTGCTCAGAGGTTCTATGCTAGGCATGGATCAAACCTATAGTGAGAGACAGTCCCTGCCCCAAAGAGCTCACAATCTAAATAGATAAAGGAGGGAAACTGAGGCACGGAAAAGGGATATGATTTGGGCATGGTCACACAGTTTGTCAATGGCAGAGCCAGGAGTGGAACCCAGGGCTCCAGTCTACTGGCCTGGCCACTAGGTCGTGCTCCTCCTTCTCAGGATAATCATTTCAGCTCATTTGGGTGTCAAATTAGCATTGAATTACATCTTCCTCATAATTATAGGGAAATCTTCAATATGTTTAGGGCAAAACTCTGATGTGCCCTTCTAATTGCCATGCCGTGGTGAAGGCAGCCTCTCTGCATTATATCCTGGCCTTGAAAGATAGATAACCCATCGCTAGGATGATTTAGTTGGGGATTGGATGATTTAGTTGGGTATTGGTTCTGCTTTGAGCAGGGGGTTGGACTAGATAACCTCCTGAGGTCCCTTGCAATCGTAATATTCTATGATTCTACTGCATGCTGCCTCAAAATTAAAAGCAAACTAGCATTCACCACTTTGGTATGGGGGAACATACCAAAAAACAATGTGTGAGCTCCCCCTGCTGGTTTTACCTCAACAGTGCACTAGTTAATACTGTTTCCGGAGCTGTGAATGCTCTTGTGTTGATATGGTTAGGGTTGCTGGTGCATGGACAGCCTAGACCTGATTCTCTTCTCCGTACATTGGTGCAACTCCTGACTTCAGTGAACTTAGACCTGGCTTGCATCAGTATAAGTGAAAGCAAATTCAGACCCAGAGAATTAAACCAAAGGGGATTACCCTGGCTTCAGTTTACCGCAATCAAATGGAATGGAATGTTTTCCTAGAAAGAGGGATAAAACCAGCAAAAGGGGTTTTTGCACACAGTGGAGAGTCAATACAAATCAGGAGCTATATAGAAAATTATTTGTTGGCAATCCTTTAACTAATGCATTGCTGCATAAGTGGGCATATCAGCCTGAGTTACATGGAGCTCTGGACAGTTTTCAGTGTGGTAGGTAATTATGTATAGGTGGTTAAATTATCCCTGAGAAACACAAGATCTCACTGATTGGCCTGAAAGAGTAATTGCACAGTCACATTGAGTGCGGAAGATTAGAGCGTGCTTCATTTCACCTTACGGTATCTGAGCAATGAGGATGGTTGGGAGATACATTTCACTTGTCATCAGATGAAGCTACCGTGCCAATAGTGCTGTCTATCCAAATACCTGGCTGGTGAATCACAGGTACATAGATACTGTGGTGTAACTACTGTAGCAATGAATGCAAAACTGTGACCTCGGGATTTCTCCAGTTCCATTTACTGCAGGTTTTTCAAATGGTTTGTTGCTGCATATGCTGATGGAACATCCCATCAAAGCCCTGGCTGGGATGATTTAGTTGGGATTGGTCCTGCTTTGAGCAGGGGGTTGGACTAGATGACCTCCTGAGGTCTCTTCCTAATCTTCTATGATTCTATGCTTTATTGTCTGTATGACACATTAAATAAATAGGATCTACTGAATCGGTTAGCTTGATTGAGGCCTAAAGGAGAACTTTACAGAGCTTTGAGCTCTTTTTTTTAAAAAGTCTTAGACCTGCCATTGGCACATTCAGCCAAAAGGATAAAATTACTCTCACTGATCTGTGCTACAGATCTCTTATCCTTAGTGAAAAATCTCTATTGCGTATTCTGTGCATAAAACTTCCATTGACATCAGTTGAAGTTCTGTATGCTGAATAAATGCAGAATATTCAGCAAAAATCCATCATGGCAGGTAAGAGATTGGCAGTAAAGGTTAGAGGGGAGAATTTTGCCCTGAAGCGCTAGCAAGCAGTAAGCATTGTACAATGTAATATCTTACATCATATCAGTCACTAAAGCCATCTTCCAGAATTCACTATCAGGAGACCCAAGCGCCAGAGTTGAGAAAGATTGACTCATTCCAGTGACTCACAGTGAAAAAGCACCATAGGCTGTGGGGAAGGGTCAAAGATGGGCATGTTAATGTTCCAGTTACTAGGACTCAACACAGTGATGATCTGTGATTCCTGCCGGTATAGACATCTGGTATAAATTGCTGTTCTTTTTCTGGGCGGATCAGGGTCAGTGCACCCGTTTGTATTCCACCACCAGGGTCATGCAGCACTTCCATTTCTTGGAATCCCCTACAATTGAACTGATGCATCTTCATTGAGAACATGGTCTGGAGAGCCACAGGGAAAGTTACATAAAGAAGAAGTGATTTTACAGGGACTGTAAAGAGAGATGTAGTGATTGTATCTGTGGAGTGCTAGGCGTTCTTGCAGATGGATTCTTGCTGGTCATTTGTAGGTAGCACTAAGTAATTCACCTTGACCTGTCCTCCAGATCTATGGATTAATTTGCGTGTGTTTCCACGGTTCTCATTACCCAGTGACACCAGTGGTTGCATCCTGCAAACGTAGGGCCTGCTCTGATGTGCCCTGTGCCGCGGACTCAGCACGCAGCACCCTGCAGGACTGAACAGTTGATTATTCGTTGATCAAAAAATATAAACGGCAGCATTATCAGCTACTAGCTGTAATACCACCTAGTTCTTATCTAGCACTTCCCACCTGTCGCTCTCAAAGCAGAGGGAGAGCTGAGCTGAGCTATGCAGAGGTGGAAAGAGTTCATGGAGAAAGACGTCGCCCCTGGAATAAAGGAAGGCGGCATCTGAGGACCCTATTTTTACTGACAGCACTGGCATTTGGGAAGAAGTTACTTTCACTACAGCCCACCGCTAAGGGAAGGAGGCAGTGTAGCCTTGTAAGTAAATAGGGCACTGGACTGGGATTTAGGAGACCTTGGCTCTAGGCCTAGCTCTGTTCCTGGATGCCCTCGGGCAAGCCACTTCACCAATCTGTGCCTCAGTTTACCGATCTGTAAAATGGGGATTGTGATACTGACCTCTTTTGAAAAGCACTTTGAGATCTGCTGATGAAACATGCTAGATAAGGACTAGGTGTTATTACTGCTAATAATAATCGATAATGTTGACGTTTATGTGTGTTTAGTTTAAAAATACTGGGCCGGAACCTCAGCTGATAAACTGGCACGTCTTCCTTGGATACAGAGTCACTCCACTGATCGGAACCAGCTGAGGATGATAGGAATTAGGTAGCCCCCTTTTAGAATAATTTGGAAACCCTCTAGTGAGTCTCCCTGTCTTCTGCTGCAGAAGCCACTAGAACCCTACCAGCTGTGTCTATCTGTAGCTGGGCCACTTGTGTTGTGTATAGCGAGTAAACGGTTATTTGGAACTCAGCTGTTTCTGTGTTGCTTCCTCGTTTAATGGTGTGCAGAGAGCAGAGCTACATCTAACCCACTAGTTTGAATAATGAATCCAATGCCAGTTGTGTGCTCTTCATGGATTCAGGGCTCTGGAGTCCAATTATTTAACTCCTGTCTTTGATGTTCTCTTTAGTCTTTTGCTCCCATCTTTTGATAGATTTCTTCAGTCTCATCCTCTCATGGTCTGATCCTGTTCCCAATGGCAAAGCCCCTGTTAACTTTTGGGGGGCAGGCGCATTCCCTTCAACCCTCATTGCTTCCACTTGCACTTGGAAACTCTCTTCTCCTCGTCTCGTTGCAGGTGGTACGAGACCAGATCTCTCACTGCACAGTCAAGCTGCGCCAGACCACAGGCCTGATGGAGTACTGTCTGGAGGTCATCAAAGAGAATGACCCAAGTGGGTTTTTACAGGTGGGTTTGTGTCTGTTCACTTCCACGTGCCGTTGGAAGGAAGAGCTGGGCTGGCTGGGAGAGCGAGCGAATGCAGATCCAGAGGCCACATTCATCCCTGGTGGAACTGGGGTGACGTCAGTGGAGCTACACCACGGAGGTGTACGGCCCCAGGTTGATTGGTCCATATTCATTGTCATTAGAAGAATGTGCTGATCCCATCAGGAATATTTAGGCGCTAGATAATACTTAGTCCTGCCTTGAGTGCAGGGGACTGGACTAGGTGACCTCTCGAGGTCCCTTCCAGTTCTGTGATTCTACGATATATGTGTGTGCGTGACTGTATATATATAAGGTCTAAAAATACTTTGTAAAGGATTATTAAAGCTCTACATCACCCCCATCCCCTTACTGCCACCAGCATAGGAGCCATGTCAGAAGCCTGGCCAAGGAGAGGAGACATGGCCAGCAGCAGTGTGCTTCTGCTTTCTAGTGTAACAGGCCCCACTGTTACCAGCTAGGGTAAGGGTGCTCTCCCTTGCACCACTGGCTGATGCAGCCCCAGTGATTTGTGGGGTGTGGAAGAGGGCTCCAGGGTGTCATACTGGATTGGACCCAGTATAGTCATCTAGGCTAGGGAGATTTTCTTCCCGCCATTTTCAGTCTAGAATAGTAACAATATTAAGAAGATTCCTTAGTAATTTGGGGCCCTGTCCTGTTCCACTGGAACTCAGCAGCTAAACTGCCATCACCTGTAGCATGAGGAGGATCAGACCCTGTATTAGCTATGTATTTCTAGAGATATTACTTGTCAATGAAGACCGAATAAGGGAGACACATCTCTGTGCACTAAGAGTGTGTACTGCTGGCTGGTGACGAGAAACGCAGCGGCACTAGCTATGAGACAGGTCCTGATACCCTTAACCCACATGAGTAGCACCTTTCTCTGCATGATTTCAATGGCACTGTGCAAAATTACTACTCATTGTGAGCAAGGACATCAGAAACTGGCCCTCTGTACGGAGAAAAAAGCTTACATGGACGTCAGAGACTGAAACAGGCTGGCGAAGGCTGTGTGTAAGATCGGAAGCAAAACAGGAATGAATTCGTCCTGTGAGAACACTGGCTTACACAGACATTGGGAGAAAAGTTTGGAGGAAGATTCTTATTGTATCTCTAGAATAAATATTACAATACGCAGCCCTCAATGGGAGACTGACGCAATACATGGCTCACAAGAACAATAATAGTTCATAAGAATCAGCTCCAGCTCCCACTGCAGCCAGTGAAAGCCCTTGCATTGACGTCTCTGAGCATTGGGTCACCCCCATAAGATGGCCTTGATTCATTTGGCCTAACTAAGATGCTCGGTAGCTCCAGATACATGATTTGGTTCTGATTGAAGTGATTTACAAATCTGAACCTAAAGTGAACGGCCCCGGTAGAGCCCTTGGGTGACACCCTGGCCCCATTGAAGTCAACGGCAAAACTCAAGTCACCGTGAAACTTTAGTGATGCCCAAACTCAACGTGGGCCAAGCCTTTGATTTCAAGCCCCATTGACTTTTACCGTCATAAAGAACCAGCTCTTTCTAGGGCACAAAGCACTTGCTGGGGTGGCGTGTAATAGCTGAGGATGTGGTCTTTGTTGCCATCAGATTTCCGATGCTCTGATCAGGAGAGTGCACTTGACTGAGGACCAGTGGGGAAAAGGGACGCTGACCCCAAGGATGACCACAGACTTTGATTTGAACCTGGACAGTGCGCCTTTGCTGCAATCCATCCATCAGCTCGACTTTGTGCAGATGAAAGGTAAGAACCTACCTTCAGTACATTTAGCAAATAACACTCACCTGTCAGGGCCTTGGTTAAGTCACTCCAGCGCGCTGGGCCTCAGTTTCCCAGCTGTGAAGTAGGGGTAGTAACCTTCCTTTCTGCCACCCTTTGTACCTAGAGGATAATTTCTGGAGGCAAGGACTGTCTCTTCCTCAGTGCCATGTACAAACAGTTGACAATGGCGGGGCCGCCCGTGTTTCGCAGGAGTTGCTCAGCACTGGGATCTGATGTAATACCTTCCCTCCAAAAAGGCCAGTGCACTTCACAAGTAGTCATCGCTTTCGCCTCACAACACCCATGGATATCAGGGTTACTAAGCCACGGCACAAAGAGGCTGAATGACTCGTGTGAGGTCACTCAGGAAGTCAGAACTAGCCGTGGTTTTCTTGTTTTCTTTGCCTCCTGGCTCGGTTTTGTCTTAACCACGAGAACATCCAGCTGTCCCTGCATCTCTGGCTCCCCAGGGTGTACGCTTCGAAATGAGAGTCAGGGACAGCACGGCTGCACCTAGCCATGCTTTGGAAATAGACCAGAACCCATGTTGCTAAGGCCGCCTGCTCCCCAATTGTGCAGATCACGAAGGAGAAGAGGTTTTTCACACTTGAGCCAAATCCTGCTCGACTGATGGATGCACGCTGTCCCTTTGGCTTTGGTGGGAATTCTCACATGTTCTGAAGCAGTATAAAGAAAGGCCTACATCCCTACACACATGCCCACAGCTCACACACACGCTGCTGAACGGTGGTTTGCATTGCCTAGATAACGGGCTGTCTGTCTCCACTTTGAATGTCTTGACTGAAAGCACAGCTTTCAAACCAGAATGCAAATTTGCCTGAGCCCGAGAGCGTTATCATCTCAGACGTGCCAGAAACATTCTGCATGCTACATTATAGCAAAGAACCTCAACATCCAGATCATTTGGCTTTTTCCTTGGGGTTTTTTTGGTTTGTTTTTGGTTTTGGGGGGTTTGTGTGTGTTTTGTTTTGTTGTTTGATTTTTTTAAGCACTTCAGCTTAATTTTAATTTCCTCCTGATTCTATTCTCTCCTTGTGGGCAACTGGTTCTGCTGTGGTCTACCCCTGCGAAGTCTCATTAATTCACAGAGCGCAGAGATCCGGCACAACCGGTGAGCAATTTCTGACTTGTGAAGTCCCTGGCAATTGAAAGAAGATGCTAATTGGCTGTGACACGGCAAACTGTGATTGAGTGGAGCCAAGCTTATACCTATTGTCTGCTTTGGCATACGTTCAACAAAGGGCCAGCTCTCATCTGGTGTCCATTGGTGTAGCTGTATGGACTTCAAGGTCACCAGCTCAGGATCTGGCCCTGTGTATTCATTGTTGTCTCTACTGGATGTTCTGATGTGCAATTAGTTGATACATGACAAACACCTTGACAATTAGGCACAAAAAGCTCGTAACCACGTGCTCCCTCTGCAGTGGTAACTATTTGGAACAATGGCCCCTTCGTTATTAATTCACTGAATGTGTTTAACGTAATAGCATTAATTGTGATGGACGCATCTGGCAGGGCTGTCAAAAGCACACCCATGACTCACCATGAGTTAACTGGACCATTGTTTTAAAGCAACGGCAATATTTTTAATAGAGTAGTGAAGACTGAAACTCAGGTCAAACTCAATCAGGGCTGAACTTTCTCTGCAGCTTGCACACCAATCATGTAGGCAGTGGGAAGTCTCCTTCCTCCCTTGTTTTAATAATTTCGCCTAAGGGTATGTTTTTAATTAGTAAAAGCAAGTCTGCTGCTGGCTTAGCTGTCTTTCCCTTTGCATTAAGATCACACGGAATTCACCGGAATCACGTAACTGGGCAACCACACAACGAATACCATTTCCAGACATGGGCCAGGAACGCCATAGGCCTGAGCAGTAGGTGCTGCGCAAACTGCACCAACCTATGGGGAGGCCCTGGGTCTCAGAGGTTCCCCTCAAAGCTACAATCCCGCTGCTGCCCCCTCTTGCGCTGGGCAGGAGTAAATTGCTTCAGTCTTTAAAAGCATGCGGCTTGCTCCAGCTCGGCTGGCTGGCATGGGGGAGTGAGGGGTACAGCTCTGCCCCTCCCGGAGTGCTAGCTCAGGGGACAAGCAGCGGGTGCGCACCTGCTGCCCTCTCCCCACTACTTACTCGGTTTGGAGGGGCAGGGCCTTATTCGTCTCCCTTTGCAGCCATGTTGGAGGTAGCCCTGAATGGCCATATTCTGGAGCTCTGGTGTTGGATGTGAGATGATTGAGCCCCTCCCCTTCCTTTCGGAGCTAAGTAATGGAAGGAAATGGCGGCTCATGTTGGGACCGTACCTAGCACGCTCGGCGAGGGAGGGACAGGCCGAGAAAGGGCCCGAAAGGAATGAGGCGAGTGAGTGGGAGTGCGCTTCGTCCCTGGAGAGTACAGCGGAGTCTCCTGTATAGACAAGTTATTGGAGGGGTGGAATACATTACCTAGTGCTCAGCCTGCCACGTAGAAAGACCCCACCCCCTGTGGGCACATAGGATACGGACGTAAACAGGCTGGTTTCCAATCTGCTGATGATGATGCCGCCTTAACGGCTGGCGTATATGCTCCTCCCCATAGCCTGCCACCAGAGCAGTTGCACCCTCTGCGGCGGTGGGACCAGGGGCGCATTGCCCACCAGGGAGAGGAAGCGCCATTTCAGTTCTTCAGAACACAAAACTCCTGAGGCTAACCCCAGGGAGCAGCTCCTGCCCTAAGGCACAGATGTGGGAGAAGGTCCTGCGCTGAGATACTGGGTAAAGGGGGAACAGATCGGAATTGAGGAATGGAAGGGAACATGCCAGGCATTGGAGCCATAGGGAACAAACTGCTGGGAAAGGACGACGTCTCGCTGCTGCTGGAGAAAAGCCTGTTCGCAAAGCGCACCGGAGAAGCCATCCGAGACAAATAGTGATAACCCCAGGGAGGCTGCCACAGACATTAGCCACATGGCTTAATGTCTCCCAGGTATGGTACCTGGCTTGTGATCTGGCCTCTTGGTGCTGCTCTTGTGGTGCTAGGGGGCCATTAACAGGGCAGCTGCGGATTCCTCCGGCGTATTTGAATCCCAGCATCTGGCTTCTCTTTTCCCTTTCTTGTTAGTTCTGTTTCCTCCTCCGGCGTTCATACCTTTTCCTTTGCACACCGTCCCTACCGCCTGCCGCCTCCCATGCACCTCCCCTTTGTGCCTTTCCTGTTCCGTTCTTTTAGGACTGAGAAGGCGAGACAATCTGAGGAAGCCGTGAAGCAGACAGACCCCACCAGAAAGGCCGCCAAGTTGCTGCTTTGCTGGGATGCGCCTTTAAACGGTGCCAGCTGCAGCACAGTTGCCAGCCTGTGGCTTTGGGGACCTTGTGAGATGGGGAAACACAGAGCTGCGCATTTGTTGGTGTGTCAGAAGCTGGAGATCTGGTCTGCCACCAGGCTGTTGGAGAACGAGAGTCGTTCTGCTATTGAGGGACTTTCAGCCACCCGGGCCCTGTGGGCCCAGTTTAGACAAAATTTGCCAAGAATCAGTAAAACCCCTGGCACCAGGATTGCCCCAAACGCAAAGCCTCCCTTCGCCCTCAGCGGAGCAGGCAATCCCCACTCCCAGTGCTGGAATAGCCGCAGTTCACAAGTTCAGGTGTCTGACGTACCCACTGACTTATACCGAATAAGACACTTAGCAGTTGTCCCTCCTTAAAACCTGCCTGTGCTGTGACGCCTACACATCACTCCCATCTGGCACTAATTCAGCAGGTGACCCGCTGTGACTTCTGCCCAAAAAGTTTTGATGCAGCCGAGCTATACGTGTGGAATCGTTAAAAGTAATTCCTTCTCCTCTCCCCCTGGCAGACTGGCTTGTAATACATATCATTGCTCTCCTGGCGTGCAAGCTGGCAAGTGCTATATAGATAGGGAACGGGGCTGGACTATGTGAAGTTTGGACTAAGGGAATGTGTGGGGTGTTTCCCCTATGGTAGAGAAAAGGTGGTAGTAAGTGTTTCAGTAGCGAGGTTAAGTATCACGGTGGGGTCAGCTATGTGTTAGGAGAAGAGGGTCCCCTTTCCCTGTGGGGTCTCACCCCACATCTTTTGTAGAGCAGGAACAGACCCTCCTTCCTTTTACTTGTTTATTGCAGATGAGCTAATGCTCCTGCTGGAGCAGAACATACCATGAAATGCCTTTTTGTCTTGGGCAGGAGCACACAAGGAGGTTTGGCTATGGGCTATTTAGCCTTTCTCCTCTCCATCGCCGGTTCTAACCCAACAAAGACTGGAGATGGAAAGTAGTTACCGGCTGATCCCTGTTTGGCGGTCTCCGTGAAATGAATTTGTTGCTGTGGTTTCAGTACACTTCCTAATGGACATGGGCACCGACAAAACCCACCCCTACAACTGACTCTGGCAATTTGCTTGAGTGAGTCAGCAAAGAAGCCCAGCCATGAATGCCCCCGGGGTACGTCTACACTGGAATAACAGACCCGCCGCACAGCCGCGGCTGGCCTGGGTCAGCTGACTTAGGCTGCGGGGCTGTAAAACTGCAATGTAGATGTTTGGATTCAGGCTGGAGGCCAGGCTCTGGGACCTTCCCCCTTGCAGGGTCCTAGAGCTCGTGCTACAGCCCAAGCCCGAACATCTACACGGCAATTTTACAGCCAAAGCCCTGTGTGCTTGAGTCGGCTGACCTGGGCCACCTGTGAGTGTTTAGCTGCTGTGTAGACGTATCCATGGAGTCCACACTATGCTCCCCTCTAGAATGGTAACTGTGGGTTGGCTGAGGTACAGTGGCAAGACTTTGTGGTGAGGATCGTTGGCCAACGTTGGTCGACAGCGATGTCCACCCAGAACATTTACTCGCACTAAATTAGCACAATTGAAAACATATTTATCTCTTGTTATATGTGGCTCACCGCACCCATCATAGTGACACCCTCCCCCCCTCCGAATTACTGCTCCTTCATGACCCACCGTGAGGAAGATCAGGTGCACTTCCAGCCACAAGTCATCGCAAAGGCCGTGAACCCAACTCACCACTCCGCTATTCTATCGATACTGCTGTAACTCTTTTGATTGCAATGAACTTGCATGGTGGAAACCTGGGGTAACAGAGAGATGAATTAGACCCACTCTTTCCACTGATGCTGCAACCAGTGGCAGTGTTCTCATCCGGGAATGATAATGCCTGTCCCTCTGCAGCCAGACTCTCAGAGTACATCGGGGAGGTGCTCCTATGACCTTCCTGGTCTTTGGTTATGGCGTTGTGATGAGTGGATTAGGCATGGGAGCCTTACTCTCATAGGTGGGGGATTGGTGCTATGATTTCACGCTCATCCAAAATTTATTAGAAAGAAAATGTAAGAGAAAATGAAGTAGCCCCAGTAAAATTTCACGTTGACAAACCGATGAAAACCCAAATTCTGCAAAGCTTCTGATGGTAAGTAGGTTGAGAAAACAGTCCCTTCTTGTTCCTCCATGCCGCAGTCCCATGAGATTTTACTGTTAATCCAGCATGAAATGCAGGCTGGGTAACAAAATTATAAACATGGCCTCCATATATCGGAGAAAATGTGCATGCGTTTACGTGCCTCACAGCAATTTGAATGCACTTGCTATGCCTGATGTCCACTGTAGTCGTAGAAGCCAGGGTTACACTAATTTTTGTTTAGCTTCCTCTCCAGTGCCGGCACCCCCGATCCTACAGCTAGAAGAATGTTGCACCCACAACAACAGCGCTACGTTGTCCTGGAAACAGCCCCCTTTGTCAACCGTGCAGGTGGAAGGATATATTCTAGAGCTGGATGATGGGAACGGTGGTCAGTTCAGGGTAGGTATTGAGAGCACCTGTTCCATTGATGAAACATGCCTTAGGTGGAAGACAATGCCAGTGATGAGTGAGCCACACCAGGAGCATTGCCGATAAACAGGAAGCAGGCTTCCGTTCTGCGGAGATACACCGGGCCGGAGAGCCTGCCACTGCCTTATAGAATCATAGAACTCTTCAGCCTCGTGCACTGTTTTCACTCAGGTTACACAGATGTAAACGATTCCACTAGGCGCGAGACAGTGGGCAATCAGGCCGGTTTTGTCTTGTTTTTAGAAGAGTTCATTTGTTGTTTATTTCTATATAGCAGGGGTAGGCAACCTAGGGCACGCATGTCAAAGGTGGCACACAAGCTGATTTTCAGTGGCACTCACACTGCCCGGGTCCTGGCCACCGGTCCAGGGCGCTCTGCATTTTAACTTAATTTTAAGTGAAGCTTCTTAAACATTTTAAAAACCTTATTTACTTTACATACAACAATAGTTTAGTTACATATTATAGACTTATAGAAAGAGACCTTCTAAAAACGTTAAAATGTATTACTGGCACGCGAAACCTTAAATTAGAGTGAATAAATGAAGACTCAGCACATCACTTCTGAAAGGTTGCCGACCCCTGCTATACAGTATAAGCTTCCCCCGGATTTGAACTGAATCTTTCACTTTTTGTCAACAGCTTCAGTCCAGTTTTTATTCCAATGAATATTCTTATTGTGATGGACTTGATGCGGGAATCGCTGGCTGATAGTCTGTGGCCTGTGTGACCCAGGAGATCAGACCAGATAGCCAGAATGGTCCTTTCTGGCCTTAAAAGTCTGTGAATCTGTGGATTGACAACACAGCTGCTAACCTGGCAGGGGGAAATGGTCTCACAACAATCGACTGTAGACACCAGTTCAGAGATTGTTGAAACTATCACCCAAAGAGTGCTTGCCATGATGGAAGACACCATACAGTTGCTCTGTAGCAGTGGCTGGGGATAGATTATTACACAGGGCCTACCAATTCTACATGAGAGTCACTCCTGCAAAAATACAGTGGTGATAGCAGGACTCTGCAGGGAAATGGCTTCCCCTGGTAACTTTCATTGTTAGACGGTTAAGTTGTTGGAGTCTCTAGCCATAACTGCATCCATCAGGTTCCCTCTTGGAGAAACTCTCTCTCTCTCTCTCTCTCTCCACTTTTCATTTCAGACATTGTATCTAATTCTCTCCTTCCCTTGGAAGGATCCCTTCTGTGGCTGAACAATTTAAGTTACACAGGGGGCTAGGTGACCAATAGCCAGTCGTGGGATCAGGGGAGCACAGAGGTGGCTGAACCTAAAGATTGGCTTCCAATTTTTTTTTAATAAATTTGTATTCCTACCTTTTTTATCTATTCGAAAAAATTTCCAAACTCCAGGTGGACTTTTCCCTTGTTTTCAAATCCACTTCCAAATGCACTTGCACTGCAAATACTCACAAAATCCCACCCCTGGTTATGCTGATCAGTCTGACCCCCTTGCATCTGAAGAAGTGGGTTTTTTACCCATGAAAACTTATGCCCAAATAACTCTGTTAGTCTTTAAGGTGCCACGGGACTCCTTTATTACTTGCATCTGAAGAAGTGAGGTTCTTACCCACGAAAGCTTATGCTCCCAATACTTCTGTTAGTCTCAAAGGTGCCACAGGACCCCCTGTTGCTTTTTACGGGACTCCTTGCTTTTTTTGTGGATACAGACTAACACGGCTACCCTCTGATTCTGACTCCCTTTATTTCCCATTGTTGTCGAGCGGAGAATTTGGCCCCAGGTGCGTGTGCAGTTTGTTTACTGGGGGCAGATAGGAGAGTGGAAGTTCACTGAAGGCTGCAGCTCCTACTCATGTAATGGCTGCAGCATCAGGTGATCCTTATGCCTCGGCCTTATAATGAGTGACTGAGACCTGCTCCAAACTCTTCATCCTTCCTTCCTGCTACCTTCAAATAATGGTATCTGAAAGGTCAGCTGAGCTGAGGCTGCACGTTAGAGCATATTTTTATTCTTAGATAATATTTGCCTTGATGATCAGCACGCTTTGGAAATGGAAAGAACTCATTTTAAAGCACTTTTTTAATAGCTTAAAGTAGGCTGCCAAACATCTCTTGCAAAGGCTGCTAATTCCCATGGAGGATTGCGGTTTGCTATACTCCTGGCAATCAGAGGCGTTTAAGGCCTGGGGACTTTTAAATTGTTGTAATTATACAATTAAAATGTGATTTTTCGCTGATCTGACATGCTCATAATTATTCTCTAGCATATTCATCACCATTCAGAGCAGCTCACCGTGGAGAGAGCAGCCCACCGTGTTCCCTGAACTCCAGCTGCGCATGACGCAGCCAGGCGAGATCCAGAGCAGAAGCCGGGTAGTTGACAGAGGGGATGTATGGAGTTTAATGAGAGAAAGGTGCAGAGGACTGAGTTTGCAGGAGACAAGTGCATTGTCTCAGCACAGCCGCCTGGCCAAGCAGGGAATAAAGCTTTCTAGCTGGGGCCAGGAAGGAAAAGGAAATCACCTTTTGTTTCAGAATCCCACAGATGTATTACTTCTGGAGGAATTCTGTGCCACTGCGTGTGTGCAGAATTCATGTCCCCCACAGATTTCTTTGCTTCCCCGCAGAAAAATACCTTTCTGACAGGGAAGCAAAGGGAAGCTGCAAGAGCAGTAACGCACCACTCCCTACCAGTGCAGGTACATTGTTTCAGGCACTTGGAGCAGCTAGCAGAGAGGTAAATCACCGCCAGGCTGGGGACATCCCAGCCAGTGGCTCCTACCCTGAGCTGGGATCAGCTGCTAGTTCTGGCTGGGCTGGAGGCAGGACAGGATGGGACTTCCTCTTCCCCTGCAAGGAGTGGCTGGGGCTGTGTCAGACCCATCCCAAGAAACCTCCCCCAGCTGCAAGAAGCTCAGCATCCTCCCTTGCTTCCTGCCCCCATTGCTCCTCAGCTGTGGGGAGGGAAGGGTCACTGTATGGGGAGATGCTCACCCATCCACCCAACCCCCATGCATCTGGACCTCCGATACCCAAACACTCCCGCCAAGCCTCAGCCGGTACATCCAGAACCCCCCTAGCCCTCCATACCTGAACCCTACCCCACTGAACCTCAACCCCTGCAACTGGAGCCCCATTGCACCCGGACCCCCATCCCTGCACCCAGACCACCCCCCAATGAGTTCCCTGCACTCAAACCCCCACCCTGATGCACCACCCTCTGTACCACCCTGAGCCCCCACATCCAGACCCCCACACCACTGACCTCCAACTAGCTGCACCCAGGCCCCCACCCCCCACCCCGCCAAGTCCCACTTCCCCCGCACCCAGATCCCCCCACTGAAACCCCCATACCCAGACCCCCTCCGCTGAGCCCCAACAACCTTCACCTGAAAGCCCCTGCAGAGTCCCATTGCCCCTGAACCTAGAACCCCACCCCCCACGAGCTTCTGTGCAGCCAGATCCCCCCACACCTAGACCCTCCTACTGAGCTGCCTGCACCCAGATTGTCCCACACAGAATCCTCTCACCGAACACCCCCACACTGAGCCCCTTCACACTTGGATCCTGCCTGCCCCACACCTGGTGCACATGGTGCAGAGGGGCAGGGCCCCAGGGTATTTCTGGGGCAGGCCCAGGCCCTGCTGTGTCAGGGTCGGGTGCAGCCTCACCGCTGAGTCTGTGTCCTGGGGATGGGCAGACTGCAGGGTGATCTCCCACCTCAATGCAGCCAGTGGCCTGTGCTCCCCATTGCCATGCTGGAGCCTCTGCATTTATTTATTAACAAATAAAACTTGCAGAATTTTCAAATATTGTGTGCAGAATTGTCAATGTTTTGGCGCAGAATGCCCTCCGGAATAAATGTATTCACAATGTGACTGGAGGACAATTAAACTCAGCTATTCAGAGTTCTCTCTAGAGGACTGTCAAAGCCTCAAGACCACCGAGTTTTTCACTTTAGCTGCCTCACTGTCGAAGCCTCCTGTTCCTTAGAGTCAAGCAGGACTGGGCATGGCTGCCTTCAAGTCCCTACACTCCAGAATCAGCCACGCCAAGTTCTCTACCTCCTTTCTCCCAGTGCTGAGAGGGCCGCCTGCGTAATGCGCCCATGATCCCAGGAGCCATGCACCATGCCGGGTCCCAGACTCAGAACACGGCCACATAGCCACCTAATGCTTTAAACCCAGCTCATCTCATCCGATAGGGCTGGAGCTTGCATGTCCTTGCAAGGGGCTGCACTGCTCCAGCGTGGGTGAAGCCACCCGCAATGATACTCGCCAGGCACGGACGATAGTACATCCCTCAGGTGGCTGTGCCTTGCTCACCATTGCACAAGGCAAGGAAGGATGAAGACTGGATGATCACTAGCCATGATCCCAGTTGTGCTAAGGGGGTGCTTAGCTACATGTCCCCCACTTACGCCTTTCTCCTCTCGTCAGGCAGGTGTAACTGGGAGCTGTGCTGTAGCATTCATTACTGGAGGATCTGGTTTCCCTGAGCGACCTGTCCTGCTCGTCTCCCTTCACTTTGTGCTTATGTTGTTATGCTCCACCTCTAGCTACGCAGGATGGAGCCCCTAGTGTTACTGTATATGACTTGGCCCGGCGAGTCCGCTTTGCGCTGCTCAGTAACAGAACAGGTAACGTAAAACTGCTCTGAAGGGGCAGCACACAAGTCCGCTGTTGTAGCGGAATCCTGAGTAGCTTAAAGCCAGCATACCCGGCTCTGGCCACCCACCCACCTCTCCCTCCACGTAGATAGGAGAGGATAGGAGAGGGCACGGCCACAGCAAGATGTAGTCTGGTGATCTAGGGCTAACAGAATGGATCATAGAAACGTAGGGCTGGAAGGGTCCTCGAGAAGTCATCAAGTCCAGCCCCCTGCACTGTGGAAGGACCAAGTAGACCTAGATCATCCCTGACAGGGTGTACAGGAATTCGCTGGGGCTCGACCCGCTCCGGGGCGGCGGGGAGCCACACCGACTCACTACCTGCTGGGGCTTGAGTGCTTTGTCTGGCTGTCAGGTCTTGCCCGGCAGCCCTTGCAGTCCTGAAAGATACAGGAAGCCCGACCCCGGCTCAGGGCGGGCACCAGCGTTAGGTCAGGACTCAGATCCTTAGTCAGGGTTGAGCAACAGTAAACAAAGTATTTAGCCCAGGTCCTAGGGCCGGGCGGGACAACAAACGCTGAGGCAGAGCCCAGGCCCTGAGGCAGGGCTGAGCCACAGTAAACAAAGTATTTAAACCCAGGCCCTGGGTCAGGGCGGGGCAACAACCGCTGAGGCAGAGCTCAGGCCCTCAGGCCGGGCTGAGCCACGGTAATAGGCCTGATCCTCAACAGGCCTGGGAGAGGGGGAGACGCAGGTCCTCCCACTCCACTGCGTCCCAGCCCAGGGCCCTAGCAGCAGCAGAAGACCCGCTGCTTAGTCAGTGGGGATCCTGGCCGCAACACACTGACATCGGCTCTGGCAGTGCTGCAGCCAGACCGGGGTCGGCTGCCCCCGGGCTACTTCCAGACTCCCCCTCTGGGCCTACCTGGTTGCCGGCATTGGCCTCGGGGGGATCCTGGACCATGGGTTCGTCCGGCCAGGGATCGTTTGGCAAGTCTGGGAGCTCCTCTGGATAGGAGGCACAGGGCAGGCCCGGCGGCTCTTCGGGGTAGCGGGCGCAGGGCAGGCCCGGCGGCTCCTGGCGGTCACCCCAGTCCGCGGAGGTTTCCCAGCCCCGAGCTAGGCTGGAGACATCTGGTCTCTCCGGATGCTGGGGCCAGACTGAGTTCTGAGGGCCCGGTTTTATACTTCTGGGTCGCCGCTTGACCCTCTGAGGGGCGGACTCAGAACTCCCTAGCTCCGCCCACTCCGGCCTCCGGATGGGCTCTTCCCCTTCCGGGGCGGCGGGGAGCCACACCAACTCACACACAGGGGTTTGTCCAACTTGTTCTTAAAAGTTTTCAGTGATGGGGACTCCATGACCTCCATTGGAAGCCTGTTCCAGAGCTTAACAGCCCTGACAGTTAGAAAGCTTTTCCTAATATCTAACCTAGATCTCCCTTGCTGCAGATTAAGCCCATGACTTCTTGTCCTACCTTCGGGGGACGTGGAGAACAATTGATCCCCATCCTCTTTATAACGGTCAGCATATTGGAAGACTGTTCTCAGGTTCCCCCTCAGTCTTCTTTTCTCAGGACTAAACGGGCCCTGTTTTTTTAACCTTTCCTCACAGGTCAGGTTTTCTAAACCTTTATCATTTTTGTTGCTCTCCTCTGGACTCTCTCCCGTTTGTCCACATTCTTCCTCAATGGTGGTGCCCAGAATTGGGCACAGTACTGCAGCTGGGGCCTCACCAGTGCCCAGCAGAGTGAGACAGTTCCCGCCCGTGTCTTGTATACAACCCTCCTGTTAATACACCTCAGAATGATACTAGCCTTTTTGCAACTGCATCACATTGTTGATTCATATTCAACTTGTGATCCACTATCACCCCCAGATCCTTTCCAGCAGTACTACCCCCTAGCCAGTTGTTCCCCATTTTGTAGTTGTGCATTTGATTTTTCCTTCCTAAGCGAAGTACTTTGCACTTGACTCTATTGAATTCCATCTTGTTGAATTCAGACCAGTTCTCCATTTTGTCAAGGTCATTTTGAATTTTAAACCTGTCCTTCAAAGTGCTTGCAACCCCTCCCAGCTTGGTGTCATCATGAAAGACTGCTCCAAGCTAACAGAGATTAGAGCACTCCCGAGGCTGCTCTAACTTGTGCCGGGGGTTCATTTGACCCAGGATAGTAGGAGGCAGAAAGGTTGTTTAGAGTCAGCTTTGCCTCCCCTGTGGCACAGCTGGTTATTAAGTTGTAGGATTTTTCAGATAACGGTGGAGATTATCCAGAAGAAAAGCATCAAGGCCAATCAAATCACTAAGTGGATTCCAAACCCTGGGGTCACGTCTTCAGAAGCCATTTACTATACAAAATTTAAATCTTATCACATAGTTTATTTGACAAATGACTTAGCAATCTGGACTGTCTCAAGCGATTATTACTCCTGCTCAGAGCAATTCTGGGTGTTCAACCTCAGTTGCAACGATAAAGAATAATGGGTTTGCCTGAGTCCCTAAAGCTTTGCTCCTGACATGCCCGACAAGATCTGTTGTGTTATCCACTTGTGCTCGGAGCTGCAGCTGCTATTTGTCCTCATGCCAGTATCTCAGCCCTTGCCATGCATGCAGAAGTGCAGATCAATGGATAGCCAAGCACTCTGTCCGTGCGGCATGTCAGAGTCTGCCAAAAACTCATCTGACCTGTTTATGTGCTGCAGCGAATAATATTTTGTTTTCCTCTCTGGGGATTTCAAAGCCCTTGACACTCACTAATGAGTTAACTCTCATGAACATCTCTGTGATGTGGGAGAGTCACTAGGTGGTGTTATTTTGGAGGGGCCCATGGGAGGGGAGATGGGAATTTTGGCTCCAGTAAAATGAATGAGATTGGCCTTATCCAAACTGAAACCAAAAGCTGTGCACCTCCGGAGTTGTTCTGAGTTGGACCCGGGCCAGAAGGGAAGAGTTTGAATTCAGGGATTTGGCCCTCTGCCCTGGAAGTTCTGGGTGTGGCTTTTCTCTAATTTACCAATCATTAGGTTAGATGGTGATTAAATCCAAACAGCCAGATTCTATGAAATCATTAAAAAAGACCAAGAACAAATTGATGTAAAAGTGAGCTGAAGTGTTTATGTTCGGGGCTGACCCATATGCCGGGGCACTCAAAGTGATTAAACTGTCCAGTGGCAATTCGTTTTATAATAATCAAATAGATGAGTGTCCTGTTGGACAGTGATAGGATGATAAAGTGGGAACCCAGTATGTTAAGTGAGACAGTAATAAACCCCGTGTTTCTGTTAGAGCTCGTACGCAGGAGAACACAGCTGTGAAGCAGTTTCTGTAAGCCAGTGCCAGGTGTATTTCACTTTTTATCGCGTTTGTTCAGTAAATTGAGCTCACAGCTCAAATTGCACAGCTCATTACTGAGTGCTACAGGTAACAAGGTACCAGAGGAGAGCTGCAATTGACATAACTACCAGCAATGGTGCCTAATTTAGTTAATCTGCTCAAGATTAAGGGAAAAGATATAGAGCAGAATTCTGTGTTCTTTGTCCACGGAACTTTTCCCATTGGAGTCTCATGGGTCAGTTAGTCTTGCCCCTAAAGGCCTGGCGAAATGTGCAGAATTCAAGACGTCTGTATTTAAGCAGAGACTGTTTAAACCAGGGGTCGGCAACCTTTCAGAAGTGGGGTGCCGAGTCTTCATTTATTCACTCTCATTTAAGGTTTCGCGTGCCAGTAAAATATTTTAACGTTTTTAGAAGGTCTCTTTCTATAAATCTATAATATATAACTAAACTATTGTTGTATGTAAAGTAAATAAGGTTTTTAAAATGTTTAAGAAGCTTCATTTAAAATTAAATTAAAATGCAGAGCCCCCCGGACCGGTGGCCAGGACCCGGGCAATGTGAGTGCCACTGAAAATCAGCTCTCGTGCCGCCTTTTTCACGCGTGCCATAGGTTGCCTACCCCGGTTTAAACAAATGCACACTACTCCAGTCTGTACTCCCAGCAGAGAGACACAAAGGGTTCCTGGAAGAAAGAAGAGAGTGAAGGATATTTCCCAAGGAAACCAAGAGCAAACCCTTCCCCAGCAACACAAATGAAAGCAACCAGGAGCTTAAATCACATCCCCTCTAATTAAAAGCGAATACTGTAACTGATGTGTTTGAGGATTTAGTAGTCTGTGGGCCTGATTCATTGCTTGTTGCTCCAGCATTAGGCCATTGTAACTGTGTACAACTGACATCAAAATAACACATTGGTGAATTGGCCATGGATCTGTGGAACAATACTGTCTTTCAGTAGCTTCTGTTTGCCAGAAGCTGGGAATGGGCAACACGGGATGGATCACTTGATGATTACCTGTTCTGTTCATTCCCTCTAGGGCACCTGGCACTGGCCACTGTCGGAAGACAGGATAATGGGCTAGATGGACCTTTGTTCTGACCCAGTATAGCCGTTCTTATGTATGTTCAGTAAAGCGTTGGTCCTGCCACGTGAGCTTACAAGGAAGTAGAGTCTAGGTGCAAGTTTCTGATTACAGGATTTCTTTCTTCACTCAGGCAAAACTCCCCTGGATTTCTCTGGGAGTTTTGCTTGAGGAAGGATTTCAGGATTTGGTCCAACATGAACAGCAATGGCCTTACTGTATAGCAACTGGTTTTACCTGGTAGGTTTGTCAGAGCTCCAGTGTCAAGTCATAGGATCATTTTATCTCAACCCAAACTTATGATTTAGTGCTATCCAGCGTTGGTGAATCTCATCCTTCTCCTGCCCTGTGGCAGACAGTGTAGAATGCCCAAAAGGTGCATTACTTGCATGTCTGTGTTTGAACAAGCTGTGGAAACGCTGTACAGCAAACCTTCTTAGGAAGTCTGCACTGCAGAGCCTGTGCTTCAGACCCTAACGCACCTCTTTGTTTGCTAACTAGGAGGTGTACGTTGGGAAAGAGACGATGTGCACTGTGGACGGTCTGCACTTCAACAGCACGTACAGTGCTCGCGTCAAAGCCTTCAACAAAACAGGAGTCAGCCAGTACAGCAAGACCCTGGTCCTACAGACGTCCGAGGGTAAGACGCTTGAGCAATGTCATTGTGAAATGATACACCAGAGCCAGCGCTGCCCACACATGGGGCCATAAAATCCACATCGCTTAGCATTGCGATGCAAGGAGTAACTCCATGGCTCCAGATTTAAAAAGCCAAACATTGCAAAAAAGTGACTCTGACAGGAAGAGTAAAGGTTATATAAGTCAGCAGACCAGCGCAATGTCAGCAATTGTCTTCCAGGCCTTTCCTTCGCTGAATATTTTAGTGAATTACAGCGATCTCTTGGGAGGAGAGCTGGTGATGTGATGACAGGCACTCAGAGAAAAGCATTTAGGATTTGAATGATGACAGGTTCGCACCTTGGATGGAGTTGTATTATTCTAAAATGAAGCTCAAATGTCTTTAATTCCCTTTAAAAATAAAAACAATTCCAGAGAACCCAAGCACTGTGCTTGGTTGCGCTATGATTGTAATGTATGGTGTTTAGTTACCACTCTGTGGTGTACTGTAAGGATGAGAAAGACTGTGGGACCATCTGGGGTACTTTCTATATAACACAAAGCCGCACCAATTCTATGTACAAAGCTGATTACATCCACCTCCTTCAGCTGTCTCGGTTAGAATATTAAATGCTGCTGTTAAGCATAACCAGAGGGAAACCTGTCTCTTCCTGCCTTTAAATACATCTGTCACACCAGGCAATTTATCCATCTTGGAAGATAGGCTTGATTCTGACATTCAGGTCGGGAGTCAGACGGCTAGTTTAGAAAAATGACTTGGGAGTTAGAAACAGCAGGTAATAATCTCATGATAAAGGCCGTCATCTCAGTGCCAGCACATCAGCAGTCCTTTAAAGTATAGTTATTAGCAGAAAAGTGACCCCTTTTTTTTGTAGTTCTCCACACCTACTGGTATTCCCTTTCCATAATTTCCAGACCCACATCGCTCCATTTTTCAAGCCAAATCCAGGTGTCTCTAACCACCAGCACCGCAAGCTTAGCCTGGCTCTAGAAAACCAAGCCGTGCGCCTTCTGCTTCGTGCAAGTTATCGTCAGCACTAGAGATACTGGAACCAGAGCGTAACTAGTCGTTCTGTTGATGGTGCATAAGGCAGTTTAAACACAGCTGGTCCATACGCAGGAGCTGCGGCTTTTGAGTGTTGCCGAGAAAAAAGGCGTTGTGATCAGAAACCTCAACACAGATGCGTAGGAGCAGATTCGGATGTAGCCATTTTTAGATCTCTGACTTGTCATGCGTCAGGAGATGACGCCTATTGTTCAGAAGGAAGCCATAATGCTTCCCTTTGTTTTGAGCATGTCGGCAATACAGACGGATGAAGTGTAGTGGCATGTCTCGGAAGACAGAGCAGAGAGAAGCTGGAGCAAGAGCTGCGCTTCCTCCTTATCCGAGCTGCCGGAGAAGCAAGCCTTTTCATTACAAATCATGGGCCATATTTTGGCCTCTGACACTTACATGCGTCCCCCGCTGGCGTCCACGTGAGTTTTGCACGTGTTGGCGCGGACCGACGTGGGGCCCATGAAAAGTGCCGTATTCCCCCAAGAGCTCACAAGATGTACAGAACGACAAACCATCTCCAAAAGAGTCGGAACATTTAGGGCCTTCGACAAAGCTCTTCTGCACCATTCCTGCTGCCAAAAGGAAAGCTGGAGAGCGGCGCTAAGCAGGGATTTTCAAGTGTGGAGGGACCCCCCACTGGCTTAGAGCTGCTGTGGCAATTCAACACCAACCAGTCCCAACCCCCGCCAGCACAGGGACAGGCAGGGGTGTGGCCAGAGTACCATAACCTCTTGCACCCCCCAGCTGCGTCACAGACACTACGGGGTCATCACCAGGCAGTGTAAGTGAGAGCAGCACTGGGGTTGCTTTAATTTACATTAGGGGTCAGATTGGCCCTTGACTGCCCTGAGGCTTGTATAAATCCACACCCCTTGGCTCCTACACGAGTGGAGCTCGGCCAACCCCTCAGATCTGGCCCATGGAGCATTTCTTCAGCACTTGTGCTAGGAGGTCCTTGATTCCTGTTAACCGCAGCAGGATGTGAGTATCTAATTGTCTGTATCCTGAAATGGAGATGTACCCTTCCCTACCTGAATGGCACAACTGGGGCAGTATTCCAGGAGATACCTAATGAGCTGAAGTCACTGAGCCAGATTGTGATCTCATGGTGCTTTTATAGCCGTACAACTCTATGGACTTCACGAGGGCCACCCCTGATTTATAGCAGATGTAGGGAGATCCAAATCAGGCCGTCCTTTCACAGGGAAATCTTAATTCAGAGAGGCACCTCACTTCCCTCCACCTTGCAAAATCCATATTTATACTGCGTTAAAAAATAGTGCATTTGCACCCAAAGCACTCCCTCTGGTCGGGTGAGGACCATCTCTCGTGGAGTTCAGCTTCAGAACTCAAGTCGTCCAAAGCTGCTGCTTCATTTCTGCAGCTCACCAAGAAACCCCAAATCCGCCCGCTGCTGGTTTTCAAAGTCCTCTACCTGTGTGTAAAAGAGAAGCCCAGCATCGAGCAGAAAGGGAGAGAAGGGAAGAGAGAACCCAAACCAGACTGTTCATGGAAGAATAGCTCTATGAAAATGACTATATGTTGTCTGAGCGAGAACAGTGAATGCTGGGGAGCTCTGGAGAACAGGGAATTTAGGTAGGCAGAACACCTCCTGGAATTTAGCGCAGGTACTGCCACCAGAATCCATTTCTGACAGAAGAGCCATGGATCTTTAATGGCAGTATATGGTGCGGATGTTGGTTGCATGTCCCACTCACGAGATAGCACCTCCAGCAGTACAGTCCCCTCCAACACGGTTCAGGGACATTGGTTCAGTACTGACTCAGAGGGCAGAGAAACATCTACTGATACCACCATTAATCTGTGGACCCAGGCCCCAGGTCCCACTCTTCCCTCAGCCCCCTGATCCTGCCCTGCCCATGATGGAAGTTAGAGCAGCTTTAGGGCTGTTCTAATTTGCACCCAGCTGCCAGCATAGATATAGATTTATTATATATAGTATATACCTGGTTAGACCTGGCTCTGCGCCCCATCTAGGGAAGCTATTGCTGGCCAGTGCACAAGGGGGTGGGTTTTGTTTGGAAGTCTCCCCTTTATACAAACTAAAAAGCCAATGCAATGAGAAATGATGAGCCCCTATTGTTACACATCGTACCATCCCAGAGCGCCCCCTCGCAGGGAGAGCTAGTGCTATGGCACTTCCACCTCCGTCTCCCCATATCACACCCCCTATGCCAGAGGCTATGGGAGTGGGGTGTGTCGCTGGCTACGCCTGGTGTGGAGGCACGTCCGCTTTAGTTTCCCCACAATGATCGGCAGCCTCCTCTGGCAAGCCACTTGAAAACGTTCAGCCCTTCCAGGGGACCAGAGTCCTTCAAAAAAAGTCCCACAAAGCCCTGAAAAAGGGAATATTTGGCACAGGCTCAACACTCAGGTTTCCTCTGGGTGGATATTTGCATTGTGGTATCCAAAGTCCACGCCTGTCCACCTGGCGCAGGCCCCACATAACATAGGAGCTCATCGGAAGGCTTCTGTTGATAGTCCCAGCACAATGGCGTTGTGCTTGGAGCTCTCTTTCCAGCATTTGCCAGGAGACGGGCTTTCAGAAACCGAGCTTTTGTTCACTGGAGTCTTTTTACTGAATGGCTCCTTTTTTGTTATTCCAATGAAAAAGAAAAAGAACTAAATGTGTCCCAAAGCATTTTCTCCTCTCAGAGGCACTCAGCGCTCTTTGGGCCCAAAACAGAGAAATAAATTGTGCCTGTATTCAGCTTAAGGGTATCTGAGTGAGTCATTAAACAGATCCCTGCTGCACTGACAACTGGTTTGGGGTATTATTTCTGGCCTATACCGCAGAATTGGGCTTCTGAGTGCAGATTTGCATGACCTGGGTTTAGCAGAGTGCTTTATCCTTCCACTCAGCTCCGTAAAATACTGTGGAGCGTTTTAGTAGGAGGGGAAATGAGAAGAAAAGAAGAGGAAGGAGCAAAGAGAAGAAGATCATTCGGAACATGGCCGTGCTGTTGTTACCGTTGGTAATCTCTTGTTAGTAACTCATTACTAACTGCTTAGCTGAAGGCACTTGGAGGTCTGGTTCATTTGTTTAATTACTGATTTCCAGCTCTGGCATATGGGGCCTGATCCAAAATCCACTGAAATCAAAGGGAGTCTTTCTGTTGACTTCAGTGCACATTGAAATAGACCCTAGGGAACCATGGGGCTTCATGTGCCATGCCCCCACCACTACCAGTAGTATAGCCACAGGAGCAGTAAAAAAATTTCTCTCTTAACTAGGGAGACAGTGTGAGGAGCAAGTGGGGCAGGAGGCTCAGAGGGGACATTCTGGGGAAACCTCACCGCGGGGGGGAGGAGGTAGCAATGTGCTAGTATCTCTTTGGGCACTTTCACCCTGCATGAAGAATAGGATGGTCCATGCTGCAGGAGTTTGGCAGGGAGTGTTGTGTAAAATAAAAATGTTGAGTTTCAAGGCAGGTTCCTCAGTGATTCGAGTATCTACGAATAGGGCATCTGTAGACAGAGGCCTCGATCCAGCGCAGTACTTCAGCACATGCATGAGAATGTTCCTCGAAGCCAATGGGACCATTCCCAGGCAATAGATTCCCAAGGTGGTAGGGACCTCATAAATCTGACAGGCAGACAATCCTGATAAACATACTCTCGGCTGTCTTAAAGGGCAATTTTGTTGTCCATTTTAAGAGATGACAATTTGCTCTTTTAAGGGTCATGCTAGATGCCTGCAGTGGGGCCGGATGGACTCTTAGCGATGAGGATGTTAATTGCACAGAGCCATTTTAAGCAGACAGTCCCACAAGATGAGCAAAAACATTCTCCAAGTAGCCTTTTTGTTTCCCAGAGATGAAGAGCCACATACCCCATATTTAACCATCCGACCTAAAAACGGCAGCAGTTTGTCTGCTGTTGTTAGCAAGGAACTGAACGCAATGCGGCTGCATGATAGCTTGAGATCGTTTCGTCTCCCCAAGTTGGTGGCGGGTTATTGTATGGGTAGCCCTAGAGAGGGGTATCCAAGCAGACGTCTCTCCTGTCTTGTTCTCGGAGGACAATTTATGTGACCCTCCCTTAGCAGGTTTACAGGGCATTGGTACTGTAAATGTGGACCAGCCTGACTTAATTCTATCCTTGGTTGCTGAGGAGATCCTTGGATGAGGTTCAGCCCCTGATTTATTTTTCGGCCTGTCTTTTCTTAACTTTGTGGTGCCCAGAGTAGGTGATTTCATAGCGGTTTTAGCGCTCCAGTGAAACCGGCTTCCAAGAGAGGTCTTACAGAACGGCCTGGTTCTACTGCACTGCTCTGTAAAACCTTCAGATCTGATTAGGACACAAGCAGACCCTCACACGAACAGCAGTTTTTCATGAGGGCAAAGGACAGGCAGAACAAGCGGTAACTCGGATTCCCTGAGCAGTGCAGAAGGTGAGGATTAGAACACAACAGGAATGACTGGCAGCCTGCCTTCCCCAGTAGGGAGCAGTATTGCTGGGGATGGCGATCTTAGAGCTGGCTTAAGAGAAGTGTGACAGCGTGACTCTGTGTGAGAGCAGAATTTAATCCAGACACTGAGTGCCGGAGGAGTCATTACGGGTGCTGATAGGGAATGTCTCTGACAGCACAGCAGCCGTCTCCAAAGCTTCATGTCTGTTACCCTATCATAGGATTGGCAGACCCAAAAGTTCAAATACCCTTTAAGGCTGGTGTACATGCTGCAGACCCTTATGCTTAGATCTCATCTCCTCCTTCCCTCCTGCTATCGCCCAGCGTCCCTCTGCCATTTCTATCCGCTCGTTAGTCTCATTCGACCAAGCGCTTTTGGATTCCAAAGAATTTAGACTAAGCAGGGGCTACCTCCAGGCCCATCGTAAGAACCAATTACCGTGTAAGGCTTTGTGCTAGGACAGGCTGCTGTATGCTGGCTCTGAACGATGGAGCCCATTCTGGTGGAGCAGGTTACCGTGAAGTCCTCTGACAGGTAAGCAAACTAGAAGAAGGGTTGGAGCTTAGGTTTCCCACGGGTATCACAAGCCTTCAGAATCACCAGACAAGGGATGTTTACAGCTTCATCAAGAGCTTCTGCTTACAGCTGCCTGCCTATGACGGGCGGAAAGGCTGTCGGGGTAGGCATCAGGATAATGACAGTACACTTTGGGAGTAGGGTGGTCACAAAGGACCTGGGTTGCCATGGGGGGACAATGAAATCTCACCTATACAGCGTGGTAGCCTGCAGTCACTCTGAGACAGATCCGCTGCCCATTGAAGTGAATGGGAGGACTCCCAGCAACTCCAGTGGCCATTGGATCAGGCCCTCAGGTCGCAGGGATAACTCCTAACAAAACTCCTATTGGGAGGATCAGGTTTGTTTTGATAGATGCAACGAGTTATCCAGAAACCTGTGGAACTCATTGCCAGGGGTTGTTATGAAAACAAAATCTATAGTGGGGTTCAAAAAAGAACTAGATAAGTTAATGGAGGATAGGTCCAACAGTGGCTGTTAGCCAAGATGGGAAGCTGGGAGTGGACAACGGGGGTTTGGTTCACTCAACGATTGCCTGTTCCATTCATTCCCTCTGAAACACCTGGCATTGGCCCCTGTCGGAAGACTGGATATTGGGCTAGATGGACCTTTGGTCTGACCCAGTATGGCCCTTCTGATGTTGTTAAACACACCATCCTGTACCCCCTTTGGGTGAGGTAGGTTTTTGAGGGCACTTTTAGTAACACAGTTTAGATCAGCCTTGTAAAACTGCATTGACAGGTTACCAGCCCAACACAAAACCTCCACAGCCTGCCCTTTCCTCTGATGAGTATAATGGACAAGAGATCGGGTGACCAGATGTCCCGATTTTATAGGGACAGTCCTGATTTTTGGGTCTTTTTCTTATATAGGCTCCTATTACCCCCCACCCCCTGTCCCGATTTTTCACATTTGCTGTCTGGTCACCCTAACAAGAGAGTATATGATAGCATGTAAAATACATCTGCTGGGACTTGGGTGTGGTAAGAGGTGCATCTCCCTCGGTGGAATACATTACTGTGATGCCTTCCAGAATTTGCTAAAAATAGGATTTAGCCTAAGAAAAGCTGATCAGATTTGTCTTCAGCTCCACAGGGATGTTTTTGAAGACTCAAATATGTTTACTGGTTACAGTGTCAATGATACGGTATTATTGAGTGGTATCTGTGCTCCAGAACTTCCTATGTCCTCCTGCAGCACAGCCTATGCATGTTAAAGTGTCTGCATTCTGCACCGGGGGCTCGGCTCCGGTAACGGTCTGAAGTCAGCCCGCAGATTTCTGATGTGGGGTTTGCATTGATCTTACGTTTAGACACAGAGTCAGAAGAACAGACCCTCCCTTTTCCAGTGCCTTTGGAAAGATTTCAGCTCCGTAGAATGAGTCCTTTCTCCTCCACACTTAATCTACAACCCAGCTTCTCGGGGAGATCCTACTTTGAGCTAAGATCCTCGTCCCACCCGCTGAGCTTGCATTCTTCTTTGCAGTCTCTGAATTCAGCCGGTGAGCTGAGCACGTCTGGCATTTCCTCTTGATCTGTGCTTTTGGGCAGCTCCGAAGTATTTGTTTGTTTTGTTTTGTTTTTTTCCCATGACATTCATATGCCAGGGGGATACGTTGTTCTGTTTGTCAGTGGCCTGCTCCCGAAGTGAAGGGAATTTGGATGATGTAGCTTTGTGGTGTATATTTCTATGTAACAACAATACCATTGTCGCTGTCGTTTAACGGCATTGATTAGCAAGCCCCGGGTCAGTGCACAATTCCTTATACGACAGCTATTATGAGCGAGGGAGGAGCCGGGCTGGAATTACGGGAACAACATTGGCACACGCCACTAAGGGAATGCTGGGGAGGTACGGGAAGGTTCCAGGAAAGTCAGCTGCTGCCGTAAGATTTGTTCATTGCAACTCTTTCGAAGGCTGTTTGATTAACCCTCGACCCAACAGACCTTTTTAAAAAGAGAGGTTAAAAAACACAGAAGAAAGCAGGGAGTTGGGGGGGGGGCACAACTCTTCTCATCTGAGGACTGTCGAGTCTGATTTTTAAAGGTGCGGAGTATCTGCTGCCCCCACCGACTTAACTTTGAGTGGTGGGTGCTCAACACCTGTCAAAGTCAGGCCCTCTGATATGTAAAGCCTCTTTTTCTGCAAAGGGGAGGAAAGAACATGAATAAAATTCTGAGTAGCGTGCAGGGCAGTTGGTTATAAGCACAGCCCCCCCCCAGGTACCCTGCCTGCCTCCATAGTCCTTGCCTTAGTGGTTTGTGACAAGGGTTTAGGCCAGGGGTCTCAAACATGCGGCCCGCGGGGTTCTTTCGTGCGGCCCGCCAAGCTCCCCATGCCCCCCCCCCCGCCTACCCCGTGCTGCCGCGAGCCCCGCGCCACTCCCTGAAGCGGCTGAACTACTGTATGTCCCTGCAGCCCTGGGCAGGGGGGTGGGAGGTGAGTAGAGGGCTCCGTGCTCTTGCAGCTCCCATTGGCTGGGAACTGGGAACCGCAGCCAATGGGACCTTTGGGGGAAGTACCTGGAGGAGCAGTAAGAGCAGCACATGGTGCCGTTTCCCCTCCTCCCCGCCCCCCCAGGGACTCCAGCCGCTTCCTGGAGCGGAGCGGAGTGGGGCTGGGGACAGGGCAGGCGGGGAGCCTGCCCTAGCCGCGGTGTGCGGTGCTGCCGCCCTGGATCCGCTCTAAGTAAGTGGCGCCAGGCCGGAGCCCGTACCCCGCATCCCTTCTGCACCCCAACACCCTGCCTGGAGCCCCCTGCTGCATCCCACACCCCTCCTGCACCCCAACTCCCTGCCCTGAGCCCCCTGCCACACCCTGCACCCCTCATCCCTCCTGCACCCCAACCCCCTGCCTGGAGCCCCTTGCCACACACTGCACCCCAACCCCCTGCTTCATCCCTCCTGCACCCCAACTCTTTGCCCAGAGCCCCCGCCATACCCTGCACACCTCCTACACCTCAACTTCCTGCCCTGAACCCCTGCCACACCCCACACCCCTCCTGCACCCCCTGGGGGCAGGGAGGGGGCAGAGTTGGGATGAGGACTTCAGGAAAGGGGTTGGAATGGGGGCAGGGAAGGGGCGAGATGAGGTGAGGCGGGGCAGGGGCGGGGCCTCATGGAAGGGGTGGAGTGGGGGCAGGGCCAGGGCAACAAGTGGGGGGTGTCAGTGATGCGGCCCTCGGGCCAATGCACTAGTCCTCATGCGGCCCTCGAGGTCATCTGAGTTTGAGACCCCTGGTTTAGGCTGATTCACTGTGCACAGTGCAGCCAGAGTCTCCTTTACCTTGCGGTGAACAGCGACTAGCAAAGGAGCGGCAGGCATAGCCGATCTCTTTGGTGCTATTTCATAATCATGGAGACCAATTTTTGCACATTTCTTATTTCTAAAGCTCCCAGGGCCTCATTCTCCCGCCGTGCCGGGTTTAAACCAGTGTCACTCCAGTGGCTTAACCCCTAACTTACTCTGGCTAAGCAAGGGGAGAGTGGGGTCCCTTTTATTTTGTTTCCATCTCACAACTCGGAATGAGGAATGCTGCAGCATGACTGTTGCCAGAACATACAGGGGCCCCTACCCCCTGTCAGCAACCCTTTTTTCTTTGTGCTTTTATGTTGTTCATTGTATTGCTGTGCGCTGCTGGCTTGAACTATGTTTTGTTATTGGACGTTTTGACTTTGTGTCCAATGTACCGAGATCTATTGTAACGGCTTTGATCAATACCTGTATGTGGAGTGTGTATCTTTGGGATCACAGGCTGAGGTCTGGGAAGCGGGTGGGAGTGGGGGACAGGGGTTGGAATTTTACAAACCCATCTAACCACTTTCTTCTTATTTGTCCTGCTGATGGTTAATTTGTATTACAGTAGAGCCCAGAAACCTTGAAAAAAAACCCTTCGAAAGGGGGCACAGGACACGATTCATTAAAACTGCCGCAGCAGCCATTGCATCGTTACCCAGCAGGAGTTAAGTGCAGCGTGAGGTTCAATGAGAAATATACAAGATGTACCCTGCCTGCAGGGACCGGTGTGAATGTGCTAGAGGAAAACATTGGCATAGAGAAAACACCTCCATTTTTTGCATGCAAATCGATTGAAACCAGTCACAGACCCATCCGGAGCAGTCCAGCCCTAAACTAGTCTGACAAAATGGGATCGCATCACTCCCATGCTCGTTCTTCTTTCCCCCAGATGCAAAAATATCCCCTTTTCTCGATAAATCGCTAAGGAGTAATAAGGGAAGAACAGTTTGTATGAAGCTACAATAGCTTCTTTATCAAATTAGATACATTTGGGCCCGATTCTCTGGTGCGGTGCAGCCACTTTGCCCTGCGATGCTGGCAGAACCTGGCTATAGAGTTGGCGAAAATGGCCCTAGTCAGGTTACCCCAGTGCAAGGAGAATCCTCCATTCGCACACAGCCAATATGGAGGGTTTTACACCATGTCCTTCTTGGCCATTAGGGAAAACAGGGACATGGGTGATGAACTCCTACACTATGCAATCCCCTGTGTCAGCCCTTTGGAGCTGTCGGCAGCCAGTAGTTAGAGCAGTCTCCTGGCTGCACACAGGAGCTCCAGGATATGCCACGGGAACCATGGAAGGAGGTTGCATAGCACCTGCACACACTCACTCCGGCTCTACTCAGTGGTCAGCCTCTAATTTTCATGAGGGCCAAATGCCATCAGTAAATGCTCAGTGTCATGTCGTATAATGACGCTTAGCTCTCACTGTAGCATGATTACTCTTAAAATACGGCAATAGCTAAACTAGAGTTATGTAGCTGCCTAAAAGCCACCTACGTTAACATGAAAAGTGATCAAGGACTCGGTCAGTCTTAATCCACTTGCTCTTTTTTTGGGGTGGATTTCAAATGATTTTTTCAGAATAACTAGATATTCTCCGTCTTACTGGAGAGAGTTCTCTCTAAGTCAGATGCTGTCTACCCATCTTGTTCCGATTTCTTTCCCCAGAGGAAGTCGCGGACAGTATTTTTGAACATGCAGCGTGTAAGGAGATTTACTGAATGGGGAAAACATTTTTTTTTTTTTTTGCTGCTAGAGGCTCCTTTTCACAGGCTAGTACAATCCCTTGGACTCTAATGAAAATAGGGGCCAGGATCTTCAAAAGTGTCGACTGATTTTGAAGACTTTGGGTTTTTAGGTTCCCACCCTGAGACACTTTAAAGGGCCCTGATTGTCAGAGGGTAAGTGTGCCGCTCTTGCTGAAAATCAGACCCCTTCCAGAAGTCTCTAAGTTGGGTACCCAAAATCACTAGTCACTTTTGAAAATCTTGAACATGGTCTTTGGCTTTTAATGAATCAGGCCTCAAGTGATTGGAATAAATGGATAATTTTGTAAGTGTTTACAAGTATTTTTTGTGAGACTGGTTGTTACGTCTTAGCTTTGATGTGTGAAATATAGTATCTCTTTATAGGATGCAATTTTGAGACACAGTCAGCGCCTTACTCTCAATTAGGCAAGTATATTTATTACAATTAAGTGGTTCTTACTTTGTGTTGGTCATTTTTTTATATTTGATGTGTATGTTAAGCCTTTTTTTGACAAAGTAAATAAACAGCTCACTATAATCAAAGACTGTTTCCTACTTTGCACCCTGTTTCTCAAATTCCATCCCAGTGATTTGAATGAGGAATGGTCATTTCGGTTCGGTGTTAAAGGCATTTTAAGTTCTTCCGCTTGTTGGTTTTAAAGAGAAACCTGAAGCTGGGCTGTGGAAATGGACTCCCCATCAAACTCTTATCCTTAAAATAAAATACATTTGGACCCCACCTGACCAAGGCACTTAAGTATGTGTCAGACTTTAAGTACATGATTAGTCCCATTGAAGCTAATTGGACTATTCATGCACTCAAAGTTAGACATTGACGTGGCTGAATCAGGAATTTGGGTCTGATTTTTACAGGTGCTGAAAACTTGCATTTCCTGGTGATTTCTGTTGGAGTAGCAAGTGCTCTGCACCTTGCAAAATCAGGCCCCTTAATTCTTTTTGGAAAAAGCAAACCCTTTTAAGATGACCCAACTCAGCTAAATTCACCAAATGATTCATGCACCGTGTAGTTTAACGCACACTTCATTTACAATGCAGGCTCATGGTGAGTCCATGTATACACACATTTCAGGGCACGGGGAAAAAAAAGATTCATGCACTACATGGAAAAGTATGTGAGCAAAAAAAATATTTCTGAATTCTTTATTTTAATAAATGCCAATTTTACTTCCTGTTTCTTTCCTGCATGCCTTTCATTTGGAATGACAACAGTTGACATTAAAAAACTGGTGGCAGGTATGGAACCCTTTATATTGAGTTATAAAACCAGTAAGTGAGCTAGCTTGTGAAAAGACTCAGTAAATCAATGAATAAATCTGTTTTATTTTCAAGCAGTGTTTACTTGGGTGAGAATATGTGTCCAGGTGTGAGACTATGTTGTGGATATGTCAGTTTGAACTACATTAAATGCACAAAAGATCACAGGAGAGGAAAAAATCACCTATGAAGCTTGGATAGTGGTTTATGACATTCTGTTACTCTGTGTATTGTCAAAAAAGGTGATGTTCTACCTGTCCGGTTTACTGTATCCAAGTCGCAGTGTATTTAAATCGGCAATCATGCTGATTCCTAGAGGTTCTCAACATTTTCCAGAGCTCATATGAACTAGATTTTATAAAAATAAGATTGAAGGTTCTCTAGGGAGGTTACTCGCTGTTGTTTAATCTGTCGGTCAATGTAGATTTTTGTGTGTGCTGTTGATTACTAGACCTGCAAGCACTCCCCCCTCACACACACTCACACAGAGTGTCTGCTAAACTTTAATCCCCCTTCCCACACTGAGCCTGCACCTGCAAGGCATTACTCACATGAGTAATCTTTAGTCGTAAGAGTAACTATTATTAATATTTGTATTACACGACTACCTAGAGGCCCAACCAAAGTCAGGTCCCCAGTCTGCTAGGTGCAGTAGAAACATGTAGCAAGGGGCAGTCCCTGCCCCGAAGAGCTTACAGGCTAAATAGATAGGACCAACAACAGATGGGAGAGAATCAGTGTGTCTCACCCAAGGTCACACAGCAAGTCAGTGGCAGAGTCAGGAATAGAAGCAGGCTCTACAGCATCCCAGTTCTGTGCCCTACCCACTAGACCATAACAACCCCCAACCTTTGTGTAAAAGTTTGCAGGATCAGGCTCCATGACTCTGGGGTTGCTGGTCTGCCAGTTACCAGGCCTAGGTAGCAATAGCCTCCATCAGTGATTCCATGCCCACAGGGATAATTTTTGAGCATGGAGACCTTCTCCCATGGGTAAATTCTACTGAGTCAGTCCAGTCTCTCTCTACCTTCCTCTGAGTTTATAGTGAGCCGTTTCCCTACTGTACTTGGTGATAAGTGCAGCCTAAGGCCACTGCTGAACCTCATGGTTGAGCTTTCTTCCTGCAAGGTGGCGCGTGGTGCTTCTCATCCCCTCTGTGTGGCTTTGTTGCTGGCATGGATTGTTTCAGCCGTACTAAACAGCTATCCTTTGTGTATTTCCAGTGGCCTGGTTTTCGTTCGATCCCGGCTCTGCACACTCTGACATCCTCTTTTCCAATGACAACCTGACTGTCACCTGTAACAGCTATGATGACAGGGTTGTGCTGGGGAAAACTGGCTTTTCCAAAGGGCTCCATTATTGGGAGCTGTCGATCGATCGTTACGATAACCACCCAGACCCGGCCTTTGGCGTGGCTCGTGTTGATGTCCTCAAGGATGTCATGCTAGGAAAGGACGACAAAGCCTGGGCAATGTATGTGGACAATAACCGGAGCTGGTTCATGCACAACAATTCACACACCAACAGGTATGCCACAAACCCTGGAATCAGGTCTTCTCTAGACTCTCTTTCTCTCAGAGATCAAGGCCCAAACTCAACCCTGATGTAAGCTACTCCTTCAATGGCAGTTGCACAAACGTACACTGGGAATGGATTTGCTCTCTAGAGCCTAAGGTGAAGTCCTTATGCTTAGCATAAACTAGGGGCAGTTCAGACATCCTTGGTGCTGTACCAGCTACAAGAACACTTCACCTACTGTGCTAAGAATGAAATGATCCCGGTCTATCTCTGCTTCCTAGTCCTCTGAACATTCATCCGTCTATCTGTGCAGAACATTTCACCACTCGTGAGTAAGGCACTCATCCCACACTCGTGCCAATAAACCTTTATCGCTTTTATACCATCCGGAGGTGTAGAAATTCTGTCTCCATTTTTCCGTGCAAGCCAGTTTGTCAGGATAGTTCGCTTATTTTGTAAGCAATGCGTTCTTCCCACACGCTCTTCCGCCCTTTCACTGGTAATGTATGGCTAATGACTGAGGGCAGTTGGCCACCACTCGACCAGCGGAATAGATGGAAGCACTCTACTCAGCCAGTCATGTGACGTAGGTGGTTGTAGATGGGTGAGACCCACCTGGATGCCAATTAGCATTGAGCTCGGAGGATTATTCTAATTGTGGTTGTGTTTGAGATGAGACTGGCATGTGCAACCATCTTAGAATACACTCTGTGGAGGGGTCTCCTAGCACCTGTGGCTCTGCCGTGACAGCATGTTATCCTTTTGTGTCTCCTACGTGCTCCCCGCACATAATTCCCCATGACGCTTCCTTATCTGGAGGGAAAGGAACAAGGGGAAATGTCTGCAGGCACCATATAGGTGGAGGAACGTGTAATGGTATTAAGTTGTGTCCATTAGGCTGTCCGTTGTTACTGTCAATCTTAACATGGAAACAAGAGTTCCCCGTACAGTGCAGAGCTATCTTATGGCCCTTGGGACCCACCCATAGGGTTGGGGAGTCTTTGTATTGACTGCAATGGGAGCTGGATCAGGGACCCACCCATAGGGTTGGGGAGTCTTTGCATTGACTGCAATGGGAGCTGGATCAGGGACCCACCCATAGGGTTGGGGAGTCTTTGCATTGACTGCAATGGGAGCTGGATCAGGGACCCACCGATAGGGTTGGGGAGTCTTTGCATTGACTGCAATGGGAGCTGGATCAGGGCCTCAGCTGCGAAGTGAAAAGTGAGACTCAGTAGTAATACCGACTAGAATTTTAAAAGGGGTGACAGACTGGGATGTTTGTTGTGTGTTGTGGAGCACCAGACTTCGGCGTGTGGCACAGTCTTACAGCACTAGTGTCTATGATTCCGGGAGATGCTCTGGTTGTGTAATGGTTGCCTCACTTCTTTGGTCATAGGTTCTATAATCCACAAACAGTTTGGGCCAAATTTGGGGATCCATACTCGGTCCTCAGCCTGGCAAACACCCACTGACTTCCCAGGTGGCTCCTTCGGAATGGCTGAGCCGCAGTTTTCAAAGTTCAGAGAAGCCAGTCTTTTCCCAAGTCTCCGCAAACGATGTGATTGTCCTCTGGGGCACAATTCCGCCCTGAGACACACCTCCCCGCCAACGCTTCCATTGAAGATAATGGGAGCCCCGGGTGTGTATCCAAGGGGCAGAATCTGGCCCATCATCACTAGGCTACAATATTGTGCAGTTCGTGTGTACACATGTATTTGTCCCTTGAAGTGTTTTTAGGCTGCACTGTTTCACTGGAGACTGCCAGGAATCAGGGACAGGGCTGGATTTACAATTAGGTACAGTAGGCACGTGCCTAGGGGCATTCTAGGGGTGCCGTACCTCTCTAAAACTCTGTGAAACACGAAGGTCAGCTGTAGGTGGGGGGGCGCTGACGATGCTGTGCCTAGGGGCGTGTAAGGGGTAAATCTGGCTCTGATCAGGGGTGTTGTTTTGTGCGTTTCAGGGAAGCCATTCCGTACAGACGCTGTAGTGATGCACATCCTCTGACTTCCTCTTTCCCCAACAGGACCGAAGGGGGAATAACAAAAGGTGCCACAGTTGGAGTGCTCCTTGACTTAACCAGGAGGACCCTAACATTTTCCATCAACGAAGATCAGCAAGGTCCTGTGGCTTTTGAGAACATGGAGGGCCTGTTCTTCCCTGCCGTCAGTCTGAACAGGAATGTACAGGTATGTGCTTTGTCAGAGAAAGAGGTTTCACAGCAGCAGCATAGAAAAGGTCCGAACCTGGTGGCGAGCTCCTGCCTTTGGAGCACTGTCTTTCTGTACATTTAGCACCATTCTTATCCACTAGAGTGTTCTCAACAGTGTAAGAAAAACCTCAGCAACTGCTAGAAGGGGTGAGAACCTTTGTGGAACAGGGCAGTTTGGAAGAGTAAATATAATGACCCAGGTCACTGGTGAGCCACTGACATCAAGATGTGCCTCTGGACAGCACATAGCTTGTTCCTTGCGCTTCTTCTCGCCCATGGATGGCAGGAGAACAGGAGCGCCACTGCCTTTGGCTCAGTAGAGCTTGGCCAGGAACAGCCTTCTCATCAACATCCTTATCAACATCCTCCAGGAATCGCCCTAGTTATTAAAAGTCTCCCTGTAAAGGCACGGGACTCACCCCTGCGGCGCCTCCTGCTGGTCATCTCAGGGAATTTGCTCTTTTCCAGCCTGGGTGCCCTCTGCAGGCTGGTGTCCCGCTTGTAGCTGGCCCCGTGTCCCTCCCGGACCGCGGTGCCCCTTTATCCTGGGGCTGCCCCCTGGCAATACCCCCACCAGTCTCTATGGGTCTCCCCTCTCTGGGAAACCCCCCAACCCTCTAATCCCCACCTTGCCTCAGTCTGGGCTACTGCCAGTCATCACCAAGCCCCCACTCCCTGGGGCACACTGCAGTGTAAAAGCCACTCATCATAGGCAAGGGGGTTCGGACCTGTTGCCTTCCTCTGTCTCCCAGTATCTCTATGGGCCTTGGACCAGGCCCTGCAGCCTGGGGAGTTGCCAGCCTGGAGCTCCCCTGGTCCTCTGGCTCTCCCCAGCCCTGCTTCACTCCCAGTCCCCTTTCTGCAGGCAGCCAGGCACTGCTCTCTCCCAGCCTGGAGAGAGACTCCTCTTGGGTCTCTGGCTCACAGCCTTCTTATAAGGGCCAGCTGGGACCTCATTAAGCCAGCCACACCTGTGGCTGCTTTCCAATCAGCCCAGCCTTTCCCCTGCCACAGCCCTCTCCCAGGGCTGTTTTCAGCCCTTCAGGGCAGGAGCAGGATAACCACCCCGCTACACTCCCATGTCCCACTGGTGTAATACCAAGGATGTTCTGCATCCTGTTCCACACACAGTAATTTCAGACAGAGGCTCTCTTTTGAGCTCTTGACCATTCATGAACTCTATCTCCGCAGTGACGACTGGAAGACCGTATAATGTTTATCTTGCTCTGAACTAATCTGGTATTTTTAGTCTCAATTATTATTTTCTCCTATCCCCCTTATTGTCCTCTTCAAGGCGTTGTTGGTTTCATTCACGCAGCCGACACTTTCACTGAGCCTGGTTTTGGTCTGCCCACTTTATCACCCTTTGCTCCTCTAAGCACCGCAGCATTGCCCAAAGCTTGTTAAAATCTTCCTCGAAGATGCCAGGAAGAAATAAGCTTGAATCGGTTAAGTCAGGACGTTTCAGGCAGTTTGATGAGGTGCCCATGTAGTAGGTTCAGTTATTTATTTTGGGCAATATTATGGACATCAAAGGTAATCTTCCCTAGGCAGGAGAGAGAGACACAATGCAGCCATGAGCTCTATCCAGCACCCATGAATCCATGGAAAGAGTCCCACTGACTTCAGAGGGATTTGGATCAGGCCCTTGAGCACAAGGGGGAATTGGCTAGAAGTGCAAACATTGTGCCCGAATAAAGGGCATCCCCCATCTCCGTGCCCTCTAAGAACCATAGTCTGGCCCTTTCTTCACAGCTGATCCAGCGTTAACCTGATTTTATGGAAATCTGAGACTCCGGTGATCGATTCGGAGTACCATTATTAAGTTGCTAAGCAACGCAGTCCTTAGTAAGATTATGATTTTATAGTGAGCAGTGACAGTGTGTTCAACACTCTGTGGTACTTGTCTGTGTATCTTTGTATGTGTATGTCAAGGCTCCTTCCCCACTCTGAACTTTAGGGTACAGATGTGGGGGCCTGCATGAAAACTTCTAAGCTTAACTAACAGCTTAGATCTGTTCCTCTGCCACCACTCCCAATGTGCCAATTCCCTTCCCTGGGTAGCCTTGAGAGACTCTTCACCAATTCCCTGGTGAATACAGATCCAACCCCCTTGGATCTAAAAACAAGGAAAAATCAATCAGGTTCTTAAAAAGAAGGCTTTTAATTAAAGAAAAAGGTCAACATCATCTCTGTAAAATCAGGATGGAAAATAACTTTACAGAGTAATCAAACTTAAAGAGCCCAGAGGACCCTCCTCTAGCCTTAGGTTCAAAGTTACAGCAAACAGAGGTAAACACTCTAGCAAAAAGTACATTTACAAGTTGAGAAAACAAAGATAAAACTACCACACCTTGCCTGGCTGTACTTACAAGTTTGAAATATGAGAGACTTGTTCAGAAAGATTTGGAGAACCTGGATTGATGTCTGGTCCCTCTCAGTCCCAAGAGCGAACTCCCCCCCAAAACAAAGAGCACAAACTAAAACCTTCCCCCCACCAAGATTTGAAAGTATCTTGTCCCCTTATTGGTCCTTTAGGTCAGGTGTCAGCCAGGTTACCTGAGCTTCTTAACCCTTTACAGGTAAAAGGATTTTGGCATCTCTGGCCAGGAGGGATTTTATAGTACTGTACACAGGAGGGCTGTTACCCTTCCCTTTATAGTTATGACCGTGTACATGGGTGTGATACACATGTATAAGCACCATTGCTCGATGAGTTTAATTCCCGTCTCTACATCCGTTACTTTGTCCTACGAGAGGAGAATATTTATCAAACCCCATTGCTTCCTGACAGATCAATAGAAGAGATAAAGTTTAAAATCCCCAAATAATAGAGAAGCCCAAGGACATGCTGATAAAAATACTGCTAATAAACTCAAGACATTGATTATCCTTTTCCCCCAAAGCTGTGTGAGTAACTCAAATGGCTTTATTAGGATTCAGAAGACTTTATTTTGGATAAAATCATTTGTAAATTTGACACTAAAACCCCTACGTTATTCTGTAAGTAAAAGAACGAGTTACGCTTCCTTCCCACGATGAATATGAGAATTAAACTATGCAGAAAGGAGAATTAATCTGAGAAGGGACAACTCTACACAGCTGTATGCATATCAGTGATCTAGACAACAAAGCAAGCTACAGACTCTGTGACGCTGTTCACGAAAACTGGCAATCCTCATAGGTTTTGAGACTGTAGGTCAGCCAGTTACAAGAACAACCTGACGGGATATTTTCCCTAAACAGAATCCAGGGGTGGTTTGGCCGTCTCTCTGGTTGGTTGATGAAGTCTTCTCTTTGTGAATCATTTTCCTGAGAAAAGCAAATAGCAGTTTCTCTAATATGCGTGTCATAACAGATGAAAGAGAAGTGCTCTTCCATATTCCCTGGTATCTGTAGTGAAATCTGTGCACAGAAAGTTCTCTCCAGTATATTTGCAGAGATTGTCACAGACACAAAGGGGAGTGAGGGAGTTGGGCGCCTGATTCCCTTTTGTACCTTTGAAATCCTCTCCATTGCATACTCCTTCTTCTGCCACAATTGCTGCATCTGTAGCTGCTCAGTTATCAATGAGGGGAACGGCCCTTCCCATGTCTATATTCCTGCCCAGAGAAAATGCTGCCAGGGGAATCTGCTGCTGCCGCAGACCAGCTGTGACCAGCAATGCCTTGGAACACAACAGAGGCGCTAAGGGCAGGGAGGCAGGCAGAATTCCTGGAGCCCACAGTTGTTCTAGGGACCCAGCATCCCCAGAGAGCCTTTCTCCGTGAGCTCGGTGCACCCAGTCGTGTGATCCCTGCTCCTCTTATTACCGATCACATGTGGGTGATCCTCTTCTGGTGCCACCCAGCCTATCCTGCTCTGTGGCCTTTGCCTTGCGTCCTGCTCTTGGTTCTGCACAGGGATGGACAGATGAGTGTGAATTAAAGGTACCGTGTCAGGACAGGCCTGCCAAAGACGTCAGGAGAGCATCACCGGCGTTCTCGGCGCCACGGGTACAAGGGGGAGGAGGCAGCGAACCCGCTACTGGGCATGAGGCAGCAGCAGGGAATACCACAAGAGGGGACAAGGAGGAGAGGCGTGGAGACGATGAATATTACAAGGGAAGGATGCATGGCTGGGGGGCCAGGGCTCCCAGTAATACATTTGGCTGCCCTCTATCCCAGCGGGGCCTTTCCTCGGCACAGATTCCTCTGGGCACTTTGGAAGACTGGTGGTTTTTAAAGATGGGAAACAAAGCTTGAATCATCGTGGGATGAGAACAGTGCAAGTTATACACTATCAGACAGATCCAGTCAGGGAGCCCCTGTGCCTCCCCAATCACACCAGAGGCGTGTCCTGCCGAGCGCTCTGTGCCCCTCCTCTCGCACTGCTCCCGCTGCGGCTCCGTGTGCTGCTGATGGCAATCCGCCTGCACCAGGGACTGCGGGTCCACCACACCCCTGATGCGCCGTGGCCTGCAGCCCGTTTCGCTAGTCAAGCCGAGCAGCCAGGGCACTCTGGTAAGCCAGAGCAGAATGCCAGCTGCACACAGTGCTTCTTGCACATGGTGTTTAGACCCCTTACTCTCGTAAGCAAAGTCAGGGGTGGAAGAATGCAGATTGCTCTCTGGTAACAGGGCTGTCGTTGCAGGTGACGCTCCACACTGGTTTGCCGGTCCCCGAATTCTATACTTCCAGGGCATCCATGCAGTGATGAGACTACTGACGCCAGCTGCCTTTTCTCAGGATGAGTCAAGAGAGCTGCTTTACTTTGTCAAGCAGAGACCTCATAGGAGCCGGGGAATCTTTGGTCAGCTGGTAACTGGAGACCAGGGAAAACCAAAAACAAAAACAAAAGTGAGAAGAGAAGAAACTGGCCTTCTCCAGTCTTCGTACTCCACGACCGCACGGCAAACCCGCTTGGCGTCTCCGGCACCGTACTGTGCGCGTTTGCTTTGCTGTTTAGCTCTTTTGGCTGATAAAGTACCTAGATAGCCTGAGATGTTACTCTGTGTCAGCTTTTCGGTTTGGGTCATTACTTTGATTTGCTGTTATTTTTAAATGTGGGCTTTTCATTTCCTCATACCAGTGTGGTTGCTGTTGACCAATTTAGCTGCTGCCATTGCAAGTGAAACCCTTCCAATAACTTTCGACTGAGTTATACATCAGACAAAAGATGCTGTGTAAAGAAACCAGGGAGAGTCTCGGGGCGGGGGGGAGCCCTTTGTGGGCAAGCATTTGCTGATGCCAGTCAAATTACCTCCAGTGATGTTTCTTTCCCTGTGGCCTTTCTTGTGGAGTACCCTCAAGCATATTTGTAGACATTGGTCTTGGATTACCAGTTAGTCTATACAGAGCCAGGTGGAATGCATCAAGTATTTGGAGACAGTCATATCCTTTATAGCAGATAAGGCCAAATTCTTCCCTCACGCGTGGATGTGGTTCACACTGAAGTCAGTGCATCCCTGAGCAGGATTTGGCCCAAAGATATTACTTTTAAATACCAAGAGGTTTGCCAGGGCTTCATCAGACCACTGTAATTAAGACGGGTAGGTAGCCGGAGAAGATAATTACATTTCTGATGGGATGATCACTTGGTTTCAGCAGAATAATTAGATGTTAATTGAACAGTTCTGGTTCTATAATTTATCATTTTCAAAGGCTTTTCTGTTTAGCTCAGTAGATGGACCGGGCTGTTTACCATCCTCCTGTTCCCAGGCACTGCAAGGCAGTGCGGATTTGCCAGAGGACTTGGGACGAGCACTTGCACCCACTCAGTGGCTTTATAAACTGCGCGCTACGTAACGGTGCCAGCTGACACGGTGCTGCCATATCTCACAGGGCCTGCAGTTGGCCCTTTTGATATTAGCATTTATTTTTTTATAGCTACAGCGAAAACCTAGCCTTAAAAAACCACCCGACAGTGTCCTTTTTTTCGTAGAGAGGATTCATTCTGTTCCGAGGTTAGCATCACTTGGGGAGCAGGAGAGAACAGAGAGAGAAGAGGAAAGAGAGAGTCAGAATCACAGTCCATGGCATTCACATTCTCAGGAATAAACATGCTTGTTGCCATGCCTACCTGTGCCTAACATTCTGCTTCCATTCACAAACTTAACTTTCTGGTAATTCAGACAAATGTCACATGTAAAAACGACAGATTATTACCACTGTGTTTAAATGCCAGAACGTTAACTTTTCCCGTTTCTGTAGTGAAGAGACTGCATGCCGCATGTTATTACGCTTTCCTTTGGTTGATGACACTCTCTAGATTAGTTTCAGGGGCTGGAGAAAGACTCCATTTTGTTGCCCACCATTTGCCAAGCAATTGAGTTTGTTGAAAAAACATAGTTAATTGAACTGGGGATAGGGTGGGAGGGGAAGCTAATGGAATAATGTTCCAGCAAAAAGACATATGTAAATAGATAATCATTTCCTTTTAGTGCTTACCATTCTATTTAGAATGTTCTTATTTGTTATATTGTTATTCTAGTATTAAGTTTACCTAATTTATTGAATGGGTGCTATCTTGTTCATTTAAACCTATTAGTTTATCTCAGCTACAGAAGAGCTGTGTTGCAGGACAACGCTGATCTGTTATTTGTTTAATTTCTTATGAGACTCAGTTGCCGGGCCACTGTGGACTCGTTTTTCATAGTCGTTATATTCCCAGTTCTTGATGATGTTCATGATGCTTATTAGATTTCTAGTGACTTGTAACCCGTAGTTTACGCTGTACTGCAATCATAGGTGCGTACAGCTGCTGTACTAAAGGAAAGTGTTTGCTGTTCTAATAAATGACTTTTATGAGAGAATCGCATGGGTCCCCCGAGTGTCTTTCAGTTTTCCTCGTGCAGTCACTGGGGGTATTTACCATAGTGACAGAATTTCCTGTGTTTGGAGCAGGAGGTACTTAGAAGCCAGCTGGCCACCTCCTGCATTCTCTGTGACCCCGGGAAGGAGGCCTGTGCGTCAGTGCCATTGACACAGAGACTAGTTTGTCGGTAAGCGAGTGTGAGGGGCCTGGGAAGATCCCCCCATACACAGAGCACAGGGAGCGAACAAGGCTGGACCTGGTGTGTGGGCTCCACACGGGAGAGGGAAGTGAGCAGGAGCCAGTAGGACTCACTCCTCCACTTCCTTTCCAGAAACTGCCACTGGGAAGCCCACAGGGGCAGCTGTGCAGACATGCCCAGGCAAGTATATTACCCCGTGGCCGACCATCTTTTCAGTGTTGCATTGAAGGATGTCGTGTGGGGTCCCTGCCGAAAGCTAAGAACTAGCTGATCTTCATGGTTATTGCAAGATGTTCGTACGGGAAACAATTTTAGAGTGATGTAACGTAGGCTATTGCGCTCCCAAACTGCTGGAAGTGAAACTTGCCACCTGAGGCGGGAGAGGTCTCAGAACTGACTCAATCAACACTCAATATCCATGGGGCCAGCGCAAGCCCTGTGTTTACTGTCTGGCCCAGATGCAGGCTGGAGCATTTACAAAGACAAAATAACCCCAAGAAAAGTCTCTGAACAGAGGACCCCCCTGGGCTACCAGACAATAGTCTGTAACTGTATCAGAGAAGAAGACAGGGCACAAGATATTATCCATTAGGGAGGAGACACTCTACCAGCGGGCGGGTCTCCTGAGAGGGGGATCCCAGTTTTCTTTGATAAGCATAGGCTAAAGATTGCCTTTTATGTTCTTCTTTTATCTGTAACCTTATGTTTCCAAACCCCTGTACTTGCTTTTATTTGAATCTACCTCCAACGCTGTTAAATAAACTTCAATTTGTTTTTACTATAGACACATCTAAGTGCCTTGTGCTAAGGGGAGTGTTAAACTGAGGTGACACCTCTACCCAGGCAGCGGATTGGCGTGCATTGCGGGTTTCCAGAAGATATGGGGCTGGGCATTTGAGTGTAACGAAGTGGGTGTGTAAATTACTAGGAAAGAGCAGAGCTCATGGAGCCCGGAGCAGAGCGCCTGTGTTGTCAACCGATGGTGGCTGAGGTGTTTTTCCCCTGGTAGACACAGACGGGGCTCCCTCCTGCTGTGAGCAGGTGGTAGTGATACACCACAGACAGCTGGGTTCACCCTGCAATGTGTCACAGTAGTGCTGACAGGATCCCGTCTGTGATACTAGAGGCCGTCAGAACAGTGAGGTAGTGAACAGCATGCTCATAATCACATACGCAAATAAGGTTATTGCTGCCCAGACAGGCTGAACCCCCCTGCGGGAGTCAAACCCAGCTGTGTTCTCTGGAGCAACCCCAGGGCCTGCGATGCCATTCTCAGGGCTAGACCTGGGTGCTCATGCAAGGCCGTAAGAAGGAGACAAAGAACTCTGAACCCCCACCTCTAGTTATAGTTCCCTGATTATCTAATCCAAGGCCACAACATCCTCCCTCCCTTTCCTTTGCCTCCTCCACAGGGGAGCATGGGGGCTTTGCCTGCTCTCGCTCTCCCCCCAGAAGAAAGGAATGGAAAGAAATGGAGCCTGCGTGTTCTGTTATAGACCAAGGGGAATGTGTCAGGCAGAGTTTTTCCCTGAGCACAGCCCCAAAAAGGGGTATCCAGCAAGGCCAGCGAGTCACTTGGAGATCCTGAATTCCACCTCTCAGTGGGATGCCAGTATGTCTGGTCCTCCCCAAACCTCTGAACAGAGCGGGCGGCCCCAGCGGCGGGATATGAACATAGTGTGCCCACCTCGGAGGTGCCCATGTGTCTGGTTTTCCCCAAACCTCTGGAAAAAAGGAGTGACTGTCTGCAGTAGGGACACGCAGGGCCCTAGCAACCTGCTTGCCTGGTATCCAGCACCCTGCTTCAGCTTGCAGCTGTATTCCACAGCAACTTCTCGACTTCCACAACGTCCGGGCCCTGGGTCTCCCAGCCAGCCCTCACTCTGGTAAGTTCTGCTGCGGTGAGTAATTCTCCTGCCCCTCCTCATGCCTTTCCAGGCCCCACTACCCCCTCCTCAGACTCTGCTTTCCCCCGCTAGCCCTCCCTCAGTCCTATACAAACAATGCCCCTCAGTAGCAGCCTCCCCACCCACTCCAGGGCCCAAGGGTGCGTAGGCCTGAGTCAGAGAATATCAGGATTAGAAGGGACCTCAGGAGGTCATCTAGTCCAACCCCCTGCTCAAAACAGGCCCAATCCCCAGACAGCTTTTTACCCCAGATCCCTAAATGGCCCCCTCAAGGATTGAACTCACAACCCTGGCTTTAGCAGACCAATGCTCAAACCACTGAGCTATCTTCTCTGCCTTCCTTGGGCCTGGTAAGCCCTGCTTTTCTGGGTGGTTCCCTTGCCTATAATGCCACTGCAAAGCCCTGTGCTGGCTGCCAGGCTCCCCCAGGCCCACTCACTACAACTAGCGCACCTCAAACCTCCATCTTAACCTCTGAAATCGCTGCACCTGGATGTTCAAACCTCAGCCCAGGAAACAAACCGAGCACCGTGCTTTTGCCTGGGGAAGGGGGAAGAATCTTTCAGATGCGATGTAAACTGGGGCCCTGTTTTTATATACATGCTAGTTAAGCCCCCTGTTACAAGACTCACCACCTGAGAGCGCCCCCTCCTGGCAAAACTTGGTATTGCAGCACTTCTGCCTCAGTTTCCCCACAACAATCTTCAGCCTACGTCACTGTAGCGGTGTCATGGCCCCCCAGCCAAGCCACTTTAAAGTGTTCAGGCCCTTCCAGGAGCCAGCGAGCTCAAGTCTGAAAACAAGTGTCTTCAGCCCTGCTGGGCTCAGCCTTCCACCCTCCACACACACCCCTGCCAGCAGCAACAGCTCATCTTGCAATCTAGCCGCTGGCTCCTGGGCACCAATCACCCCAACTATCCACGCCCAGCCTAGCCGTCTACCAAGAGCCTCTGGCAGCTCAAAGCCCTCAGCCAGTTCTGAGTGCGAGACCAGCTTCTTGCTTCATATTAGAGCAGCCTGCTTGTCAGGCCTTCCAGCCTCTTCAGGCTAGCTGAAGCCCAGCTGCTTGTCCCACATCAGCCCCTTCGCTCCCTCCCAGCAAGCCCTCATCAGCTGGGCTTGTCTCCTTTCTAAGCTCCACACCCTACACAGGCCTAACTGGCCCAAGGCCTTCTGGCCCGCTGGGGTACGTCTTCCCTGCAGCTGGGACCGAGCCCCCCAGCCTGAGTAGACAGACCTTGGCTAGTTCTACTCCAGCTACTGTGCTAAAAATAGCTGTGTGGACACTGCTGCACCGCTGGGGGCTGGGGCTAGCCACCTGAGCTCACACCCACGCGGGGTCAGGTCGGTCCGAGCTCAGGTGGCTAGCCCAAGCCTCCACTGGTGCAGCAATGTCCACACTACTATTTTCAACACACTAGCACTTGCTCCGCTAGCACGAGTCTGTCTACTAAGGCTGAGGGACTCGCTGCCAGCTGCAGTGTAGATGTACCATAAAGGGACAAGCTGCCCTGGTACACATCCCTTCTCCTGGGGGCCCCTCCCAAGCCATGCCTTAGATTGAGGGCTCCAAGGTTGGCATGCAGGAACCAGCGCTTCTATGTATCTCTATCAGGGTTCCCTCCCCTCTCTGAACTCTGGGGTACAGATGTGGGGACCCGCATGAAAGTCCCCCTAAGCTTATATTCCACCAGTTTAGGTTAAAACTTCCCCAAGGCACAAATTCCTTTCCTTGTCCTTGGACGGTATTGCTGCCACCACCAAGTGATTAAAACAAACATTAAGAGAGGGGCCACTTGGAGCCCTATCCCCCCCAAAAAATATCCCCCCAAGCCCCTTCACCCCCTTTCCTGGGTGGGCTTGAGAATAGTATACCAACTGTTAGGTTAACAAAGTGAGCACAGCCCAAATCCCTGATTTTTAGGACACTGAAAATCAATCAGGTTCTTAAAAGAAGAATTTTATTTAAAAAAAAAAAGGTAAAAGAATCACACCTGCAAAACCAATATGGAAGATTACTTTACAGGGTAAATAAAAAGATTTAAAACCCAGAGGATTCCCCTCTGATTCTGCTTCCCAGTTACAAAACAGAAATAAAATTACCTCTTAGCCTAGGGGAAATTCACAAGCAAAAACAAAAGATAATCTAACGCATTTCCTTGCTTTACTTAAAATTTTTGTAATCTTAGATGTTTATTTCAGGTAGGGTTTTAGGAGATGGTTTTTCCTGCTCTGGTCCCTCTTCGTCCGAGAGAGAACAACAAAGAGCACAAACAAAAACCTCCCCCCAAAGATTTGAAAGGATCTTCTTCCCTTATTGGTCTTTTTGGTTAGATGCCAACCATGTTATTTGAGCTTCTTAACCCCTTACAGATAAAGGAGGGATTTTATGCTACCCTTAGCTGTATGTTTATGACAATCACAGGGAAAGATTCCTCTCTGTTGCCCCAGTTTTCAGGGGCAGGTTTTCCCTCCATTTTCTGCTTTGCCCCAGGGGCCCCAAATGTCTCTGGGTAAAACAGAAACATGGTTGTTTTCTCAGGCCTCTGAGCAAGAGTTCATGTCTCTCCTCCCTGCTTTTCTCTGGCAGTTTCTCCCTGTCCCAGGAGAGGGATCTCTGCTGGGCTCCTGCTGGCCGGCCAGCCACCACATGCCGGTCAGCTTTCTATTCCTTTCCTTATTGCATCACATCTCGGAGCCCTTAACTAGTGTCCTTCACTGCCGGCTAATTGCACAAGCCTTCAAGAGAACAGGCTGTTCAGACACAGCTGTAGGCTGCACGGAGAGCGCCTCCTACTGTGAGATTGGCTGCCTGCTGCACCAGCCTTCAAGAGAACAGGTTGTCCAGGTACACTTATGTGTTAGCTTCCCGCGGTTCAGTTCTGTCCAGTTTAGAAGCACCCTGGTCCCTCAGACCCCCCAAAAGGTGCAGCTTTCCAGGAGGAACACAACCCTCAGGGTCTAAAGGGTGATATGGCCTAGAAGGGCTGAGGATAATTTCTCTGAGGTAGGTCCTATCTGAGCCAGCTCGTATTCAGAACTCATGAAATCTTGCATCTTCAGGCTGCCGGTCACCTTCAGTATCTGGGATATACATTTTGGGAGAGCACCTGAACGTGTGTCCCAATAATGCGGTCCCCTTGTCAGACATCTGGGTTTCCCTAAGCCTCCCACCGAGTGCTTTTCATGGCAAGTACAGAGCATTGGGCAGCTGGCTGCGTTTCTTTGTGGCGAACCGTCTGGTAGCTGAGCCAGTGCAGTAATAATGCGGGAATCATTTACTGCTGCTATAGGCCAGCAGTGACTTTCTAGCACCTCAGGCGCAAGGATGGGGCGGGTGGCGGGAGGGTGAGAGGGCTGTCTCTGAGTCACAATGCCTGCCGGGGCTGCTGCTTCCGGGGTGGGGGGGACAACTCGCACACGACCCAATAAAGCTATTGTCACCAGCTAGCGCTCATCCCTGAGAAACCTGCAAGGTAAAAATAGGCATAAGATGATAAAGGACACGCAGTAGCAATTTTGTGTAATCAAAAAGTAGGTTTAAGTTTAAATCCGTGGGATTTTTGGCTCAATAAAAGCTTCTGGCTAAGTTCCTTGATGTGACATACACAGTCTTAAAGGCCACATTGGCGTCATCTATTATTCAACACCCCTGTGGGCCCCCAGCCCAGGGGCAAGGTTTCAGTAAGAAACCCCGGAAGGTCCTTTTGCCTTCTTGCCTCCTTTCCCGGGGACTGGCTGAATGCCTCTGAGATGTTGCCATTTCCACTGCGACTGCCGTGCGCCTTCATTAATAAAACATCGGCTAATATTACATTTGAATTACAAACGAGCGCCGTGAAAGAGGCATTCTGCAAGCTATGGGATCAAGGAGGAATTTTTTTTATTAAAAAAAAAAACCCAAGTTTGGTATCTGCAATAGTGAAGTGAAGCAAATGGTCTGGGGGGATGCTGAATGGAGCTATTCCTACTGGAACCTGGCGGGAAGGTGGGGTTATGTTGAAGAAGCCATCAGTAATTGCCTAATTTCAGTAGATGTAATACAGCTGTTTCTGTTAGCATCTCTCACATAGCATAAAAAGATCAGAAGGCAGGCCCAGGTCATTAGAATACAAACAACCAACGCAGATGTTTGCAATGCAAGGCGGGTTATCTATGCTACTGCTTATGGACCTGTCTAGCTCATAAGAATGTCTGATCCCTAGCTTCTGGAGTAGACAAAGATATAACATTGGTTGATTATAATGTTATTTTACTCACATATTAACTGGAGACCATTTCATTACATTATAACAATATATATCAGTGGGCCAAATTCAGCCCTGGCTTATGCAGGTATTAATTCTACGGAAGTGACGAGCTTTCTCATACAGTATCATGTAATTACTCAGTAATTGTTATTTCCACTTTCTAAATCACAGCCTACATTACATAGTAATTGCTCTTTGGACTCAGTAAGCCTAATTAATTAGCAAGCCAAATACAGAAACATGTAATTACTTACAATGTAATTACATTGTGCGGACTGGTTTTTAAGCAGAGCTCTTCAACAAAATTAATAGGGAGTTCTGCTAAACAATTGCTGGTACATTGGTAAGCCAGGGTATTGGTATTTGCTAAGGAATCCATTGTCTGGTAACACAGCATCATCAGCAAAAGTTATTCACATTCAAGGTCCCACAGGACAATGACCCAGGTACGTACTGATTTAATGTCTGCAGGGGAAATTCTGAAGAGACCCAAGGACTTGGACCCTTTCAAATGGGGTCAGATTAAGCACATTGGTTTGTGGATTCAAATCCTGGCTACCAGGGTGCTCAGGGCCCCAGAGACCTGAGATCCACAGATCCAACTGTGGGGCGGTGACAGGGTGTACTGGCCCCGCACTGGTGCAGTCATGGGAGGAAGCAGCCCAAGGAGGGACTAGCCAGTGTGCCGGAGGCAGTCGACGTGTTGCAGGTGGATTCCCCACTGACTTAGTGGTGAACCCATTTGCCACTACCTGAGCCCTGGTCTGGGACCTGGTGGAGCAGGAAGGGCCTGGGTCCCCCTACCCGGCCACCCCTTTTGGAGGGCGGCCCACTGAACTCCCTCCTACTGACTCTGGCCCCGAGACCATGTTTCCCTGCATCCAAGGGGACTTTCATTGGTGCCAGCCATTGGGCCCCACAACCCAGAGGTTGAGGACAGCCATCCGGACTTGACCTTGGAGCTACCATGCCCTGGCCTCAACCCAGGGGGACAGGGTGAACTAGCCCCACAAAAGGGGCCCATCTTCTGGCAGAGAGTGACCCAGGTGGCACATAAGGTGGGGACTAGTTTGAGGATGGGGGTTGGCTCTGCCAGTCCTCTGTTGCCTTCTGTGTTTAAATGTACAATGTTATGGGGTGTATATCATCTCCCACACACACAAATGCCATGCTAAGTCCAAACATGAGGCAGTAAGAGGCAGGAGGTGCATGTGTTAAAGCAAGCCCTTAGGCAGCTGGGCGCCCCTGTGACCAGGGGCTTGGGATGGGCCACACTGGGAATGCCACACTCAGGGCCGACTCAAGGAATAGGGCGGACAATTCCCAAGGCTGGTGGTTTACGCGCTAGTTAGATTTACCAAGCCAGCAACAAAAGAGCTTCTGCACTACCACACTGGTTAACCAGGAAACAAACACGGTCCCCGTTAGGCATTCTAGTCATTGGCTCCCATCCAGACAACCAAGTCTAATATAGTGAGGGGTTATTGAAAACTCATTTTCACCATATGTGAGGTTCTACTAATCCCAAAGGATCAGACACTTCTCTCCAGGTCAATATGAATCTCCGATCTTACCCAAATATCACGCTGTTAGCCAATCCTTAGTAAACTAACTAAAGATTTATTAATAAAAGAAAAGAAGAGTTGTAAACGGTTAATAGACCATATACATGCCAATGATTGCAAAGTTCTTCTATTGGGTTTGTAGCAGTGAAGGAACAGACTGCTGGCTTGTAAAGTCTCTCTGGAAGGTCCTCAGACCATAGTTCAAGATGCTTCTGTTAGTTGTAAATCCACAGTTCAGAGAATTAGAGCAGGAAAGAGCAAAAGGGAGGTGGCTCAGGGATCTTTTATACCCTTAGCCATGTGCATGGAAATTTACTGTCCCAAGCAAAGCCCACGGACCTGTTGCATGCAGCGTTACTGGACCAAGATGGAGTCCAGGGTCACATGTCTGTATCATAGGTCCTTACATGCTTTGCCAGTTCACAGAGGCAGCCATTGCTCATATTCTTTCTGAGGTGTCCACAGGAAAGGCTTACTGGGCGGGATGAATTTCTTCAATGGCCTTAATAGGCCATCAGTACATAGCTGTCTAGTCCTGCTATAAATCTATCTGGAGGGTGTCACCCAGGAACGAAACTTGTTTAAGATACAGGTACATAGCCAATATTCATAGCTTCAGATTTAAAGATGATCCATGGATTTAATCAGGATAATCATACTCCATAGATTGTAAGTTTTCTATTGACACCTTACATGATACACTATGTGCAAGATGTGTTGCAATTATATAAATGGTCGTCTTTAATCATACAGCCTCACACCTCCAAAGAACCACAACGTGAAGCAGTGATTCCAAAACCCTTCTCTGAGAGGAGAAGAGATGTTCCTATGGTTATGGTGAACCACTACTACCATCTTTCCTTATAGATCCTGGCCTCCCCGGTCCAGCACTGGAGTAACCTTATTACTTTAATTGGTCTGTCTTGGACTCTGATCTCCTGGTAGCTGATCTGGCTTGGCTCCCAGCTAGGGTTGCCAACTTTCGAATTGCACAAAACCAAACACATTTGCTCTGCCCCCTTCCCCACTCCTTCCCTGAAGCCCTGCTCCTTCCCCGAGGCCCTACCCCCCCACTCACTCCAGCTCCCCTCTGCAAAAAAATAAATGGACACAAATCTGACATCAAGAATCATAACATTCAAAAACCAGTAGGAGAACACTCTCGGGTCACTCAGTAACAGACTTAAAGGTGGCAATCTTGCAATAGAAAAGCTTCAAAAACAGACTCCAATGAGAAACGGCTGAACTTGAATTAATATGCAAACTAGATACCATCAATTTAGGCTTGAATAGAGACTGGGAGTGTCTGGGCCATTACACACATTGACTCTGTTTCCCCATGTTAAGTATCCTCACACCGTCTTGTCAAACTGTCTGAAATGGGTCATCTTGATTATCACTACAAAAGATTTTTTTCTCCTGCTGATAATAGCTCATCTTAATTAATTAGCCTCTTAGAGTTGGTATGGCAACTTCCACCTTTTCATGTTCTCTTTATGTGTATATATATCTCCTTACTATATGTTCCAGTCTATGCATCCGATGAAGTGGGCTGTATCCCACAAAAGCTTATGCTTAAATAAATTTGTTAGTCTCTAAGGTGCCACAAGTACTCCTGTTCCCCTCCCTTAGTCGTTTGCTCTCCCGAACCCTCACTAACTTTCACTGGGCTGGGGCAGGTGGTTGGAGTGCAGGAGGGGGTAAGGGCTCCAGCTGGGGTTTGGGCTCCAGGGTGGGGCCAGAAATGAGGGGTTCAGGGTGCAGGAGAGGGCTCAGGACTGGGGCAGGGGGTTGGGGTGTGGGAGGGGGCTCAGGGCTGGGGCAGAGGATTGGGGTGTCAGAGCAGGTTCAGGGTGTGGGCTTCGGGAAGGGGTTCCAACCTGGGGCAGGTGATTGGACTGCAGGAGGGGGTTAGGGGTGTGGACTCCGGCTGGGTAACACTTACCTCAGGTGGCTCCCAGTCGGCGGTGCAGCTCCCAGAAGCAGCTGGCATTTCTCTGTGGCCCCTAGGTGCAGGGGCAATCAGGGAAGCTCCATGTGCTGCCCCTGCCCCCAGCCCCGGTTCCGCAGCTCCCATTGGCTGGGAGCCGTGGCCAATGGGAGCTGCGGGGACAGCGCCTACGGACGTGGCCAGTGCGCACCATGGAGTGCCAACTGGCCACGCCTCCACCTTGGGGCCAGATGTGCTGGCCGCTTCCGGGAGCGGCACAGAGCCAGGGCAGGCAGGAAGTCTGCCTTAGCCCCACTGCACCACCGACTGGGAGCTGCCTGAGGTACACGCCACCCGGCCGGAGCCTGCACCCCCTTCTGCACCCCAACCCCCTGCCCCAACCCTGAGCCCTCTTCCGCACCCAAATTCCGTCCTGGACCCTGCACCCAGAACCTCCTCCTGCACCCCAAACCCCTCATCCCCATCCCAGAACCCACACCCCCAGCCAGAGCCTCACCTACTCCCACACCCCAACCCCCTGCCAGAGCCCCCTCCCACACCCTGAATCCCTCATTTCTGGCCCCACTCTGGACCCTGCACCCCCAGCTGGAGCCCTCACCCCCCTTTCCCCCGCACTCCAACCCCCTGCCCCAGCCCAGTGAAAGTCAGTGAAGGTGGAGGAGAGTGAGCGACTGAGGGAGGGGGGCTGGAGTGATTGGGGGCGGGGCCTCGGGAAGGGGCGGGGCCTCAGGGAAGGGGCGGGGCAAGGGTGTTCAGTTTTGTGCAATTAGAAAGTTGGCAACCCTACTGTAGTGTGCCCTCTGCTTCTCCAAAGTCCCAAAGAACAGAGCCAGCTCCTTAGCTTGTGTCAATCAGTGAGTTCCATTCACATCAGTGGAACTCTGTCATGCTACACTGGCCGGGGATCTGGCCCTTAGAGTTCTTGAGTGAAATTCCCCGAGTGCGACGCCGGAAGGAATTAATGACAGCCTTAGACCCAAATGCTATTTAAAAGGAGCTTTTTGAATGGAAAAGCTGCTGCTAGTGTCTGATCTATTTCAGATTCCGTGGTTGTAGCACCCTGTCAAACATACAGTTAACAAGCCCATAATGAATGAGTCATCATTTGGAAATGAGATTCCTAATTATTTTTGCAGGATGCTGATTGCCAAGTGCGGTGTTTGCAGTTTATCTAAATGATACAATACAATCTCTTAATTGGCTGGTGGATCACGTGGCCGAAGCACAAGGAGATAAATAGCCATCATTAAACACCAGGCAGGCTGGGAAAAAGTGGCATTGATAAGAGCAGAGCATTAATTTAGCTGTTCAGAAAGTTTGTCTATTAGCACATTTGCCCGTGAAACTTTTGGCTCTTTGCATGGCATGACCCTTGTGTGTGGACAGCAATCACCAACTACTGCCTGCAACACTGGGGAAAAGAGAGGGAAACCGAGAGAGACCATGAGAAGGCCCTTACTTCACAAGTAGTCTTGGTGGAACCAGTGGGACTTTACACAGAGTAAAGGCCTACTCAGCATGAGGCTGTCCTAGGGGACAGAAATATTAGGGAACCCAGGGGAGAAAGAAACAAGAGATACCATCACGAAGGAGAGAGAGAGGGTGGGTGAGAAACTCTAATCCACCCTCAAAACATGAAATGAGGGAAGATGCACACTGAATACAGTATAGTTTGTCTTGTTTGCCGTGGGGCTGATCTTGGCATGGAGCACATAATAGCAATTGCAATGGCCTCTCTTTCCACGTGACAAAGCCTGTAGCGTGATCTTTGTAGCCAGCACCAGCAGAGCTGGGATAGCTTAAAGGGGCTTTTGGGGGTGGTTAGGTTAACCATTTGTGGCGACTATTTTCTATGGGAAGTTGTGTGAAGCATTTTGCCCCCTCTGATTGTCATTCCATAATCACACAGGCCAAAAGAACAACAAACAAACCAAAAACCTTAGTTCTGTGCTAAGGATTTACTTTTGAGATGCTGAAAAAATGAAAATGGTGGATTTGTAAATGTGTATTTCATAGATTCATAGACTCTAGGACTGGAAGGGACCTCGAGAGGTCATCGAGTCCAATCCCCTGCCCTCATGGCAGGACCAAATATATATATGAGTATATATGAGTTTTCTTGTCAGTGTCCTGTACAAGCTACAAAAGGACAGACCGGGTCAGACATGAGACAAATAAAACTAATATACAGATAGAAAACTTGATGAAATGTAAATGCACTGTTTTATTACTCATACATTGTAGCTTTATTAATATGTAAACAGTAACTGTTAATCATTATGTTACAATTTTCTCTAGTAGCTTTGGGAAGAGCCTGGGAATCATTCACCCTTAAAGAGCGGAGATAAAAGTCCCATCGGCTGTGCTGGAGCAGGATTTCATTCCTCTGGCTTTGTTCTATCGGTGTAGCCCCGATCCTGGCCCCCTCTTGGCTGGCGCAGCAGGGATTGAAGCTGGGCCCTCCAAGCATGAATGGCGGCAGCTCGAGTCCAAGAGCTAAACCTCTGTAGCTGTAACAATTCCTGGCCTCTGGGGATCAGCACAAAGAGGGGGACTTAGCACACTCAACAGTGGGTTAGGTGAAGACTGACGCGCTTAATTGTAAACACGTGAGGAATCCCACTGGCAATTGTAGGATTACTTGTATGCTTAAAGTCAAGCATGTGAGTAAGCATTTGCAGGACTGGGGCCTAAATCTTGAGCGTACTGTGTTTAATCCAGAGGTCCCCAAACTGTGGGGCACTAACCCCCTAATGGGGTATGGCCACACCCTGCCCCCAGCACTGCTCCGGCTCCCAGCCCTGCGCCTGGCCCCATCCCCAGCCTTGGCGTAGCTCCACACACGGCTGGGGGCCCAGCTGCCGGCCCCCGCCATGGCCCAGCTGTGCCTCCGCTCCCAGTGTCAGCCCCTGGCTGCGGCTCTGTTCCCAATCCGGGAAGAGGGTGAGGCTGGGGGCGGAGGCAGAGCCGCAAATGGAGACACACGGCCTCGAGCCTGGCTGCCGGCCCCCCTCATGGCCGGACTGCAGCTCTGCTCCTGCCTCCAGCCTCAGCCCCTCGCAGGGGTGAAAGTAACTTAAAGGACTTACCGGTATGCTGGAGTCCTGAGCGGGGGCGTGGCCTCAACCAGAAGAGGCGGGGCCTTTCAAGATTTAAAGGCCCCAGGGCTCTGGCTGTTGCTGGGAGCCCCAGGGCCTTTAAATCACCCCAGAGCTACCCTGTTTCCCCGAAAATAAGACAGTGTCTTATATTAATTTTTGCTCCCAAAGACGCGCTAGGTCTTATTTTCAGGGGATGTCTTATTTTTCAGAAATGAAAAATGCCTTATTATCGGTGGATGCCTTATTATCGGGGAGGTCTTATTATCGGGGGGATGCCTTATATTACAACGAGAGGCAAAACTGTAAGTAGGCCTTATTTTCGGAGGATGTCTTATTTTCGGGGAAACAGGGTACCAGCTGCAGAGGCGGCTGGGAGCCCCTGGGCTCAGGGGTGAATTAAAGGGCCCGGGGCTCTGGCCACTGTGGAGCTCTGGGCCCTTTAAATCCCCGCCCCAGCCCAGCTGCCGGAGCTCCGGCGGTGCTTTAAAGGGCCCGGGGATCCCCACAGCGGCTGGAGCCCTGGGCCCTTTAAATCACGGCCGTGGAAGCCGGTGCAGTCCAACATGGCGTACTGGCTCTTGCTGGTACGCCGGGCCGGACCGGACCGGCTTACTTTCACCTCTGGCCCCTGGCTGCAGCTCCATCTCCCCTCCCAGCCCCAGACCCACGCCTCAGCCATAGGCCAGCTCCAGGGGAGGGTGGGGAGGTGTGGACAGGGTTAAAGGGGGGCACAACTGGTTTAATCTATGTTAATAGGGAAATGGAAACTTGTAATAATACCAATCCCAAAAGTAGGTCGTTAATTGTTTTTTACAAACATACATTATCTGATTCAACAGGTTCTTCATACACCTTGGTCATATTTAATATTAAAGTCAGTTTTGTTCTATTATATTTTAACCATACTGAGCTGTGGGTTTCTGGTGTCAGCATAAGTAGGGTTATGGGGAAAGGTGCATGGAGGTTTACAGTCACTGCTGTTAACTCATGGGGTATTCGCACAATGCCAGTGATGATTCACAGCTGTGAGAAAGATTCGTTATCAAACACACCTTGGCTAAATAATTGTAATTAATCCGCTACCTCTGCTAAGTTTCTCACTGGTCTTTGGCTCTATCTATCACAGTCTTGTGAAGGCAGACTCTTTTTCTCATTCTGTACAATTCTGGGTGTGTGATTGTGGGACCAACATCAAACTATGCATCCTTATTGTCACAGGCTGGCAGGCCCTTTTAAATGCAGCAGGTTCAGCTCCCCTGTGCACTCCGGGTGCTCCCAGTTTGACCAATCAAGAGGACAGGGCTGCACCTGAGCTTATAAAGGGAGAGGTGTAATAGGTGCCTATATAAGAAAAAATCCTGAAGATCAGAATAGTCTCTAAAGAAACAGGACACCTGGTAACGCTATCGGGAGGGCTTCCTGACTTTGAAAGCAAAGATCAACTTTGAGACTGTCAGCAGACCAAGAGCCATTTTGGCATCCTTCACTTGAGGAGACGAACCCAGCGCTTCGAGCTCTGTGGTGGATCCCGGCCAGCCAGGAGGAACGACTGTGGTGAGAAAACTAGAGCATTTTGTTCAGAGGCTAAGTGAGGTTTTGGTCTGATAAATGTATGTTTACTAGTGTTTGGTGGCAACCATCTCTATCCCAATTCCTTCTGTGTGGTGTCACTTACATATCCGGTCTTTGTTAAGAAACGTAACGGTGTTTTATTACCCAACCATCTCCTGGCAGTGTTTCAAACTGAAGAGTAAAATCCTCAGCCAAGCTAGCAGGCTGGTGCTGGGCGCTGTCTCTTTAAAGGAGCAGGCAACTTGGTGGGGTTTTGTGAGTGCTACAGTGAGAGGGGCTGAGCACGACAGAGGAGATGGTTTGGGGGAGACTCGGGATTGGAAGGGCTGTCGGTGTCACCCTGCATGGAGTGCCCAGGCTGGTGGAAGCCAGGGTGAGGCCATTGTGATGTGAGCAGGCTGCTGGTGTCAGGGCCAAAGCTGTGCCCCACACACACACACACACACACACAGCGTTACAGCAAAGGACGTGACATACCCTCTTACTGGTCTGAGTGACCCCCAAAGTGTCACACCATGATGTGGGCACTCATGGTGTGTTTGGGAGGGAGCAGGAGATGTACAATACAGTTGGAGGAGTCTGTTAAAAAAGGTGTGGGAGGACATGCAAAACACACAAATAGAAATGTTTTTTACTGCTACACATTAAAATGTGTATCACATAGAGAGAATTTGCTATTAGAAAAAACTCCCCAGCTTTACTAGACAATATTTCTAAAAGGTTTTGATAAAATCAATATGTTTTATTTATGGCCATGAGAAGTAGCAATTTAATTTAAAAATAACCCCAATTCATCGCATTGCTTTTTAGCATAGTTTTACTCCCTGATTTTGTGAACATGTCTAAGAGTGAGTCAAAAAACCAGCAACACAGTCTGAACAGGCAGCCTTAATTTCCTAACTTCTGAGTGCTTGACTTTGCAACCTTAATAATGTTCTTTTAATGTAAGTTTGTTGCATATAATTTCCCAAGATTTAAAAAAAGCAAAGGGGGGGGGAGGGAAAAGAAATCGGATCATATTGATACACACATGAGTCATAGCAGGGCTGGAACTTTTAGATCCCCCACACGGACCTCTGCCACCACAAAAGAGTAAACGGAGGGGGAAGGATGACAACAGGCAGAAGGATCTGTGCCCACTAGAGCATACTGCCCTCCTGAGCCTGGAAAGGAACCCAAGATTCCTGAGTCTTATCAGTCCTCTGTTAGCAAGTAACTGTGAAACCCACCGACAAAGTGTCTCATTCCTCTCTAGTGCAGGACCCCAAACGGGATGTCAACTTACTTGCTGGGTCTCGTTTACTCTGTTGTGGTGCACTGTTTTGGCTGATTTTTTTTTTTTTCCAGAAAATTTCAGCCCAAAGGGTTAAGGTTTGACGAAGTTAGAAACAACTGAAAAGTGTCTCTTATAATGGGAAGTGTTGGCCAGCCCTCATCATAGGTGGTGCTATCAGCCCCATCTATTGTTGGTGTAGCGATGTTTCTCCCTCTTTACAGAAGTCTAAGCCATGGGCTACCCTGTTGAATGGTTTTAGGCCTCTCCCATCTCTTTGGGTAGCACTTCCCCACAACTGTGAGTGTGCAATGGAAACCTGTGCCCCAGGGTCCACCAGAATCGTACATGGGTATCCACTGATCTCATTGGCAGCTATCATTTCTAGCTTTGGGCCTACTGATCTGTGGATGGAGGCCTGGAATTTGATCCCTGATCTTGGCAGTTTCCCTTGCCCAAGCAGCTATCTTGTTGCAAGCATTCTTGTTAGAAGTGACCTGAGCCACTTCAGAAGCTTAAGATTTTATGTTATAGTAGTTTTGGACATATATAAAACCAGGCACCTCTTGCGCTGCTTTCCAGTCTGTTCCACCTGGGGGGCTTTCTTAGGGTTACCATCCGTCCGTATTTCCCCGGACATGTCCGGCTTTTGCGTCTCTAAATAGCCGTCCGGGAGGAATTGGTAACAAGGTTAAAATGTCCGGGGTTTTTTTCTCCCTCGCCTCCCTCCCTCTCCTCCATGCAGAGTGTGGCTGCTGATTGGGCGGCTAGGCCGATTGACCCACTCCCATTGGCCTCCAGCAGCCAGAGCCCTCCCCTGCTCCCCCCTCCCTCTGTCTGCAGCCCTGTGTAACACACAAACCGACCCACGTGGAGCCAGAATGGTCAGAGGAGTCGGGGGGGGGGGGCAGTCAGGGAGTGGGGGAGTGTTGGATGGGTCCCCAGCCTCCACCTGCCACCCCCCCTCCATGCATCCCCCCCTCGGTGGGTCCCCCATTCCTGTCTGCCTCTCCCTTGTCTGCGTGTGCTGGCTCTGGCAGTACACGCAGACAACTGCTGTCTGCTGCCCCTGGGTCCTAGTGCCCCCATCCACTAATGGGAAGACAGGCTGCCCTTACCCTGCCCTTCCACCCTAGCCCTGAGCCTCTCCAACACCCCAAACCCCCCAGCCTTCATCCCCACACACCCTAATCCTCTGCTCCATCCCTGAGCCCCCTCCTGCATCATGAACCCCTCATCCCCAGACCCACAGCCCTCACCCCTGCATCCCCTCCTATCCCCAAACTCCCTCCCAATCCCCCTCCCTCTTCCCACACACCCCCTCCTGCCCTCAAACTTCCTCCTAAAGCCTGCACCCCCTCCCTTTGCACCGCCTCTCACCCCCAAACTCCATCCTAGAGCCTGCACCCCTCACCCCCTCCTGCACACCCACCTCCTGCCCCAGCCCAGAGCCTGCACCCAGCCCCCAAACTCTATCCCAGAACCTGCACCCCTCCTGCACCCTAATCCCCAGCCCAGGACCTGCACCCCAGACCTCCTCCCCCCACCCAACCCCCCTCCCAGAGCCTTAGGCAGGTGGGGTGGGGGGTTCTGGGCACCACCAAAATTTCTACAACCCTGCTACCCATTCGAGTGGATAAGGGTCAGGGCAGTCAGGGGACAGGTAGGATCCTGGGGGGGGGGGCAGTTAGGGTAGGGGGTTCTCAGCAGGGGACAGTCAGGGGACAAGAAGCAGGGGGGGGTTGGGGTTCTGAGGGGAGCAGTCAGGGGGTGGGAAGTGGGAGGGAGTGGATGGGGCGGGGCGGGGCTAGGGCGGGGCTTTCCCCCCCCCCAGTGTCCTCTTTTTTGTTTGTGGAAATATGGTAACCCTAGCTTTCTTCTCTGCGCTGAGCTCTCCAGTGCCAGGCACGGCCTCCTCCGCCCGCTGGGCACGCCGCTCTGCTCTCAGCTCTCCAGTGCCAGGCACGGCCTCCTCCGCCCGCTGGGCACGCCGCTCTGCTCTCAGTTCTCCAGTGCCAGGCACAGCCTCCTCCGCCCACTGGGTGCGCCGCTCTGCTCTCAGTTCTCCAGTGCCAGGCACAGCCTCCTCCGCCCACTGGGTGCGCCGCTCTGCTCTCAGCTCTCCAGTGCCAGGCACAGCCTCCTCCGCCCACTGGGTGCGCCGCTCTGCTCTCAGCTCTCCAGTGCCAGGCACGGCCTGCTCTGCCCGCTGGGCGCTCTGCTCCTGTCACTCAGTGGTTGTGTCCCTGGCTCAGGGCCCTTGCTGTTTTGGCTACACACTCTGATGTCTTGCTCTCCCTGTCAGGTGCTCTGAATGCCCTGTGGAGAGTAGGAATTGATACTTTTCTCGGGGTGAACTTCCTGGGGGCAAAAAGGGGGCTCTCCTTGGGGTGACTCCGCTGTTGGCATGTGCCTACAAGGGAATGCCATGGCAGATCATTTCATGGGGCCCCTATGGAATCCTGGCTGTGCCCTCGCTGGTGTTAACTGGCCTTTGCCCTCAGACAGCCTCAGGGTGGGGTGCTTATGAGGTATTGTGCACATTCAGCAGTGGATGGATCAACCCCTGGTTTGTTTGGACCCGGACTGGGCAAGGCACCATCAGGTATTCATCAGCCGCTCTCCTGGGTGGGCGTGCTGTGAACGGTCATGGCACCGTGTGAGTGGGCAGGTGACGATGAAGGCTAGACATGGCCCCAGAGTCTGGTGCACTGAGGCCTTTCTGGGTCTGATGGGAAATAGTTTGGGAGGGAGACTAGAAGGCGTGAGACCAGGCTCTGTGCTCAGACAGGGGAGGTGGGAGTGGTCCATACAGCTCAGCCCACTGCTACCCTGTCTATGGCTGCACCAGATTCTTGGTGAACTGGGAAACAGCCCATGAACCTCACTGCTGCTGCCACGGGTCGGGGCTCGCATGGCGAAGAAGTGGCATGTGGTGTGGGCAGTGTGCACCTGGTCACAGATGTAACAGACTCTTACTTCATCCACGGTCAGACCCTACTGCTGCCTCAGCTACCCTCCTTCCCCCACCACGCCTGATGCTTTTCAATCACTCTCCCTTAACTTACAGCCAGTATCTCCCAGCCTTCTTCTCCAGTTTCACCAGTCCACTATGCCCCCTAGACCTCTACGGAGCTCCACTAGGAGTCCCCTCTAGGAGCCCCACTCTCTCAGCTTCCCAGATGTCTCTGAGCAGGGGAGCGCTGCCAGGCCCACTCCAGACTCTGGGCCTCTCCAAGAGCTCTCCCCATGGTCTTTCCTAGCCCCTGGTCTCCCTCTCACCCTAGAGCAGGCTCCCTCCTGTAGGAAGTTCTAGCCCTGGGCTCCCATCACACTATGCCAGGTCACCTGACCCAGCCCCTGGTCCCAGCCCAAACCCATCGCCTGGAAGGTGGATAACTAGACAGGGGTAGGAAGGTGGGGAGCAGGGTTGGGCATGAGAAGGAGGGACAGGGTCCCAATGGATGCCAGCATGGTACAGGGGGGATCTGGTCTGATCTAGACAAGAAAGAGCAGGATTAAGCAGCATATTTTGTGCCCCTCCTTCTTCCTGGACTTCGATGTACTCACCTGCCATTTGATGTGTCTCTGGGAAGGACGTTCCTCAGGTTCAGTACAACCAAGCCTTTGCAACTCAGCTCATAAAGGATGGGTGCACGCAGCTCCAAGCCCTGCTCATAACAGAGGCCTTGCAAGCCAAACCCACGGGCCCAGCCTTGGATCAGGGTCCTATTAACCATTCATGCCACCAGCGCCCCCTGAAGTGGTGAAGAAGGCTTTGGTACCAGGACTGGCCCCTTCATCTTGCTCTAAGTGGGTAGAACACTTTGGGTTCAGTTTCAAGGGGGTTGGATGCCCAAGGAAGCCAACTCAGCTGTGTGTCTGTCCGAGCTACAGGTACGCCCACTATTAACAAGCCCAGCTTTATGGCTGTACCCATCGTTCTCAAGCTAAACTCTTTGTTTTAAGAAATGTTTGCCTAATCTTTTGGAAGAGAAAGGCACATGGTTTTTTGTTCCTTTCTAAAGCTTTAGTGGCACGGTCAGTCACCATGAGGTACTGGAGCATATCGATGAATTTACAGATCCACCAGCCTGCAATTCCTACCCGCTATTTCAGTGAGAAACACCTACAGGCGATATCCTGCTGTGGGGCCGGACGCGGCATTCCCCACTGAAATCAACCGAGTCTTGAGTGAAAACCAGGGACCTCCAGGCACAGAAATAAAATAAATCGCTTGCCCCCTGGACCCTTTGGTCCTACCCCAGTAGGATGCACAGTGCCTGCACTTGTGGGTCTTACTCAGCCAAAACTCCCATAGGTGAAAACTGAATCAATGTCTCTAAAAGTAAAAGTGCGGGACAGAAAATTCAGTCTGCAGCCTGATATACACACTGGAGTGAGATTACAGCTATCTCAGTAACACACCACGAGACAAAATTAGAGCTAAGTCAGTTTATTATGAGGTTCTGAACATATTGGATACCAGCTTGACTGCAAAGTTATGGACTAAGACTCGATATAATCTAGAGTGGGAGTTCTCAATCGGGGGAGCATGACCCCAAGGGGAGTTGTGAATAGGCACCTGTGTTGTTTAGCAACTAACAGCAGCAATTCATGTATTTACACTCAGACTCTGTCCCAATAGGGCTGTTGACTGGGGAGCTGTCCTGTTCCACCTGAGCATTTGGGAATCCAAATGAAAAGAATGAAAACGTGAAATACAAACCAGAGCTAGTGAACATCCTAATGTGGCTCTAGCCTCCCTTTTCAATGCCCCCACACACATTAAAGCCTTCACTTCACTTTAGCCAACACCATACAAGTGTGTTAATATACCCAGAGGCAAATCCTGCTCCCAGTGAACCCTGTCAGTGCTGTCATTAACTCCAAGGGGAACAATACCTGAATGTGTAATACTGAAATGGAGGCCAATCCACAGGTTTAACAGTGGTTTGAATTGGAGGCTCCTATTTGGTATCTCCCTGCTGGGTTGTCAGAGACTGGAATTACTGCAGAGTTAGCAAACACTGAGTTCTTCTATAGATGCTTGATTCAGAAGCAGTAATAACTGGCTAAAGAAACACCGCATCTAGCTCTCCTGTCATGATGTGAAGGATCGGTGGTGTGTTTGGGAGGGGGAAGAGAGCAGGAAATATAGGACAAAATTGCAGGAATTGCTGTTGGTTTAAAAAAGGGGTTTAAGGACTCTTTCACACACACACACACACACACACACACACACACACACACACACACACACACACACACACACACACACACACACACACACACACACACACACACACACACACACACAGAAATGTTTCATGCCACTACTAATTTAAATGTGTATCCTGGACAAAATGACCAGATCTACCTGATGTTATTTCCAGGAGTTTTTGACCAATAAACTACATCCTTTATTAATGCGCATGAGAAACAGTGATTTCATTTTTTAAATAATTCATATGGTTCATATAAAGCCCTTTTTCCCCTGCATGTGTTCACTCCCGGAGTACGCATGAACAAAAGGAGGGAAATTAAATCACCAGCTCTAAATTAACTTAAATTGCAATCAGGCAAGAGTCATTCCATGTTTCTTATTCATTAGAAACACAGGCCCATCCCGCTGCAGCATGTTGAAAGTTCAAGGGGCAGATTACCCCACCTGCTGTTCTCAAGGGGTTTTTACATCTCTCACACGTTGGCTTTTCACTCTACCCTTCCAAAACAGGACGTGTTATACTAATTAAGCTAGGATTAGCACTTCGGATATGCAACACACTCTACCTGTACTAAGTATTATGTCACACAAGGGAATCGAACGTGCAGTTTTTTCAGCTGGTTCTTCCACTGCACTGACTTTGCTTGACTTCTTTGTTTTTCCATAGGAAGGACACAACTTATCATTCTAGCACTAGTTCAGTTCAGTGTGCTGGGATCCACCAGTTACTCCTGAGGGCATTCTGCGTCAAAAAATTAAAAATTCTCCACACAATATTTTAAAATTCTGCAAATTTTATTTGTCAGATAAATGTGGAGGCTCCAGCCTGGCACTGGGGACATGGGCAGCAGCTATAATTGGCCAGCTGCCGCCTACCCGCCACTGGACACCTGGGCCCTGGTGGCCCAGTCCCATCCCCTTCCCTGAGGCCCCCACTGTCTGCCTGCCGCTGCTCACCTCGTCCCTCCTTCTCGGGGACTGGGGAGTGAGGCGGGAACGCAGCGAGGGAGTGGTGGGTGGGAGGGTGAGGCGGCTCCCTTGGCTGGGCGCTGGGCTGGCCAGGCGCAGTGGGGAGGCTGTCTGGGCATGGCTGGCCGGGCGCGGGGGGGCCGGCGGCTCGGTCTGGTGTGGCTGAGGCTGGCCCGGCGCTTGGTGGGGCCATGGCCGCCAGACCGTGGCCAGCAGCTTGGCCCGGCACTTGGCCCATCCCTGGGACGGTTTGGCCCAGCGTGGCCAACGGCTTGGTCTGACATCCTGGCTCAGGGGGGCCGGCAGCTCAGCCCGGCGCTTGGAGGGGGGTGGCAGGGGCTGGCGGCTCAGTCGTGGGGTGGCTCAGCCTGACGCTTGGCCTGTCCAGGGGGGCCGGTGGCTTAGCCTGGCTTGGGGGGGCCAGTGGCTCGGGGGGAGCTAGCAGCTCAGTCCAGCATGGCTGGGACCAGACTGGCGCTTGAAGATGGGGGCATGGCTGGGGTGAGCAGGCTGTGGGGCTCCTCCAGTCGTGAGGGGGCACCCTCAGGGCTCCTCCTGTTTGGGAGGGAAGTTTGGGGCTCCAGCATGCAGGGGGCAGGGCCTCGGGCAGAAGCGGGCTAGTCTCCCCAAAGTGCGGGTTCACCAACCCCCATGATTGGGGAGCACAGGCCACTGGCTGCACAGAGGTGGGAGATCACTGTGCAGCTCCCCCCAAGGACATGGACTCAGCGATGAGGCTGCACCCAACCCTGCACAGCGCAAGGACCAGGCCTTCCCCAGAAACACCCCAGGGCCCTGCCCCTCCATGCCAGGTGCACCAGGTGTGGGCAGGCAGGTTCAGCCCGGGAGGATCCAAGTGTGGAGGGGCTCAGTGTGGGGGGATCCAGGTGTGGGTCGAAAGGGTTCTGTGTGGGGCAATCTGGGTGTGGGTGGCTCAGTGGGGGATCCGGGTGAATAGAGAAGCAGGGACCATAAAAGCAAAACAATAAAGAAGTAGAGATTTCACACCCACAGCTGTTGCTAAGTGATTCCTTGCCAGACAGGATGCTATCAGACAAAGTTTTGTTTAAACAGCTTAAGATCTGTTTCTTGATCTGGTGATGGTGGGTACTAGTGGGCAGGGCCGGCTCCAAGCACCAGCTCAGCAAGCAGGTGCTTGGGGCGGCCAACGGAGAGGGGCGGCACGTCCGGCTCTTCGGCAGCAATTCGGCAGCGGGTCCCTCACTCCCTCTCGGAGCGAAGGACCTGCCGCCAAATTGCCAATGAAGAATGAAGCGGCGGCGGTAGAGCCACTGCCAAAGTGCCACAGATCGCGATCACGACTTTTTTTTTTTTTTTTTTGCTGCTTGGGGCGGCAAAATCCCTGGAGCCGGCCCTGCTAGTAGGACAGAATCTCCTTCTTAACAGCCCGATATTACATTGTTTTGATATAATTTAGATGGCATGTGAGGATGTGACTTCTTGCTTCTTGGTTCATGGCTGCTGCGCTCCTCATATGGCCTCAGACCTTACAGGGGCCCAGGGCAGAAAGCCGAACCACGAGACCTGGCATGTGGAGCTGAAGCCCAAGGGCCAAAGTCCCACGGGGCTCGGGCTTGGGCTTCAGCTCTGTGCTTGGGGGCTTGGGCTTTCTGCCCTGGGCCACAGCGAGTCTAATGTCAGCCCTGCCGAAGCCCGAGCCCTACTGCATGGGGCTGAAACGGAAGCCCGAGCAATTTAGCCCCCTATAGCATGAGGTTGTGAAGTAATTTTTTTTGCCACAAGGGGGTTGCAGTGCGATGGAGTTTTGAGAATTGCTGATCGGCTTTAACAGGAGTGTGTGGGTTGGGAAGTGTTGGCTCATTTTAAGATTTAAAACTATCTGCAATCATCCCTATCAGTCAGAGGCTGCCTCTTTAGAAATTTCTCCCTATCTCATTAGTTATTCTTTGAACCAGACATCCTCCCTACTTCATTCCTTCTGGGCCTATCACTTATTATTTTCAAGGCTTTCCTTCTCCTTCCTAGGCCTTTCTTTATGGACGCAAGATCTGAAGGAGCTCTCCCCTGACAGCTAGTAATGAGCTGGGGGGGAAAGGCTTCAGGACCGGACTGTATTTACATGAACACACGTACTCTGCCTTGGTATCCAGCACACACAGCTCTGTTGCCTCTTAAGCTATGTCCACACTACAGACCTTACAGCAGCACTGTAAAAAGTCTCCTATGTAGCCGCTCTATGCTGATGGGCGAGAGCTCTCTCACCAGCATAATTAAACCACCCCCACGAGTGGTGGTAGCTTATCATCAGAAGAGCGTCTCCCGCCAACATAGCGCTGGCCACACCGGCACTTTTGTTGGTGAAAGGGATGTCGGTCCAGGGGGTGTTATTTTTTTTTCCCCACACCCCTAAGAGACAAAAGTTTTACCAACAAAAGTGCTAGTGTAGCCAAAGCCTTAGAGGCGCCCAAGAGTGGTGGTTAATTTTCCCAGCTCCCGGGGTCGGGGGCTCGAGCCAGTTCTGTGTTATATTGCTAAGAAGGACCCCTGGATACTGAACCAGCCCCTGTGGCTGCCGACTCCATCTGGCAGAATAGATACATTTACAACACCTATATATTTCCTTAACCAAACTTAAAATAACTCTAATTCTTTAATTTCATATTTATCTTCCAGGGGCCCTACAGGTCACACAGGAATTTGGATTATTGCTGTACCTTCGTAATTGAAGACTTAATACCTTTAACTTTGAGAATTACTTGAATAATATCTTTATTTGAACCAGATTAATTTAGCTCACCTTTACAATTATCTAACACTTTAATTATTAAGGCAAACAAGTTCTTAGGCTTTGTCTACATGACCACTTTTGAAAAAAACATCCCCCTGACCGACATAAGTTTCACCAGCAAAAGTGCTGGTGTGGACAGCCCTATGTCGGAGGAGAGGCTCTCCTGCTCACATACAGGCTGGAACAGTTTGTCTAGTGGGGGTGCTGAGAGCCACTGAACCAAACTGTAAACCCTGGATATGATGGAAACCACTTGAAGCCGGGGGGTGCTGCAGTACCCCTAGTTCCAGCACCTAGGCCTGCTGACATGGCTAACGCCGCTCAAAGTGGGTGGGGGCGGTTTAATTCTGCTGGCGGGAGAGCGATCTCCTGCTGGCAGAGCGGCTCCACGGGAGACTTTACAGTGACACAGCTGTAGTGGTACAGCTGCATTAGTGCAGTGGTGGATTATCCAATATGCCCATGGGGCCCATGCCCAGGGGCCCCAGCCAATTGGAGGGCCCTGGAAAAATGGGCGCCCCAGCAGAAATCTGCCACAGGGCAGCGGAAGCCCGGAGCCCTGGCAGAAGCCACGGGTTGGACAGGGGAAGCCCCCATACCCCAATCCTGGTCCCCGGCAGAATCATGGGGTGGGGGAAGCCCCCGTGCCTGGACCCCAGCAGAAGCCGTGGGGCGGGCAGGGGAAGCCCCAGCATCTAGACTACAGTCCTCGGCAGAAGTAACGGGTGGGTGGGCCGGGGGAATCCCGGGACTGCAGGAGGTCTCGCTCCCTGCCATGGCCTCAGGGCTGGAGGAGCTCTCACTCCCCGCTGCTGCCCCGGGGCCAGGGTGCAGGGACAGAGTTCTCTGGTCTTGGGGCCACACTGTGCGGGGGGAGAAGGAGTGAACGGGGGTGGCAGAATGGGATGGGACTGTGGGCGAAATGGGGGCACGACCACAGTGGAAAGGAGTGGAATGGGGGCAGGGCAGTGAGTGGAACAGGGGTGGGGCCATGGGTGTAGGGGGCAGAACAGGGTGGGTCTGTGGGCAGGGCCGCAGGTGGAAGGGGTGGGGCAGGGCATGGTTCCAGCACTGGCCCCCCTCCCCCACTTGCTCTGGCCCAGGGACCCAGGAGATCTTAATCCGCCTTTGTTTAGTGGAATCTTTAAAAGCCAATTTAATTCCCTTTTAAGTTCCTGGCTTTGTTCGTTTTCTCCACTTCTGTGGTAAACAAAACACACAAATATCCAGTATTCGGAGCAGTTAACCACATCCTGCATGGTAAGAAGCCCAATCTCTTGGGTAGAAATATAATATGTTCCAAAGCTTCAAGACCATCTAGCTGAGCCTTGGCCATTCTGAACATAGGCACAACAGCAGCTGAGGGCAACCTTACTCACTGCAATTTAACCAAGCACACAGTGCCCCACTGCTGTTTTCCATCTGCCTTAAGTGAAATATCTGGGTATGCCCAGGGGCCCTTTAGCAGTCTGTGGCTGGAACAGCACCAGAGGAATTTTGCATCTCTGTGCTTATAACAGAGAAAGTGCCCAAACGCTGTTTTCCTTTCCTGTTTATGGCCCCTTGTGGTCAGAACAGATCCAGAGGAATTTTTTTGTTTCCAGACTGACATCAGGGTGTATCCAGTTTCTGGATTTCCTCCGACTTCACACATGGGGCATCAGCCGTCTTAAGCCAGAACGACACCGAGGAATTCTACTTTCGCTGTCTTTTTATGCGACCAGCCATGTTTAGACCAGAACAACAGAGAGGAATTTTACCCTCTCTGTCGTCTCACATTAGCAAGAGGCATTCAAAAAGAGGAAGTGTCTGTACTTCCTTTTCGCTGCATTGCAGTTCTGCAGATTATTTTCTAATTATTTCACAAGCTGAGGAGACAAACCAGTTTTTTTTTTTTTTTTGCCTGGAAAATCTTCCTCATCCCTGGTCAAAGTTGTGACCTTTGAAACCATGGCAATCCCTACTGCACGTCTCACCAATCCTGTTCATGATGCCACTTGTAGCCTTTGATTAATTTAGACTGCAAAATTCACAGGTCACTAATAACCGGTTATATACGTTTATTACAGGAGATGAGATTGATAAATCACAAAAGACATGAGTACTTTTTTAGTACTTAAATACATGCATGTAAATAACAGCAATCATAGAAAAGCAAAACAAGTTAAGCAAAACAATCCCCTACATTGCACATAAAAGGAACCTTTTGGAGACCATTAGATGTATCAGAGGGGGAGCGGATGGAAAGAAGAGTAAGTGGAGAAGGTCACAAGTGAGATGTAATGATCCAGGCTTCCACCAGCCTGTCACCTGGATAGGCCCACTAGAGGTTGGACTTGCACCTTAATTTATACACCTATTCCCGCACATGTCCAGTGACGATCCTGAGGTTGCCTCTTAGTCCCGTGTCTATGTGTGGCTGTCCAATATGTGGGGTTCCAATTGTTGACATAAGCTATTTGTGTCAATACATTTCCCAATATCTTCCTCACATTAATATGGTTAATCTGATGGTTAGGTGTACCAAAAAATCCCCTAAGAGTCTGTTATTTCAAACTTGGGTTTGTTCTTTTGCGGTTTTCTTGTTTGTCACAAGATACGTATTGCAAAGAGCCCCTAGAGTCCAGGTCAAACACTCAAGCTAACTTAGAACAACTGCCAGGCCTATTTTAAAAAGTGTTTTTGAGCATGTTTTTCCCTTTTTTTTTTGCATACTAGTGTTTCCTTAAGCAGCTTGGCTTATCGTAACATAGATATGACAATACAGAAAGGAATTTCAAGATCAGTCAGGGATCAAAGGCATCCAGGATGAGTCACTACCACATGCTCACAGCAAGAGGGAGCCGTCTCTGTGCCCACCAGGGGAAACATTCCCAACTGCCACCGGCTGCTGGCACATTGGCACTCCGCTCCGGTGCTCCGTGAGTGCCCTTTCCCTCTGCACTTCACACACCGCAGCCTGCATCTAGTGCAGACAGTAAGCACAGGCCATCTCCATTGCTGTCCATTGTTCTCCTGTTGCTTGGGTCAGCTCTCAGGCTCCCGCTCCTCTGGTGGCAGCAGGTTGCACTCCCAACAGTCTGAGCACACACTAGCCTATATGTTACCTCACTCTAAAATTGTTTCCCATACAAATATTTCACAGTAACCATGACGATCAGCTAGTTCTTAGCTTTCGGCAGAGACCCCCCCCACATGACTCCCTTCAGTGGAACATTGAGAAGATGGCCAGACATAGGGGTAATATACTTGCCCTCCCGCTTCAGACTTTCAGACCTCTTCAGATCTAGCCTTGCAGTCACCCTGCAATTCACTGCCCTGATCCCAGCAGGTTTGACTTGAGTCTAGTACCTGCCTTTCTGTCCTCTGGTATGGGCTAGGACAGGGTTACCACCAGTGGCCAGCCAGCTTTCACAGAGCACAGTATGACTCTAACCAAAGTCTATGACTATCCCGTGTGGCACATCTCCGGAGAAGAGCCTGTGGAAGATCCATGCTTCCAAGGTCTCATATATGTCATAGGGACTTAAACTAGAAAGTGCTAATTGATCTTAACAATAGGTGTTGCTGCTGCACTACCTATGATAAACCTGGGCTGCTGAGACAGTCTAGCTGCCTGGGGCTTAAAGTACAGAGCTGGATGGGGTAAACTGCTAGCCGTTCAGGGCTCTTGCTCAGCAAACTCCCCTGAAGTGCTGACTAACAAACGACAAAATCGAAGATCAATGCAGCAGGTGATTCCCAGCAGCGACAGTCACACCTGAACCTAAGCAGCTCACCTACATTGCTTAAGAACTTTTTTTTTAAAAAGAAGAACAGGAGTACTTGTGGCACCTTAGAGACTAACAAATTTATTAGAGCATAAGCTTTCGTGGACTACAGCCCACTTCTTCGGATGCTTATGCTCTAATAAATTTGTTAGTCTCTAAGGTGCCACAAGTACTCCTGTTCTTCTTTTTGCGGATACAGACTAACACGGCTGTTACTCTGAAACTTTTTTTTTTAAGTGACACATGCTCACAAACTCAGATCATCACTAAATTGTGGCAGGCCAACCCTGCTTCCTCTTGTTCAGATTTGGGTCAGATGTGCCCCGCTTCCAGCTTTAGAACAACTGATTATCAGAACGAGGTCAAAAGGCAGCAGTCCCACCCAAAATAAACAAATCCCAGCTGAGGCATAGCAAGAGAGAACCTGTACAAAAGTGCTTCACAATCAGAATGAGCCTGTTTGTTAGAGGAGGAAGAATAAAGGAGAAAGCCAGTGTCCTGGATCGCAGAGCACATGGCAAATCAGGCTTTTCACTAAGCAATAATTATGCTAGTAAATTAACTATCTGTTTGAACAGAAGGAACCCACTTACCCATCACTATTTATGTAAGAAGAGAGGGTAAAGAACAAGAAACCCCCAACCAAATAACACCTAGCATTACCAAGAGCAAATGATTATGTATTTAAAGTGTATTCATAACAGGTTTTTAGGCCAGTGTGTTCCCAGGCCTCTGGATTTTAATTCTCTCGCAAGCAACCCGAACATCAGCTGCCAGGTTTTCAGCAGAGGACCTTGATTTTGGGTTCCTTGGTCTTTGGGTGTCCAAGTTGAGTCACTATGGGTCTCACTTTCAGAGATGCTGGCCATATGCCGCTCCGACTGATGTCATCTGGAGTTCTGGGTGCCCAGCGCCTCTAAAAATCAAGCCCCAGCTTCTCACGTTGGGCACCAAAATCAGTGGCCACTCATTTTTGAAACAGTTGGTTCAAATGAAAACTTCTACTCTGTGACTAGTCAGATGCTGTATCATACTATCCTTGGGCAATCTTTCCTTGAGTTCAATGCATGCTTTGCCTCAGTGGGGAGGGACTGCACCGATTGGGCGCATAAGAGGAAATTCAATCCTGCCTTACAGCTTCTATGCACCTCCCTCCCCACTACGTTGGGAACACCCATCGATGCACCCCCCTGTGGGTCCTGCTGCAGGCAGGAGGAAAAGTAACCAAGCCATTCTTATGTCCTGGTGATCAGAGCTGGCGCTAGGCATAAGCTGACTAGCAATTGCTTAGGGGTCCCGAGCAGCGCAAGGCCCCCCTCTATTAATTAGTATGTGTTGGGGGTGGAATATTCCTGCGTAGGGCCCCCAGTGGACTAGCACCAGCACTGCTGGTGATTCTGTGTCCCTGCAGTGGCACATCTTAGGTCAGCTCTCAGTGTTGCCCAATTATGGACCATGGCTGTGCCAGGCCAAGTTGGAAGCTCCCCAATCTGGGAAATGCAAGGGAGGAATGAAGCTCATAGTCTGAGTTCACGTCTCCTCTGTGTAATTAGTTACGTTTACTTTGTCCAAAACTGCAAGAACAGAAGAAGCTTTTCTCCTGATTTATCCACTCAAGTGATTCTCAACTTGGCTGGGTAGAAAACTGCCTCTGTTATACATCAGCCCAAAATCCCTATTTCATCACAGCAAGTTCCTTTTGCTCCCTTAGGATATGTCTACACTACCTGCCGGATCGGCGGGCAGCGATCGATCCAGCGGGGATCAATTAATCGTGTCTAGTCTAGACGCGATAAATCAACCCCCGAGCCCTCTCCTGTCGACTCTTGTACTCCAGCGCCGCGAGAGGCCAGGCAGAGTCAACGGGGGAGCGGCAGCAGTCGACTCACCGCGGTGAAGACACCATGGTAAGTCGATCTAAGTACGCCGACTTAGTTGCATAATTTAGCTTGATTCTTCCCCCCATGTAGACCAGGGCTAAGTAATAACATGGGCGTCATCAGGTATACTCCATGTACAACTTTTAATATTCTGAGGATCCATATTTTTAAGAGCGACTGGGAGATCGCACTGGACACACTGCTAGACAGTGCTATCTAACTGCACTGGCTGTGCTAGCATCCTATTTATTATTATAATAATTAATTGTTTATATTTTGGTAGTGCCTAGGAAACCTGATCAAAAGTCAGGGGCCCATTGTGAAAGGCGCTGTACAAACACAGTGTTGACAGTTTATGATAACCACTCAAGTTTAAATACTGTAATAGCAAAGTTAAAAACTTAAAGTTAAACAGGAAAGAAGATTTCTTACATGAGTGCAATAAAGGATATATGCCAACCTATGTCAGGAGGCCATGACTAGAGATAGGGCTCCTATTAAAATGGTGGTAAAGGGGGAGAGGAGTCTGTGATATACATGATGTTGTTAAAGTTTATAATGCAAGTTTAAATTTAATGTTAGAACATTTAAATTACATTTAAAATTAATTGTAATATCTGAGCACATTATGGGATCAGAGTCCAGGACTAAAAAAAACAGCTATCACAGAAAGGGGCCGTATTAATTGCATTAATGTCTCTGAATGATGTTTATCCTTTCAAAAGGGAAAACTTACCAGGACTCAAGATCTCTGTTTGACCTTCTTACTGCCAGTGAGACAATCGGAAAGCAAATCTAAGCCAATCACTAATGATTTAATTCATTGGATTGAAAAACCGAACGTTACTTTTCACAAATTTTGTCCTACAGGCAACAGTGTAACAATTCTAATTATTGTTCAGATCAACAATAAATGCAATGTGCGAACCAACAATAAAGGCCATGTCTCACACCTTGAAATCACGTGAGTAAACTAGTACGCAGCCATATCAAAGTATAATTACTCGTTACGTTCTCTCTCAATCTGCAGTGCAGTCTACAGGGGAATGGAGTATCAGGTTTCAGCTTCTTGGTTGGCAACTCTCTTTTCTTAGCTGGGGTTAGATTTAGAAATAATTCAATTGATTTACCTGGCTGTCAAGCTGTCCTGCAGTGACTGAGGACTGTGCGTGCACCAGCCTCAGGACAGACTGTTTAGAAGCAGGGCACAAACCCCAAACTGGTTGTGAGTTCTATACTCAGGGCAGGTCTACACTTAAAACGCTGCATCAGAGCAGCTGCACCCCTGTAGCGCTTAAGTGAAGACGTTCCTACACCAACAGGAGAGTTTCTCCCATCAGCGGAGTTAATCCACCTCTATGAGAGGCAGTGGCTGTGGTGACAGGAGAAGCTCTCCCATCAACATAGTGCTGTCTACACTGGTGGTTAGGTGAGTATAACTAACAAAGATGTGGATTTCTCATACCCCTGAGTTATACTGATATACGTCTGTAGTGTAGACTTGGCCTTTGTTTTCACCAACAATTTATTAAGTGTAACCTCCTCAGGCACTATAACAGCCTAACTATGGAGTTGCAGACAGTCCCCTTAGAGCAGAGCGCTCATCTCATCACCCCCAGCAGGGCACCCATCTCATCACCCAGATAAACCTACCTTTGTGATAGATGGTCCCATACACTGAAAAGCACAATATACCTCTACTCCGATATAACATGGCCCAATATAACACGAATTCGGATATAACGCGGTAAAGCAGCGCTCCGGAGGGGCGGAGCTGTGCACTCCGGCGGATCAAAGCAAGTTCGATAACGCGGTTTCACCTATAACACGGTAAGATTTTTTGGCTCCCGAGGACAGCGTTATATCGGGGTAGAGGTGTATTTAGGTTACTCCCAGTCCCAAAGGACCAGACACTTACCCCAGGTCAATTGCACCTTAGATCTCACGCCAAAGACAACACTTGTAGCCAATCCTATAATAAACTAGCTAAAGATTTATTAACTAGAAAAAGGAAATGGAGAGTTATTTACAAGGTGACAGCAGGTAAACATACACACACAAATGAGTTTCAAAGCCTAATAAAAGCATCTAGAATAGGCAAGCTCTATATGTACCTTAGGGCTGACCTAGGCTAAACACTGGGGATCTCTTACTTAAGCCTACAAAACCTTGCCTTCAAGACAGGGCCGGCTCCAGGCACCAGCCCACCAAGCTTGTGCTTGGGGCGGCACCTGGAGGGGGGGCGGCGCAGCTCTCCGGCCCGCGGGGAGAGCGGGGCCAGGGCCGGGCTCGCCGCCCTCCCCCCGGCGCCCTCCCCCCGGCCGCCAGGGGGAGAGCGGCGAGCCCTGTCTGGGGCTCGCCGTCCTCTCGCCGCCCTGCCCCCTGGCCGCCGGGGGGAGAGCAGAGCCCCTGCCGGGGCTCGCCGCCCTCCTCCCAGGGCTCTGGCCGCCCTCCCCCCGGCCGCCGGGGGGAGAGCGGAGCCCCCACCGGGGCTCGCCGCCCTCCCCCCGGGGCTCGCCGCCCTCCCACACCCCTGGGGCGGCAAAAAAGCCAGAGCCGGCCCTGCTTCAAGAGTCCAAGCAGCATAGAGATAGCATTTCTTCTTGTTAGGGGTTTTTTATCTTATTCCCTCCTTGTGCTTCTCAGCTGATGGGAGAACTTCATTTGCAAGATTTATCTCCAAGGGGAAGGGAAGAACAATCAGCAGTCTTTTGTCCTCTTTTTTGTTCCATAATAGTTCATCTGGTGTTGATGGAACTTCTCTGTTGGGCAGAATTTCACACTCATCAATGGCTTTCTCGTGTTTGGTGATTTACACGGTTACAGGGGATTACAATGCAAACACTTAAATATTACCTTGCAATTTGGGATACGGATATTATGAGATTAATGCATGCAGCGCCTTACAAGCATTTCATAAAGTCTAAAACACAGTCTTCTAATTCTAGAACAGGTGAGTCAGACTGGTTCCAGCTAAGTATTTTTCCATGTTCAGTTGAGACCTAGGGGCCTTGGCATGAGCTGACACCTGGTTTGCCAGCCTCACACTGGCTAAGGATATTATTTATATATGTGCTCTGGGTTTGGCAACAAATACTTGGAAAAAGCACTCATGGTGTTTGAGGGTGGCTCTTGTTAAACAAGTTCTAACATGGGGGTAGGTAATCATTCCCCCAGACTCTATCGGCAATTTTGTTCCCTCCTACATGGCTCTGGCCTAGATCTGAGGTGGAATCTGTTTGAGGTTGTGCAGGGATGACACTGCAGGACAGCCAATGCTTCTGGGCCACTAGCTAGCAGCCATGGAAGGCCTGCATGCATTACTACATAGACTCTGTGGAATAATTACCACAGGAAGTACTGCCTTATCACAAGGCCAGACTGACAGCTTCCCTCATGGCCCCTGCTTCAAGCCCAAGAGGTGTTCCAGGAAGTGTCTGTGCAACAAGGCATGTCTTCCGTAGTGACGGATCTGCCTCTTGGCTCACTCTTGGAATCCTGACCCCGGCTCTGACATTCGGTGCTGACTCCAACTCTGACCACTAGACCTGACTGCCCAAGCCCCAGTAGTTACACAATCTGCCAGGTCTGGAGGATGAAGCCTCTGCTTCTTCAGTCGTCAAACCCCACCCGCCCCCTGATGGAACCCCGGAGGGGGACACTCCACAAGGGGAACACCACACGTTTCCTCCCCACAGACCCATCCCTTTGTCTGCAGGAGGGTGCAAGCCCCACCACACTCATTTCCCTGTCAGATGTAGACTTGGACATCCCTTTGTCTCAGACTTTATAAGCTTCTCTGGCTGTAATTGATCCATGCCCCTATTTCTCTGTCTTCCTGAGTCTCCATGGAAGTTTGAAACATGTCTTCATTCATACCTGGATTGTTTATTGAGGGTATATGGTGTGTCTGTTATAGCTAGTTGTTTCAGTGGGCGGGACAAGACAATCATGTATTTCAAAAATTCCAAAAAAGAAAGCAAATTGAGTAGTTCTTCCACTTATGAACTTCATTCTCTCATGGTTGATGGTCTCCCGTTCTTGTGAACAGACCTAAAATTATTAATTTTTTACCTCAGGGAAGGGGCTACTTATATAGATACTACTAAAGCAACGTTAAACCCGGCCTTTCCGGATCTGTTGCAGTGCTCCTACAGAAAGGCACTGGCAGTTTACTGAGCATAGTGCAGGCCTCAGTCAGATTGTCAGCAGATCAATCGGTGTGTGTACAAATTACACCCTCAATGACCGAACTCAGATCTGTAAAATACAACAGATTGATCTCTCATATTTAAAGCTGTCAAGCAGTTTTCAATGGAACATCTTTCCATCAGAAAATGCAGTGTAGTTGAAACTGAAACATTTCGTGGGAACATGTCAATTTCAATGAAATTTTCAATGGGAAAAAGTTGAAACAAATTGTTTTCAACTTTCGTGGTTTGTTAATGTTGAAACGTTTTGTCTTGACTATCATTTTGATTCAGCTTGTTTGGAATGTTAATATTTCTATATAGTGTATGATGTGCAATATGTTCTGTTAAATTGTTTATATTATGTTTCAATGTTATTGAAATAAAACATTTTGATCATTCTGAATCTAAATTTTTCAGAATTCCCCTTCCACGGGACATTTTGAAATTTCAGCTTTTCATTCCAATTGGGGGTGTGTGTGTGAATTCAGAATGTCTTGTAGAACAGAAATTTCAGTTTCTGACCAGCTCTGCCCATATTATTGCCTTGTGGCCAGCATCATGAGATATAGTGGGGAAATGAAACACACAGAAATATCCCATTCCTCATGAGTGTCTTGTTTTCTGACTCCCAAGTCTCTACCAATTCTCGTCACTCAGCGTAGGGTTGCCCTGCCCTCTTACAAGAACTTTTCCCAGCATGACTTTCTCTGGGCTGGTCCTTTACATTTGGCAGAGGCAAACTGCTGTGACTCTACAGTGGCCATTTTGCAGCTTTGTTTACAAATCTTCCCCTCTTTCAGATGGTCTGTTCATTTCCTTGTGAAAGGAAACAGTATGCTCTCCCAAAGTGATGGTGAGTCTAATTATACTTTAGAATTTAAAAACACCCAGAGGCTTGAGTACAATGGGTGCATGTTTACAAATACAGCAGGATCTTGCAGAAGTTGAGAATAAGATCCAGACTTCAAGCACTTAAAACAGCAGGATCCATGGATTAATTGCCCTTTGAAATCTCGAAGTACTCAGACATTCTGCATGTTGGCGGGGAGTGGGAGTTTCAAGCAACCTGTGTAACCTCACTTTGGGCCTGTCTCCTTTCCTCAGCCGTTATAGTTCTTAGAGCTCTTTAGGGCATGTACATCTATAATTTTAATTCTGCTGCATCCATCCATAACTTCATCACAGGTGGACCTGATTCTATGAAATGCTCAGCTCCCTCAGTGGGTACTGCAATTAGAGCTCAGAGTGTTCAAATCTTTTAGCACAGGATTGGGGCCCCCAAACTGCTACTGAGGTCACTTGTTTCACCAGTTTCTAGCTTTTCCTCCACTGATGTAATGGAAGCCTTCATCAGCGATCTGAGCACGCAAGGATTCCAGAAGGACTAGGACTGATTTGTCTCTAAGCAGGCTGCTTGCTCAATTTTCTTAGCATCTTGGCAGTTGTAGCGTGTGAGTATGAATAGCATGGAGCAAATTAGATCTGTTTGGTCCTTCTTGCTGAAGTAGCTTCACTACTTTACGCAGCAGGAAAAATCTACATACAGAATCACTGATGTAATAAATTATAACCATCCACTCACCAGAATGAGATTCCACCTCCAACCTATTGCTCTTTTAAAACCATTTTAAACATCCATGTACTTAATTTCAACTTCCTCATTCACCATATGTAAATAAAAGCCACTCACTTCCTTTCTGACCAAAGTTAACATTGCAACTGATAGTCAGACCTTAGTGCATAATTACTTACTATGGGTTTAAGATACTGTTGCAAACTAAAGGGCACACTCTCCTTGACATCTAAATACCATTTATAATCAGTGAGACTCTCTTCTGTCTGGAGTTAGCATCTACTGATGAACAAATAGTGCGTAAGCTTCCATTTATACAATAATCCTTTAATTTGCTCTTTGTTAAATTAGAACGGTTAGACATGTCCATCTTTTTCCAACTCAGGTGTGTGCAGATTTCACATTGTTCACTAAACACAGAGAACACACCCTACTGGATTCCTATTTCCCTGTGTAAAAAAGATAGGGTATAAAGCAAACCTGGGCTAAACAACCGCTTAACTGATTGCCCATCCCACCTTTCCTAAAGTCCTTTTAATTTATAGTGCATAACTAAAGAAAAGGACCCGAGCTGAGTTTAGTAGTATAGTGTTTTATTAACTACTCTGAACAACACTAACTAATAGTGTAGAACATCAGAAGGCAACAAAGGTATTGGAGTATGACTTGGCTAACACAAACTAGAAATTTGGTTGGTACAACCATTCATGTTTTCAGAATCGAATCACATAACCACAATAGAAAATAAGTTTCAGAGTAGCAGCTGTGTCAGTCTGTATTAGCAGTAAGAACGAGGAGTACTTGTGGCACCTTAGAGACTAACACATTTATTTAAGCATTTATTTAATTATGCTTAAATAAATGTATTAGTCTCTAAGGTGCCACAAATAGAAAATAACACTTTCTCAATTACGATCTTGGGGAGGGGACATTTTTATAGATTTTTGACTCAGAATAGGGCCTCATTTGTGCCAATTGGTTATAAACTCCATCTCCAATATTGCTAACGCAACGAAGGAAAAACAATCCAAAGCTAGATTACATGCCAATGGGGTCATGCCAGTTTACTTACATCCCAATTCACAAAGGTCTCCTTCCTAGTGGATCTATAGTAGTTAATCCTTTTTAACCTATTTCCTAATTAATATTAACCCCAGGCTCTGCCTAACACTCCTAGCTACCTAAAATAAACTCCTACATTTATGACAGGCTGGATAGACTCTATGGCCTTGGCTACACTCAGGACTTCCCGCGGCAGCGCTGTGAAGCATGAGTGTAGTTGCGCTGTATGTACTCCACCTCTCCGAGGGGAAAAGCTTTCAGTGCTGCGAGCGAGCGTGCAGCGCTGCAGGCTCTGATTACACTCGCGCTTTACAGCGCTGTATTCGCTGCGCTCGGGGGGGGCGTTTTCACACCCCTGAGTGCAGCAAGTTGCAGCGCTGTACAGCGCCAGTGTAGCCAAGGCCTATATCTTACCTATCAGCCTTCAATCTCAAAGGAAATCCACACAGCACTTTCAAAAAACAAGCCTGGGAGCTTAAATTCATTACTTTGCTAGACACCAAAAATCCTGGCCTGAACAGAGACACTGGATGTATGGCTTCTCACAACAATCTGTAACCCACTGACCCCCTCTTTTTGTTTTATGACTGCAGAGCCACTCTACCTTGAATGGTCCCTTACAATATGTGCTAACGACTAAACAATCTGTTCCAACTTGCCTTTTGCTGTGATGCTGGGAGTTCCTTCCCCAGACATAGCCTTGGCTACACTGGCAATTCACAGCGCTGCACTTGCTGTGCTCAGGGGTGTGAAAAAACACACACACACCCCGAGTGCAGCGAGTGCAGCGCTGTAAAGCGCCAGTGTAATCAGCGCCTGCAGCGCTGCAAGCTATTCCCCTCGGAGAGGTGGAGTACTTGCAGCACTGCGAGCAGGGCCGGCTCCAGGCACCAGCCCACCAAGCATCTGCTTGGGGCGGCGCCTGGAGGGGGGCGGCGTGGCGGGGCTGCGACTGGGCTCGCCGCCCTCCCCCCCGGCGCTCTGGATGGTCGAGGAGAGCGGGGCCCCGGCCGGGCTCTCCGCCCTCCTCCCACCGCTCTGGCCACGGTGGGCTCTCCACCCTCCTCCCGGCGCTCTGGCCGGGGAGAGCGGCGGCCGCGGCGGGCTTGCCGCCCTCCACCCGGTGGTCCGGCCGGTCCAGTATTGCAGGCCCGCGGCTGGGCTCGGCCCCCTCCCCTGCCACGCTGGGAGCGGGGGCAGCGGGTGGCTTTTTTGCTTAGGGCAGCAAAAAAGTCAGAGCCGGCCCTGACTGCGAGAGAGTTCTCACAGCGCTGGCGGCGCGACTACACTTGCGCTTCACAGCGCTGCCTCGGCAGCGCTGTGAATCCGCGAGTGTAGCCAAGGCCAGAGAAGAGCTCTGTGTGGCTCAAAAGCTTGTATCTCTCACCAACAGAAGTTCAGTTCAACAAAAGATAGTACCTCACCCGCCTTGTCTCTGTATAGACTGAATGCAGGTCAAAAAGCTTGCACACTTAGTCTTCTTTCATGTCTATCTACACCTAGAACGTGACAGGCAGTGTGAAACTATTAACCATGGTAGAACCAGTGTTCTATAAAGCCTAGTTAACAATAGTAACTTATTCAGTTTTAAAGCTACTTTATATCAATCTTGATTGGAACTTGTTACAAAACAAAGTCACATATTGTAACTCTGTGAGAAGCTTTAAAACACATACACAAGCATAAAGAACAGGAGTACTTGTGTATGTGTTTTAAAGCTACTTTATATCAATCTTGATTGGAACTTGTTACAAAACAAAGTCACATATTGTAACTCTGTGAGAAGCTTTAAAACACATACACAAGCAAAAAGAACAGGAGTACTTGTGGCACCTTAGAGACTAACACATTTATTTGAGCATAAGCTTTCGTGGGCTGCAGCATCCGATGAAGTGGGCTGTAGCCCACGAAAGCTTATGCTCAAATAAATGTGTTAGTCTCTAAGGTGCCACAAGTACTCCTGTTCTTTTTGCGGATACAGACTAACACGGCTGCTACTCTGAAACCATACACAAGCATGTACACACTCCGTACTAATTGGGTACTCAGTTTTAGGAAGTGGTAAATTAACTGATTTGGGTCATCATCCAAGAGAAAGCCTGTGGGTGTTACTTATCACCAGATCTTTAATCAGCCCATCCACTTTCAGCTCAGTGATCATTCACAGCAGGAGATGACACTGCCAAACAGAAGTGGAACAAAGGACAGACAGGATTATCAGTCTTGTCCCTTCCAGGTATCCTTGGCTTTCAGGAAGCAATGTGCTGATGAACACAGGCCATTTTATCCTGTTTCTGTTGGGCAGTACAACTTGATTCCTTTTCTTGGAGGTGCTGGCATGGACCAATCAGATGGTGACCCATACTTCTTCTGAAGATTCAAAATGTCAAACCACAAGGAGAGTCATCCTTTCTCACCATCCAATCAGGGAAGAACCAACATCAGCTTTTGAGTTCTTGCAACTGGGACTGGAATTTTCTAGTCTCTTTGTGCAACACATCTTGTCACACCAGCTTGTGTCAGACAAGTTAGGCCATAACTGTTGGCACCATCTTTATGCTACATACCTTGAACACAGGCTGGCTTGCTCTGGTCAGCAACTAACCTCCCCAAGTCGCTTTCTATGGGGCCCCTTTGTAGTGCATCCCTTGGCCAGTTTTGCAGTTATGCTTGCTCAAGTTGCAATTTCTCCTTCTCTGTGAGCTGCTTAACTGGACAGTTTAAAGTTCATATGATTTGCCAGAAGCTGGGAATGGGCAACAGAGAATGGATCACTTGATGATTACCTGTTCTCTGTACCTCTGGGGCACCTGGCATTGGCCACTGTCAGAAGACAGGATACTGGACTAGATGGACGTTCGATCTGACCCAGTATGGCCGTTCTTATGATTTATACAAAGTCCTCTCCATATTCTTTGATGCTCTTTAAACTTATTTTACTAGTCCATTATACAATACAAAGTCACTTCAAGACCTGTGGTTTTCCAGCAGGTCAGAACAGTTGTGTAAATCTTCCTTTTCGGTTCTCCTTGTTTTAACAACAAAGGTAGGACCTTGGTATGTCTGGCTAATGGCTGAACTGAGTCCGTGCATTACCAAACAGTTACATTTCTGATTATTCCACTCTGTGGTCAAGTGTCCCTATAAATACACTATTAGGTTTCAATTCTTTTTATTTACTGCCTTTCAGCACCGGTGTATTTCATTAACTTGACAGCATAAGCATGCTTGATTGCAAATATTAGCCTTCCTTCCTTCTTCACTTTATGACTTAAACTAAAAGAAATCAATATGAATGCAACCTCTTTCTTTCCTAATGAGATTCTCATAATGTAATTCCTATGTGTGTTGGGCTAAGTTTCCAAATAGCACTCAGCTTCTGCTTGGCCCCTGATTAAACCTCTGGTCTATAGGCACAAATCGCACGTGTGCATCCTGACCATCAGTTAAACATCTAACCACTCAACAAGTCAATATAAATACCATTCCCCCCTGAGATTTAGACACCTAAAGTTGGGGCCTGTCAAAGGGTGGGCTCTCCCTTACCAGCTGTGAGAAAGGTCCACAAATAAAACAAGGTTTGCCTACCATTTCCAAACTTTAGCAAAGTCCCAAATAAAAATCTTCCCTTTCCTGGTTATGACACACTCCCCCCTTTTCTTTCCTATTATTTTAATGTAGTGTAATAAGCCCAGCTGTATCTATTCCACGGTCACTTAATTTGTCCTGGTCATATTCTGGCCTATCCAGCATAGAAAGCAAGGGTGCGGATTCTCGTTCTACCAGGGTGGCACTTCCTAGAACCCAGACTGGTAACATGTAATACCCCATCACAGAGCCCAAAAATGTAGATACCCCAAATCAGAGGCTAATATTTGGAAAATTAGCCTGCTAAATCTGTGTGTGTGTGGGGAACAATGACCATGAAACTTCTTAATGATGGACACCATGGACACAGTTATTTTTCCAGTCATCTTACCAGGTGGGTGCTTTACATTCTGATGAATATGGAGGAACTCTTGCTGGGCCAAAGAGTTTAGTGGCAATTAGCACACGTGACTGCAGTTAGCAGGTGACCATTAACACAGGCTTAGTTTTACTAGTGGTCTTCACATCTCTGAATTGTGTAGCCATTATATTTTCATTCACATTTTCTATATACCATTTTTGTAGCTGTTCTTAAAGCATTTAGTTCATGGAGGATGTAAAATCTGTGTTCTTGGCATGGCGCTTGAAAGTGATAACTTACTCCACACCTTGCCACAGTTTGGGCTGGCGGCGGGGACGGGACGGGAAGCAGTCTACTTTTCTCACTCCTGTTTCTTTGATTTGGTTGGCTTTACCGAGATGGGCTACGATAATACACAGGACTGGAGAGTCAATACAAATGTAGCTGTAGGTTAACAGAAAAGTAGAAATCGTATTTCATTCTTTATCAAGAAACTTGCCCTCAAGTGAAGACGGAGGTAGACAACAAATATTTGGAAGCAAGATAAGCTCTAATTTCCGGGGTGAGGCCTTGTAATGTTTTCACATCGACTTCAATGGGAGTTAAACACACAGACCAATTATAGGAAAAGCAGGCCAGGCAGAACCAGGGGAGGGCGTGGACGAAATACTCCTAAGAAGGAGTGTTGATGTTTCTTTCCTTAAATTGTAGCTCTGGGCGAGGATTTGATTTTTAAAATTTCAGGGCATGGAGATAAATCCCTTCTAAGGCTCTGAGAGAGCCAGGGTGGGTGAGCGAAGATCTTTTATTGGCACAGCCCTTCCGTTGGGGAGAGACAGGAGCTTTCCAGCTACACAGAGCTCTTGTTCAGAACTACACTCCCCTGTTCCTGCCTCTCCTCTTGGCTACACTGGCAGGAAGCCCAGGCCAGCCCTAACCCAGCCTACAGTGCTTGTTCTGAAGAAGCACTCCGCTCCTCTGCGACACAGGGTGGGTCACTTTCCTGTGCTCCAGGGAGGCTGTGCACTGAACTGTTTGCGAAGAGCTCCTTGAAGGGAGCGCTTCACCAGGCTGCAAGTTTGTTATTGTTCCAGGGAGCAAAAGTCCACAGCCGAGGCTGCTGCCGCGGAGTTTGTCCGCCCCCCCGATTCTGCCTCTCTCTTCCCAGCCACCCCACCACAAAAGCCACCGAGCAGGCTCCGAGGTGCGGCTAAGGCCTTGCAAACAGGCCACCGCTCCCCTCCCCCCTTTCCAGCCCCGGGGTCCTTCAGCCAACACACACCAGAGCCCAGCGTGTGTCTGTGCAGGGTGCAGGCGGGGGCGGGGTTCTCCGCTGTCCCGCCCCGCTCCGCTGGCCGCGGTGCCAGCCCCCGGGAGAGGAACCCGCCAGCCCCGGCCGCGAGTGGCTGCTGCCCACGCCGCTCCCAGCGCCTCCGCCAACCGCGGGCTATAAATACCGGCGGGCGGGCCGCCTCCGCCGCTGCTGCTGCTCCCCGAGCCCCGGCAGGCGCGTGAGCAGCCGCCCCGAGACCGGGTAGGTGGCCGCCTGCTGCTCGCTGAGCATCCCCCCGGGGGGCGCCCTGGGCTGCGGGGAGAGCTGGGACCCGCCCCGTGGGGGAAAGGGGGCCCCTCCCTGTCCCCACAGCCCCACACCCTGTTTATGGATGGGGTCGCCCCCCCCCCCAAGCACCCTGCGTGCACCCCTTGGAGGGGTGGGGGTCCCCACACACCATCCAGCCCTGCCCTTTTCTATCCCCAGGTGCGCCCCCCATTTATAGGCGGGGCAGAGGGAGGGGTCCCCTCCCTGGATCACCCAGTCCTTCCCCTGCGGGGTGGCGAGGGAGCCCATCTCCAGCCCCCGTGGGGTGGGTGAGAGACACCCCCCCCGGGCCCCCTTTCCCAGCCAGCTGAGTGTACCCTAAGGAGGGGAGCAGTCGGGGCTGAGCCTGTGTCCTACCCCCCCCGCAGCCCCGGGCCTGCAGAGATGTCGCGCCCACTGACCGACCAGGAGAAGAGGAAGCAGATCAGCATCCGTGGCATAGTGGGGGTGGAGAATGTGGCCGAGCTGAAGAAGGGCTTCAACCGGCACCTGCACTTCACCCTGGTCAAGGACCGCAATGTGGCCACCACCCGTGACTACTACTTCGCCCTGGCGCACACCGTGCGCGACCACTTGGTGGGCAGGTGGATCCGCACCCAGCAGTACTACTACGAGAAGGACCCCAAGGTGAGCTGGGGAAGCACAATGTTGGGGGAGGGGGGTGCACTGGGTCTGCTGGCGAGTAGGTCCCCAAGGTTCAGGGAACCCAGTCCAGGATTACCAGGGGTACACGAGTCCCAGATGTGCACCAGGGAGGGCCATTCAGTAGGTGGGTAGCTAAGGGCCAAGGGGAGCATATTGGTGTGCAAGGTACCCAGGGCACAGTGGGGAGGGGGAAGGCACCGTGAGTTTGGGACCACTTCCTTGGGCAGGTCCCCAAGTCGGGGGACAGCTGTATAAATCCCTCAAATTATGGGAAGGGTGGGTAGCTTCTGCCTCAACATCCAGAGTGCTGGAACAACTTGTCTAGTGAGGGGCCGAGAGCCATCGACTGAAACTGCAAAACCTGTATATGATGGAAACCACTTCAAGCCAGGGGTGCCTGTGTTCATGCTCAAGACCCTCCAAGGTTCAGGAGTGGGGAGGCTACTTCATGTCTGGCACAGGGGCAGCCCTGAGTAGATGCTGGCGATTAGGAGGAGGCATTACTGTCCTATCTTAAACCCCTCATGAGCAAACCTTGCTAAATCGCTCCTTGCTCTTGCTTTGCATTCAGCTGGAACTAGATGTTTTTAGGGAGAGAAGTGATCTGCTTCCTGATTCCAGGAGCTGGATTTAAACAAACTAGGCCACTTTTACTTGTTTTGCCAGTTGAACAAAACTTGGCTGCAAACACCGATCTCCAACGCTTGGAAAGAAAGTGGTTTGCTGTATTGTACCGCAGCATTTCTTCCTGTGTATTCCCGCCCCCTTTTGTATTGTCCAATGGGTCTGGTCTTCCAACAAATATCTGGAAACCCTTTTAGGGTAAATTAGTTTAAGGGATCAAAAAGGCCAGAGTCTAGCTGACAATTGTGCTCAAAATAAAAGCAAAACTAATTGGCAGTGACAGAACTTCAAAGCGGTACGTGCTATAGTACTAGAGTTTAAAACTTTCTTTGAGCATTTTTGGAATACTTTACAGGAGCCATTGCAAAAGTATAAGGAGCCTCTTTTTATAACTGTTGTGAAAGTGTCGTGTTAGCCATGGTTCACAATTGTTTATATATAAACTCTCACTTTCTTATATTGCTCTGAACTTCAACTGAAGAAGACAGCCAAGCCCAAGTACATCTTTCTTACTCCCTGGCTATATTTCTTAACTCTGATCCTTATAATGTGGCAATAAGAAACCAAAAAGTGCAGAACATGTGTAACCAGAATTGAAAAGATAATAGACAACTGTCATATCTCAAGAGACTTGTGTAGTGCTTCCTGTGGTCTGCAGCATTGCACATACAGATGGCATTTTTTTCTAGGAAAACCCAGGCCCTATCATTCAAAATTTTCTAGAGTAGATAAGGCTTTTAGCAGCATACATGTTCTTCATGGAGACCCAGGGACTTTAGGTACTTGTGGGAACTAGGAGCATTGTTGGATCAAATGTAGCGGAGGAGGATGAGAACTCATGTATCACATGACCAAGTGTGACATGTCCATCTTCTGAGCCCTCGGGCTCCTCTGAGAAGGAAGGGACTGAAGTAAAAAGGTCAAGCAGTCTCAAGTGAATTGGCTTAACATTCCTCTAGGGTCATTGCTTGTCCACTTTGGTTTATACTGAACACAGAACTGCACTTGCTAGTGGATTAAACAGTAATCCTGTTTGTGACTTCATTTGAAAGCCCCTCCCAATCTATCCAGTCTAATTATGTATCACAAGGCTGACCCCACCTTTGCTCAGCCAATGATGATTTCTCATATGTCTGCTTTTTCGACACGCGCCTTTGTGCTCTTTCCCACTCCGTGGCTTACATGTGGAAGGAACCCCCTGTCAAAATTCACAAAGCTGCCACCTTCTCCTCTTCTAAATCCCTCCTTAAACCCAACCTCTGCTGTGATGCTCACAGATCACTAGCAGGCATTGGCTCGAGTGGCATGAAGCTGTGACCACTGTGACCAGTTATGCAAATGTACTTGTCTTTACTGTTACCTTGCCTCCCACCTGTTGCATACTGTTACAGTCCTAGATTGTGAGCTCTCTGGGGCAGGGGGACAAGTCTGAGTCATTTTGTGCAGCACCTAGCACCGTAGAGCCATGATCCCGGACTAGAGTCTCTTAGCACGACTGCAATAAAAATAACAAGCCTCGGAGGAAATTAAATTTCAGGGAACAAAGACTTGTATTATTTAGACTGTTTGCATCAAGGGAGATTATATCTAGATGTTTTGTTCAGGAAGCAGGAGTAGCTCTTAAAAGCACTCTGTGCACTGGAGTCTGGTCACTTGTTTGGCGTTTTTAAAGCCTGGTTTAATTTGAAAGGGCTGCTTCATTTACGTTTTAACTCTGTTTCATAAATAGACATGGGGCCACATGCTGCCCTTGACCTGAACATGCATATCTCTCATTGATACAATGAAACTGTCGGTCACAGGTTAAGGCTCTTGGAGGAGTTCTGATACCTTGTTCAAACAAAACTCAACCTCTTCCACCCCTGGACCTACCAGGCCCCTCTCCTCTCCCTGTGTGAGCATTAATTGTTTAAAAATAGCAGTGAGGCTGTAAAACACAGGGTTGGAAGTTGTTAGGCCTTTCCTCCATGTTGTTACATGGCATGCTTTATAATTTTTTTTTTCCCAGCATCCACCCTAGTTCCAGCCTTTCCTTTGGTTACATGTACAGCATATTAGCAAAAGGCCTGAAGCGGTCTGTCTGCAGACTCAGGAAGAGAGTGCTGTGTGGGGTTATCTCTACAATCCTAAAGGCTGAAAATGCCTTTTTTTTAAAGTGAAATCAGTGGGTTAGGATCCCTTACCCTCTGCCCAAAGTGGCTTTAAAAATTCATAAGCCGTGCTTATTTTAAATCAAGGCATCAGCTAATAATCAGGATTTTCTATTCAAGGTGTTACCTTAATAAAGACTTAAGAGTACTCCTGATTGATGATGATATAAGCTGGTTTTATTACTCTTGGATTTAGAAGATGCCAAAATAATGTTTCTAGATCTTGAACATTTTTGAGGAGACTGTTTCTACGTTTCAGTAAGATCTGTTTTCCTTTTTCTTTGTTTCAGAGAGTTTACTATCTCTCTCTAGAATTTTATATGGGCCGTACCTTACAGAACACCATGATAAACCTTGGATTGCAGAATGCTTGTGATGAGGCAATTTATCAGGTAGGTGTGTTTATATTATGGTTTAGCTGACGAATATTTAGTCACTAGGGTTGGTTTGTTTGTTTTTTTGCAGGGGGTGGAGAATATTGTAGACCAAGAATTCAATTGATCGACACAGTTTTAAATGGCCAAAGTAAAGGTCTTGGAAGAATGTTAACTGACTGGGTGTTCAGTGGGTTGGCTACAGAAGGAAACGTCTTTGCTTTTGGCACCATTGGTTGACAGGATGTTACTGCATTTACAAAATTTCAGCATCAGAATAAACCTCGGGGTAAAATTCAACTTCCCCTTTTAACAGGAACAGAAATGTTACTTGTCACTGCTGTCTGAGGCTTGTGGGCTGGTCGCAGAGTAGGTGGCGTACAATAGTTACTTCTTAGCTAACGAGCATGTATGTAAACTATTAAGTGCTCTCTAAATCCAGAGTGACTCATGGTGGTTTAGTAAAACGGAGGCCTGCTGTATATTGATTTATTACTACCAGAGCTTCAAATCTTAACATTACATTAGTCTGTGTTTTGAGCATAATATTCCAAGACTTTGGGCCAAGTTCCTCCCTGGTGTAAGGAGGCATAACTCCATCCGCTCCGGTGGACCAAGGTTATCTTTGGTCTGCAGTTAGCAGTGTTACTCATACTTGTGGTGGTGATCCCATGTGATACAGAAAGTGATCTTAAAATCAGCCAATAAACAATCAGCCTGTATTCTACCTGAAAATGTAGTACCCAGGTACAGCAGTGTATGTAAAACATATGCTCTGATACCATGGACATGTAAATCCTAATACTAAAGAGATGGAATCCACTTAATGTCACAACTTGCTGGAGTCTCAAAATTCTGTGGTCCTGATTCTCAGAGGTACAGAGTTCTCTCAGTTCTAACTGAGGTCAGTGGAAGTCTTGGGTTCTCAGCATATCTGAAAATCCAGGCCCTAAATCAGACTATTAAACTTTGGAAAAACAGAAACTTGTCCATTAGATGGTTCTATATAGAATCAATAGTGAAGAGTGGCATAAAACTAAAACATTTAGGATGGGCTTGAGATGACTAATGCAAACCCACTCATGACTTGGCTTTGTTCCACCATTCATCATTGTACGACCGCTACTGTCGTTCCAAAGTTTTGAAAGTGGCTTTATTCCATTCTGCCCTTCACTGTCCTTGTACTCTTGTTAACAGTATATGCTCTCTAGTGTGTGGCATTTTTAAGCAGTTACACAGCAGGAGAGAGATCCTTCAAACAAATGGCTCTCCTTTTGAAACATATTTATTTCTGAATTTTTCACTTATACTTCACTCTTTCACACTACAGAGAGAATAGCAGTAAGGTGCAGGATTTGTTTTCAAAGAGGAATGTGTTTAGATTCTTTGTTCAAGTACATCTTATGTTAATGTACCTCTGGAGTTACTGGAATGTACTGTTCTAGTTGATTGGAGAAGATATTGTTTCAATGTGTTTTTTTGTTACATGGATGATAGGGCCTGTAAGGTTTTATTCTGGGAAATTTTCAGCCTTGGTACTTGATGATTATTGGTATGAACTGAGTAATAATTTTATAAAATATTCTTTAGATTTTTTTCTCAATAACTAAAAATTTAATAATTTAACTAGCAGTAGGTGCTAACTTAAATAGATTTTCTATAGTATCTAAAGAAGTCTCTTTGTAAAATGTAATGCTGAAATATAACTGTAATCTAGTGCAAATGCTAGGTCCCTGCCCCATAGATTGCTAGGCCTAGTTTCATGTGGCATAAAGTCTTTCAGAGTTTTCATACAGAGTACAGCATTTTCAAAAATTTTCTATATGTAGCACAGCAACTTATCTACCCCAAAATGCCTAGCAAATTTCCATGTTAGAATGCAGTTCCAGTGTCCTAAAACTACTTCTTAGTATGTACCATGAGTTGAGTGGTTACCTTGTTAGATCTAAGCAATGCAGGATCAGATTTGGTCTGTATTTGGATGGGAAACCTTTGCAAAAATTGTAAAGTAGTATGTGTCACATAGACTATACTGCCAGAAATAAAGCAATGCCACAACCAGGTGTGAGGGGGCACTGTGCTTCTGGAAGCACTGTCTTTTGAATGAGATCTAAGGCCGATGTCCTGACAGCTGAAGATCATAAAAATTCTCTGGCACTCTTTGGAAGAATAAGTGTGTTAGCCCTGGTGCCCTGGCTAACAACCAATGAAGTATTGATGCTTTTCATGCTCCGTTACCCTAGTAGCTTCAGGTGGATAAGCTATTCATTTAACATCCTGAACTCTTGTGTAGTGTTCTTGTTATAGGTGGTTACCATCCTCCAAAAGTAGCTGTGTTTCACCGGTGGGCGAAATGTTTCTCTTCTATATTGTGAAGTTTTGATGAGCATGTTCAGATGAAAGGTGCTATATAAGTCAGTTCCTTAGTTCAAGAACAGAAAGTGCAAGTGGGCTGGGGTTGAGGGGCTTACATTGCTATTGTCCACAGTGCCTGGAATGGGTAGGGCAGCAAAGGTGCTTTGGGGGAAATTCACTGTTGCAGCTGCAGAGAGGAGTCTGGTTAAGCTTGGACTCCAATAAACAAGTTCCTTCTTCAGCACCTGCCTGCCAGGATAGGAACAAGGGATGATGTGGCAGTGCTGAATGAATTGTGTTCAGAGCTCCTTGTAGATAGGTTCTTTCTAATAGCTCTGTTTGCATCTTCGCTCCTATGTTTCTCCTGCTCCCTCGTGGCAGAGTGGATGTTGTAAATGTTCATTCTGTCACACGGTTCAAGAGCACCAGAGCTCATCTCTCTTCTGTGTATATTTAGCTAGGGCTGGATATAGAAGAGCTGGAGGACATTGAAGAGGATGCTGGCCTTGGCAACGGAGGTCTTGGAAGACTGGCTGGTAAGTGAGCTTCCGGGATGTTATGATTTGAGAACATACCAAGCAGTTCAGTCCATATTGGCATTCTTCCCATGAACGCTAGGAGCACTTGTCTGCCTGCATTGTGGTAGTACTTAGGCTCCAACCAGGGCCCCGGTGTGACTGGTGCTAGCACACTTATAGTACAAGGACAGTCCTTGCCCTGAAGCGCTTTCAGTCTTAGCCGTTGACGAGACACCACAAGCAGATACAACCAAGGAGAGACAAGGTAACACCATAGTCATCCCAACTAGCATAATAAGGAGCAGTCTCAGCACATAACCACCTAATTATAAGTGTAAATTAAATACTCATGCCACCTTGTAGCATGAACGTTGTGGACAATGCTGGTGGTAGGAAAATGAGTTTAATATGTAGGGCACTAATTTGTCCCATCTAGGTGATCTCCCTGCCTTTCCCTCACACCCCTCCCCTAATAAAAATGATTTCCTTTCATTCACTAAGCTGTCAGCCAAATAGTTTAGATATAGTCTGTTTCACTCTTGGACTCCACCTGTCATCTTCAGTCTGGCCTCTCCTTCACAGAAGCTCACTATCTCCTCTCTTCAGCCAGGCACTAATTGTAACTTGCAAAATGTTGACTCCAGAAAGTAGAGACACTGGCTGAATAATAGGATAAGAGACATGCAGATATATGACTTTGCTATAGTCGAACCAGTGGCCCTGCAAATGCTGTCTGTAGCACAGGACTGTTTTGGAGGAAGGTGCATCTCGGGGGAGGGAGGGACAGACTAGAATACTCTTGGCTCGTATTGGTGCAGTATTGCATATGGGTCTGATGGAAAAGGAAGCAGGGCTGACTTCCAGACCCCGGTGATGATCCTCAGTTGCTTGAGTATCAGATCAACCTTGGGCTTCATTGTCTACTCAGAACGCTCTCCAAGGCCAGCTGTATCTTGACTCCCATCCACACCTGCTTTCAACCGGTGTGTGTTTAGTCCTCCAAGTACTTGGTTCCGTAGCATGGGAGGTGGTACGTGTGGTGTGGCAGGCATGGAGTTGGAGCCATATACACAATGTGGGAGGCGGTATGTGGTGATGCGTGTTATGCAGACAAGGAGTTAGAGCAATGGGAAGACGTGGAATGGAACAGAGATTGACTGATGGTCTCTAAGCCAGGCCTGCATATGCATGCTGTGTCAATGTACCATTCAGCTTCGCGCGCAGTTGGGAGCTCTGTGGTTTTTATATTTGTGATGCTTTGTAAGCTTGTTGCTTTTGGGGGCTGATGAAAACATCATGGGAAACATCGCTAAATATGTTCCTAAATTGTCTGTCCTTAACAGCCTGCTTCCTTGACTCAATGGCGACACTTGGGCTTGCTGCATATGGGTATGGCATCCGATACGAATATGGAATCTTCAACCAGAAGATCCGAGATGGATGGCAGGTACACATAAGCAGAACCCTGCTGCTTCCCTCCCCTCCTTTTAGAAGAAAAGAATGCGTCCTTTAAACACCGCCACTGGGGGCATGGGTCACTTGAGATGTTTTGTCCAGTTTATCACGTGTTGTCCAAGTCTGAGTACTTTAGATCTCTTGGGTTAGATTAATGTAGGCAGTGAAGTTCTTCAATACAAGATGCAGCATTCTATTAACTGGAGAAACATGCCCTGAAAGTCTGAAATGTGATTTTTTTTTTTTTTTTTTTTTAATTTTATTTTATTTTATTTTTTTTTTGCGAGGGGGAAGGTGGTATTCCCCATCCCCTGTAAAAGCTCTTCTAAATCCCGCCCCCTGCAATTGGCTTATTGATAAGTATGCCTTAAATCCTAAAACATGAGTTACTCTTGCTTGTAACATGGGGAAAGAGAGGGTCATTCCTCCAGCAAAATACCCTCCTCCCCCCCCCCCCCCCAAAAAAAAAAAAACCCACACAAACAAAACTATTTGTGATGGTTGGGTGGGGATGGGGTTATGTTGCCTCTTTCTTCCATTTCCATGTCAAGACAGAGAGAATCCTTTCTACCCACCCCTCTGCAGCCACCACATAATGCCTCAGTGGACCAAAACCGAAGTGTGCCTGCCCTTGTGTCTGTAGTTATTTAACCTGATGCATTGTCAGGCCGCACTCCAGGCTGTTACATTAGATGGCTAGTGTACAGGATCTCAAGCCTTTAGAAAAAAATGCTAAATTTGACGTTTCTACTGTTGCAAAAACATGTGCTTAATGTAGAATTATTAAAGTTTCAGCTGCTTAACAAGGTGAGTTTGCAGGATGTATTTAATGGTAGCCAGGGGACAGGCTGGGATGCTTGGAATTTCAGCATATCAAAATCACACACACACACACACACACTTTTTTCAGAATCATCTAACCAAATTGCTTCTCCAGTGATTTCAAAGTGCCTCCCCTTGCTTCTCCCGACAGTAGTACAATGTTGAAGCCGTGGTGTCAATACAAATAGCAGCTGCTCACTGACCACTGAGGCAAACATAAAAAAAAAAGTCAGAAGCCTGGGTGGTGGTTATTTTGATATTAAATTTTAATACCTGAATCATTCAGTCACTATTTAAAACCTAAATGAAGCTACCTTAGATTCCAGCCTGTCCCACCAAAATGTGATGGAATTCAGGGAGCTTACGACCGCTTTTAAATCTAGCTTGCTGGGGAGCGTGGGGTTGGTATTACAGTAGTTTGTAGGGGCCCTGACTGAAATCAGGGCCTGTTGCATTGATATAGATGGAATATTTGGGCCAGGGTCAAAGGTATTAACATAACCTAGTCGTTGTCCAAAATTAACCTGTTTGGAACTAGGTTCAGGGTTTGGTATTCAGGGACCTCAGCCCACTTAGTACCATGGCAAACATGCCATTAAAAATCCTTATAACCTTTTACTAAAGATAAATCACTTGAAATGTCAAGTATTAAATAAGGCTTTCATTTTAATAACATCCCTTGTTTCCTTTAGCTAGAGAAGTTTTTTTAAAAAGAAATAAACCCGTCCCACTTTTGTTTGACAAAGTCTTAGATAGTAACTGTCCTTTTTGGTGAAGAAACAAGTTTGTTGAGATGGGCTGGAGCTGTCCTTGCTGTTTAAAGCCCAATCCAGTCTCCTGGAAGATGAGACAAAACAAACACAAAAGGGGAAAGAAAAGAACAGCCAAGATAGAAAATGAAGCTTCTGGCTCTGACGTTGACTTTCACTTGCAGTCTCCCTGCTGGAAAAACACAGGCCCTGAAGACTTATCAGCCCCTCCAAACATGGGCAAACATGTTTATGGCATTGCTTTTAGTTGCCACTCTGGTCATATGCTTACAGCAATGTTGTAAAATACGCAGTCTTGGCTGGCTAAGCTAGACTCTTAGTAAACAGAAGGCAAAAGGGGAGAGAGAGAGAGAGAGAGAGAGAGAGAGAAAGAAAATAAGGTGGGGAAGGAAAAGGACACACTGAAGGGAAAAGGGGACAAAGTCTCACATCCCAGGCTGTGGTTGGAATTTAGCCAGCGACAACGTCATCTGGGGCCTTCTCTGTGGCCTGGTCTGATCAGGACATCTCTCAGAATTAGGACAAAGAAGGTCCAAGGTCCCAGGGGATGGTGTGGGTGACAGCCATGATAAGGCTTGCTGCAGTGTTTGTTGGCAGACAGCTGTTGCTTTTACTAATTTTTCCTAATAGTCTTCTCGTTGTGAGAGCCCCTAAACGGAGTGGTGGCTGGAATACTCCATCCTCTTTACTTTGTTCACCAATAGGCCTAATTTTTAACACACTAGTTTGGGGATTTTTTTTTTTTTTTAACCTTACCAGTTATAATTTTAACAGTCCTTGAGTGGCATTAGTAAAAACCTTTCTAAATTACATCTGGTTTTTTTGTCTCCTTTTTGCATCCTTCTTTTAAACAATTTTATATAGGTCATTGTGACAATTTATGAACATTCACTCGCTCTTAGCAGTTGAGTTTAGAGTCGGGGTAAATTTGTAGGCCCAGTTGTAACAGGCCTCATTGTAATAGGCATGGCATGGAGACACGCCCAGTAAGACAGTCACTGCCCTGAAGAGTTTGTCTGCCTTGTATATCTAAAGCTGTAAGGGTGGCAGAAAGGAAGTACCATCCCTGTTTGACAGATGGGGTGCTGGAGCACAGAGGGATTAAATGACTTGCCCAAGGTCACAAGGAGTCCATGGCAGAGCCAGGACATGAAGCCAGGTCTCCTGAGTCCCGTCCAGTACCCTAGCCACGTAACCCGCCTTCTCTCTGTTATGCAGGGTTGGCCCAAAAAGCATGAAACGGTTTAGAAAATGACAAATGCAATTCTATTTGGACACCAGTATTGTAGGTTGGTAATGTTGACTTGTTGGTGCTTGCAGAATACTAATCTGTTTACAGCATATCTTGGCATAGCTGTGTTGCACGGAGAAACAATGGGCCCTTTGAGTTCACCCAAATGAATCCTCTGTGCAGCAGCGACTGGCCAGACTGAGGTGTTCCTGCCTCGCTGCTCTAAAATTATACTCCGGGCTGACAAAAGACGCTTCCTTGTTGAACTTTGCAGTATTTGAATAATAAATGGCTCGTTTATTTTGCCCATATTTGAAACCTGTGCGCACACCGCAGTTAAAGTGCAGTTAGATGCCAATGTGTAGCTGTAAACTGTGGGGTTTGGTTAGTAGCGTGCGGTGAGGAACGGCACCAAGGGAAGATGCCTAATTGTGGCACTGCCATGCTGGAGAAGCCATTTATAGTCCTGGGGCTAAATTGAGCCATAATATAAAAAGGCCTAAATCTCATTGACCTCACTGGAAGCTGCACCCACCCATGCTGGGATTGAATTTGGTGTCTCGTGCTCATTGGGCAGTGGAATTGGAAGAGTGATAAGGGCAGTGCACCTCTGCCTGGGGCAGGGGAAGGGTTACTTTTACATGGCGGAAGAGCAGCATCAACTGACCCCCCAACAGAAGGATTGGGATGACCCAGGGCCACAAGGAGGGAAAGGAGAAGATTCTTGGGTCTCTCAGACAGAGAAGCCCCCCTTTCTTTTTACCCCATAAAGGAGAAAGCTGAGGTGGGGAGAAAGGAAGATGCACTTGCAGGGACAAAATATCAGTGAGTGCTGGCCTGAGTGGAAATGAGGTGATGGAGGTTAGAGATTGAAAGACCCAGGCCAATCCCACCCATCCCCCAAGAAAGGAGGTTCTTTCCTGGCTCCTGAGCTCAAAGGTGCCCATTCTTATCAGGGGACGACTTCAATCCTTTGGGTTATGGGTCCTGGCTTCTGGCTCTTTGCAAAGTGGGAAAGTCCTTTCTTTGTGACAGGCCTAGCTGTCCTCTGCCAGCTGCAGTGCTCCAGTCTTCCTGTTTCTTGTGTGTTAAGCTTTCACCTGGAGCTGTAATCTGAAACTCTCCTTTATTAGCATAAATCTGTGGTATCCAGCTCTTCTAATGGCCCTGGAAAATTTGTATACATTTGTGTGTAAATATATATTTATTTTAAAGTCTAGTCAACATTTCACGTTTGGCCTGGCCTCTTATCCGCCCTGCAGTTGATTATACAGAATTCCATCTGACTCATGGAAAGGGAGCAGTGACTAATTGTATGAACAGCCAGCCGTCCTCAGCGTGCAGTTTATAACTTCTTTCCTATTAAAGAGCTGCTAGTTAAACAGCAGGGCAACGATTTTTCTTCCTCACTCTTTGGTTGCTTTGTCTGAACATGGCCTTGTCCTCTACTCCTATGACCTGTATGTAATTGCTGTCTCCTCTACCGCTCTAACGCAGCAGCATTAAGGCAGTGTCTAATCTATATTCTTCCATTTAGCAGCACTTCTTCATTGAGGTGCCAACCTGCTTCATTAGCAGGTCTCCAGGATGAGGTTTAAATTCTGATTAAATCTATTCCTGTCTCATCACACTCACAAGATCCAGTTGAGTTGGTGAGCAAACAGGGAACCAATTATCTTGTAAACTGATCTGGTCTTAGACTATTATAATAATCTTTGTCTAGAAGAAAGCATATTAGAAGGAATGTTTCTCTGTCAATGGTCATCTGCCTCTCATGGAGCTCCAGTGCTCTTATAGCTCTAAAAATACTCTGATATATTTGGAGCTGTACGGTCTTGAATTGATGTGGAAAACCTGGCTTTCAACATCTTCTTTTTTTTTTTTTTTTAAGCAAGTGAGTTGTTGAAATTGGGGAAATCATTAACTGAAGGTCTTGCAAACTGATAACCAGGGTTCAATGTAGAGATTACAAAACAGAGATGCCCAGGCTAACCCATGACTGTCAACATGAGCAGTTATTGGGATGTTAAAAAACTTGAAATAAAGCCTTTTACTGGTTGATGTTGCATGAAATTAAAAATGTAACCATGTAAAGATATCCTAAATGTTTCTTCTTCTAGTCTTTTAGTTTTATTTAAAGTGAACATTAAGGGTCAGATTAGAGATGCCTGATGTGGGTATAAGTGTCTTTGAATTTTCATGTGCAGTTACCATAACTGGACATGCAAGTCAGGCTTTGTGCCGGAGAACGCACAGAATTCTAGATGCCCAGTTTGCACATCAGCTCACAGACTGTGCATTTTTAAAGAAAATCTTCAGGCCTCTGTTCTGACAATCTGTCCCCGAATCTCTGAACAACGTGGTTCTCCAACTCTCCTGTGCGTGGATTCTCCCAAAGAAATCAGGCTCTCCAGCTAATGAACTTGGCAACTCTTTGTGCATCTACAGATCAGCTGCCACAAAGCCTCATCCAAGAGCCATGTGAACAAACGATTAAACCAATTGTAATGGAATGTTAACCTGTATATACTGGTCAGCCACTAGGTGGCACAGTGTGTAAAATGCCTTATTTAAAGGAACCTCACCCAGACCTGCCTTCCTCAGCATGCACAGTTTACAACTTCTTTAGTTAAACAGCAGGGCGGTGACTTTTGTTCCTCACTCTTTGGTTGCTTTGTCTTAACGTGGTCCTGTCCTCTAATCCTATGTATTTAAAGCATCTTATGATGAACTCATCTGGTGTGTACAAGCTCTGTAGCCAGGCCATATCTGGCACAGGAACATGACATGGTGTCAAGAGTAAACTGAGAACACAAATAGAAGGAAAACAGCAACAAAGGTTGCAGGATCTCATCAACATGCCACTCTTCAATGCCCCAGAGAACTTCAGCTTTAGCAAGCCGTCACAACGGATAGACTAAGCTGTATTTACAAGAGTATGAATGGCACACAAACGCCACAGTGAACCTGGAGATAACACAGGTATCGTCTTTAATTTGTGCTACGGGGAAGCAAGCAGAGCAGATCTTTAAATCCTTTGACTTTGTGACTGACTTCAGTAAAGATGACCGTGAAAGGGTTCTGGCTATGTTTGATGCATACTTTATGGAAGAGCATGTTTTCATCGGAGAATTCAAGAACCGGGGGAAATGTAGAATGTTTCATAAGAGCTCTGCGTACATTGGCTGACAACTGATTGAATGCACAGCCTGAAACCATCAGATGGAGGCTGGTTATTGGGTTAACAGAAAGGGGAAAAACCTCTCACAGCAGTGACCGTTGAAAGGAGAGCCACAGCTATACAGAGAGCAAAGCAGGCTGAGCTGCGGAGACAGCAAAACTTCTTAGAGCAACTGAAAATGAGCTTCAATGTTAAGTCATTCTCATAAAACCCCTGAGGCAAGGGGGGAGAACTCCCAGGCTAAGAGGGACAAATTCTACCAGGTCTGGGGAAAAAGTCCTATCCCAAGAGATGATGCATGTCCAGCCAGAGGCACACCATGTAATACATGCTAAATGTCCGTATTTCATGCAACTGTTTCGTGCACCAAAGCAGTCAGGGAGTTGACTCTCCTTACAGACAATCAAGAGCCATTGTTTCTGGGATCTATCGCTTGTGCTGACATGGAGCCTGCCTGGAGAGTGAAACTGAATATTCATGACAAGATTATTGACTTCAGAATTGACTCAGGAACTGACATCACAGTCATCTCAGAAGGGACTTGCAATCAACTTCAACCCCTCCTGGAGCTGAAGTCATCTGGCGCTGCTCTGACTTCTCTGGAGGGATCTGAACTGCATGGGCCAGTTCAGCACAGAAAAAACTTACCAAGACAAAAGCTTTGCATTCAGTGTGTGAGTGATCAAAGACAGCCAGGCGACCATGATGGGCCTAGTGAGAAAGATGGAAGAACTCAGTGGGGAGTTTGATGATATTGGACTCTTGAGGAGATCCAGTACAAAGCAAGTTGAGACAATGCTGAACCATACAGTGTACAAACACCCCTACCAGAGAGACCTTGGAAAAGACTAGCTGCAGATTTATGCAAATTCAGAGGACATTATTACCTGGTCATTGTGGAATATTCTTGAATGACATAACATGTTGCAGTGTCATTGAGAAGCTGAAATGCACTTTTGCTCACTTCGGTATTACAGAACAACTGTGACGGAGAACAGATCACAACTTACTGCAGCAGAATGCAAGTCCTTCTGAACAAAATAAGATTTTGATCATATTACATTACCTACATTACCCACCAGTGAATGGAGAGGCTGAGAGAGCTGTACTGACAGCCAAGAAAATCCTACTGCAGGAAGATCCATTCCTTGCTCTTCTGAGTTACAGATCGACACCCCCAGCAGCTACTGGATATAATTCAGCACAACTCCTGAGGGGAAGACAACTCAGATTATTTTCCAAAGTTGGACTAGTAGTTCCGTCTCCAAAGTGGACAGACGTGAAGAGAGTAGTCAAGTTGAATAAAAAGGCTAAGGGAGTTTATGAACACTTCTGCAACAGACATCACTCCAAGAACTGCCAGGTCTAGAATCTGTTGATGGTGTTTGTGTCAAATTTAATGGAGAAAATGGACAACTCCAGCTGTTGTAAAGAGAGAATTTTGTACCTAGATCATGTGATTGAGAACAACAATGAAGAGTTCAACAGAAACGGTCAACTTCTTCTATGGTTTGCTCTGATTGTTGAGGAACAAACGCTACAGATGGCCGATGCAGAACAAAAAAACTCTCAAGGATTCCAAGTGAACTGCAGTCAGTCGTTGCAACTAATGGACAGCCCGATGACCACGTTACACGTTCAGGCCATGTGACTAGAAAACAGTACGATTTAGAGACCGTTAACGGACTGATACATTGAACAGACTATCTCGCTGTCTTTGAGGTTTAAAAGTGTAAATGATAGGAACGTAGAACTTAAAGGAGGAGAGGTAATGGAATGTTAAAGTATAAAACTGTTCAGCCACTAGGAGGCACTGTGTGTAAAATACTGCATTTAAACACACCTCAGCCATACCTGGCTGAGCCTTAAAGGGTCTTATGATGATCCCATCTGGTGTATGTATAAGCAACCTGTTGACCAGTCTATATCTGGTACTGGAACGTGGCACTAGTGTGTCCCTTACTGTCCATGGCTGCAGCACCCCTTTAGTTTAGGGCTTTCTAAGATGGGGACCTCTTGGGAGGGCTTCCTTTGAAGTATGACCCATGGGAGGGCCAAGAGGCAGGGTGTGGATCTGCTTAGTCATAGCTTTTTAGGAGTTTATCAAAGGCATAAATGGAAGATGGAGGTCCTCTTTTCACTGGCTTTCGATGAAAGATGGGTGCCTAAGGTCTGCACCTAGGATATTGGGTCGGTATAACTAGGTTGCTTGGGTGTGAAAAAAGGACACCCCTGAGTGACGCAGTTAAACCAACCTAACCCCCAGTGTAGTTACTGCAAAGTCAACAGGAGAATTCTCCTGTCAACCTAGCTACTGCCTCTCAGGGAAGTGGATTATTCCCATTGGCGTAGGGAGCATCTCTGCTGGAGCACTGCCGCGGCGCTGCTGGAGCATCTTAAGTGTAGATGAGCCCTAAGAGAACTCTCTGCCCCATGCGTTAAGTGCTCCCTCTTATGTGTTAAGGAATCATGCATGGGGTGTGTGTCTTTGTTGATCATTTAATTAGGCTATGTCTGTGCTACAGCCTATACCAGAAAAACTTATGTCACTCAGGGGTGTGAATATTCCACCCCACTGAGCGACCTAAATTACACCGGCACATCGGCGAGAGAACCACTGGCAAAGAGCATCTTCGCCACGTGCGGTGCAGCTGTAACTGTAGAGATGGCCTTATAGAATGCTTGCCAAACCCTGTATTATCTAGAAAGTGCTGCAGAAGGGAGAAGTAGACTGGAAAATAAGAATGCAATAGTTGAGGGGGAAGTGAAGCAAACCATGAGTGTCCACATAAGACGATAAATCCAGAGTCCCCTAGATGCCAGTCAGTGCATGGACAGAGCCTCCCCCAGATTTGTCCAAAGTTATCCCCCTTATTGCCCTTCAACAGGTCCCTGGGTATCTATTTGCTTCCTGCATCCTGTGCCACTGAGCTCCTGTGACCTAGCGCTGTCTGACCTTGTTACACGGCTAGAGATAAGGATATAGAAGAGGGGTAATAGCAAAAGCCACTAGTAATAATACAATTAGATTGTAGCTCTCTTGTCTTACTGACCAAAACTGACACCTAATCAGGCTGAGGATCAGGTTAAGTAGAAGACTGCCGCTCCCTTGTCTTCTGCATGATGTGACAGAATGACCAGCCAGACCTTTTGCTCCAGCCATGGGGTGAGAGAGAACACTTGCTCTTCTGCAGCGCAGCAGGGAAGGGTTTGCTGACCCTATGAAATGTGCAGTTGATATAACCACCATATACTGCAATACCTTAGTGCATTGTAGTGTTTAAGGTAGTTGCCTGCAGCATAGACGTATTGCTGCTGCCCAGAGTTTGCTTCAATTAAGAGATGAGGGGGGAGGGGTAAAAGTCCCCCCACCCCTGTATTAAACATTTTTTACCAAAATAAAATGTAAAAATAGCTGCTACTTCCTTTCCTCTTCTCTCATGTCCCAGGTTAGCAGAGGTACAAAGACCGTGTAGAGACTACACTGGCATAATTCAGGGTATGTCTACACTTACATTTTATAGCACTCTAACTTGCCAGCTCAGGGGGGTGAAAAATCACCCCCTTGAGCGCAGCAAGTCTGAGCGCTTTAAAGCGCACGTGTAGACAGGCTCCCAGCACTCAGAGCGAATCTCCTCGTGGAGGTGTATTACCAGGAGCGCTGGGAGAGCTCTCTCCTAGCGCTCGCATGTGACCACATTCACACTTCAAAGCGCTGCCGTGGGAACGCTCCCGCGGCAGCGCTTTGGTTTCCAGTGTAGACATACCCTTAGTCTTCCAATTCTTTGAGTCCCAATTGCCATGTCCCTTTCACAGTGGCAAACGCCCTATTTCTATGAAAGATGAGTGAGTTCCAATTGTCCGCATATATTGAGTCTACTTACCCTTGATATTAAGTTTTCGGCAGTAGGCCAGTGATATGCAGAGTTGCCTTCCACTGTTAATACTGGAAAATAACACCCCCCCCCCCTTTTTTTGTTCCGTTCTGAAATGAATCAAATGCTGAGAAACACACAGCTCCAAGGAATAATCTGAAGCACGACTGTTTTTAAACACCCCCCCACCACCACCCCCCCCCCCCCCCGAATTTTCTAGGACTGTGCTCAATATTGATAAAACCATCGGTGAACAAAAAAGCAGCCCTATTCTTTCCAGGATTCAGTAACTTCTTCACAATTCTCTGTACTCTTTAGGCCTCATCCCAGTATCTAAATCGGAAGCAAGAACTGAGGCATTTTTCTCTGGTTGTCTTTGACCCATTACAGCCCTGAGTCCACTTATTAGATTTCTCTAACTTATTCATACGCTTCCCATTCACTTTTACGTTCGTGGGCTGGCTTCCTAGCAAAGAGAAACCTGTGGGGCACAGTCTGAGCCCAGGGCAGTTGGTTCGGGCTTGTGTGACTGGGTCTGCAGAGCTAAAAACAGCAGTAGGTGTCTGGGCTCCAAGACTTCCCCCCACGCACTGGGTTTGAGTCCAGGCGCTGCTGTTTTTGCCTTGCAGCCTGAGGCCCACGAGCCAGTCAGTTGACCCGGGCTCTGAGTCTCTGCACCATGCGTTTTTCTTTGCAGCACAGACTTACCCTAAGAGCCCTCCAACTCCATCCAATCACTTGGATGTACACTCTATTCCGTGCCCTAAAAATATCACCTCTTCGATCCCAAATGTTTCCTTGTTGCTTTAGTGCAAACGGTGGCATTTAGTTCGTTTGCTTCGCCTCGCACAAGATGCGGGTAAAAAGGTTCTGTTTAACTATCCCCCTTCTAGGTGGAAGAAGCCGACGACTGGCTTAGACACGGCAACCCCTGGGAGAAAGCCCGTCCCGAGTACATGCTGCCTGTCCACTTTTATGGAAGAGTGGAACACACCAAGAGTGGACTGAAGTGGGTCGATACGCAGGTACTGACGAGAGCTGGGTCGTGCACAGGCACTCCTGGGCTGTTGAAGAAGGAAATGCATCCTCTTATTATTTATTTATTTATTTTTCATAAGCTAGAAACTTTGAGTATTTTATCCTGAAAGAAAACTTCCTGCAGTTCCAGTGCAGGAAAACTGATGCCTGTCATTCCTTTGCTGTTGTTTAAGGGACACTGGCTTGCCAGCAGAGGGGTCTGTTTAGGAAGGATATAAACTGGGATAAATCTGTGGTGGCACCGATATCTTGGTGGCTTATTCCTGCCATAAACTGCAAGGCAGCTCAACGTGACAGATGTGTGATTACTCCTGAATTCTATTGCAGCTCTTCTTGGCCCTCCTTAACCCGGGATCCTCTTTCGAGTTCAATACAAAGTCTGTGGAAACTGCCACAGAGCTTTGAACGTCCCACCTGCATTTAATGGCCAGTTTAAAGTGGGGCAATTATATGGTGGCAGCCTGCCACCAGATGAAGAAGCTGTAGACGTCTGGGGGGAAGTGGAGGTGGGGAAAGATTTCTTTAGAAACTGCTCTACATGAAGGTTAAAAAAAAAAAAATCTTATTACTTAATGTAATTAGTAGAAATGGAGGAAGTTAGTAAGATTCAGCAGGTTGTAAAGTAGCGTTCTTCTCTTACACGTGTGTGTGTGTGTGTGTTCATAGTTTCCTTCAGCATATTTGTTCAGCTGTTTATGTCCACGGAAATGAACTGATGCTCTGTACTGTGGTCAGAGAAGAAGTCTGCAAGATGCAGCACATTCGTGTTGCTGACAGGAAACGAGCCATAATCATCTAAGAGACCACAGCTGAGCGAAGGCTGGCCTTGCAAAGAAATTAACCAAACATTTTAAAGCGCCTCCTAGCCCTGGCCTTGCAGTCTGGGCTGATACCAGTACTGGGAGTGGGAAGGAAAACTTCACCTTCACCCCTGAGCACAAACAACCCTGGCAAAATATCTAGTGAGCTAGTAATGGGCAAACCTGTGACCAGGCCTCCATGCTGGTAACTGCTCAGCCTACAGATACCATATGGAGTGTCCTGTGCTGACAGTGCAATCTGTCTGTGTGGAGCTGGCAGGGAAATTGGGGGGGGGGTTCCCCAGACACCCCATCTTCAGATCGAAGTGTGAGCAACTTCTCTTTGCAGGCTGGAGAGGATGAGTGCTGATTAGCTTTCCCATAACACTAACACTCCCCCTCTTCTTCCTCCCAACCCTGTGTCCTGCATTCGAGCACTTTCCAAAATCTAGATGGTTGCAATGGGTGTATAAGGGCAGGGAGCAATGTTCCCAAGCATATTTCTAGAATATATTCTACACCTCCCTTTTAAGGTATAAATGAGTGATTCCTATTGCTGTCGTTGGAGACCTAATTGCAAATTCTCCCTTTTAAGGAGCGGTCAGTATTCAACCTGGTTAGCCATGACTTGCTTTTCTAACTCTATTTCTAACCGGTTTTTGTGCATTTCAAGCACGATATCTTTATGGCAACCTTGTCAGGTTTTTTTAAGTTAGCAAGAGAATCCCAATAATGTTCTGAATAACGAATAATTTGTATACTTAGTGGGGTGTCAAACGGACTATTAAGGGCCCGATCTACAGCCTGTTGAAGTCAGTGGAAAGACACTTACTGATGCCATTGGGCTCTGAATTCCACGTCGTTTCAACATACGCTTTCCATGGGCCTGATCCATTGCGCTTTGAAGTCAATGGGAATCCTTTTATTGACTTCAGGTGGTTTTGGTCCGGCCCCATGTGTAGCCTTGACCGACACATCTAAGGGTGTGCTGTGTTTCTGGGAATAATAGGAATATCGCAGGAAGTCACGCTTTAATTCCAGCCTCTCCTCTATAAAAGACCTTCTTCAAATCTGGCTCACCACAGGTCATACTGTAACCCCTGTGTAATAGGTGGTCCTTGCCTTGCCCTATGATACCCCTGTGCCTGGATACATGAATAACACCGTCAACACCATGCGGCTGTGGTCTGCTCGGGCACCTAATGACTTCAACCTCCGAGACTGTGAGTACCTCTTCTGTGAAGTATTCGCTTCTGTCTGAATCTCCCCACATCTGAGGCCGATCGCATGCTTTGCAGTGAGGGGGGAAGAGGAGAGGGGCTGCCAGGGAGAGTAGTGAAATGACATGGATGATAGAATGCTGCTGGGACAAGGACTGGAACTTACTATTTAACCATCTATAAATGGAAGTTACTGGGGGGAGGTACTCAAGGAGGAAGGATCCAGTTTGAATAGCCCAGTAACCGGGCCTGCTCCTGACTCGCCTGTTTTGACAGTCAAGCTTGTGTTGCTTTATTGTCTGATTCCCCCATCTTTCTGTAATTCCTCTAACTGTTAACAGTGTGCAACCCATCAAGCCTCTTGTGCAACGTGCGCTTGCATTGACTCAACCCTTCCCTTGTAGTTAACGTTGGAGACTACATTCAAGCCGTCTTGGACAGAAATGTGGCTGAGAACATCTCCCGTGTCCTCTATCCGAACGATAACGTAAGTCATCCAAAAACTGCTAAAGGTTTCACTGCTTGAGGCTGTTGCTCGTTCCAGTTTGACTAGTTAGCTGAAGCAAAACCTCCTCATGCCCAGACAGGGAAACGGATTACTCCTGCTCTCAGTGTTAGACTACTGGAGCAGTGGGCGTATCCGAAACGTACCAACAAAAGAACAATGCCTCCGTGCACTGTGGGCAGCGAACACTGAGCAGTTTCAATCAGCATCACTTCATGGCTTTCTTATGTTAGCCTGATACGATGTTGGGGTTCCAAACACTGCAGAGGAGTATTTTAAAATATTCATTGCAAAGGGGGACGGGGGGGTTAAAAGCATCTAAGAAATTTAGGAGCACAAGTTTTACTGAAGGCTGTGACTTGTGCTCCTAAATCACGTGGGCACTCGAAAACACCACCCGAAATTTTAAAGAGCGAGAAATGAAGTTATGCATGTTGTAAAAGGCTGCCTTTCATAAACCCTGAATTCTTGTGACTAATTTGATCTGACAAGGCCCTTTAAAGAGAGAAATCAACAAATCCGGGTTAGGGAATACGTCTTAAATCCAAAACCAGTCAGGCTGATGATGCTCCAGCCGAACTCACCCAAGGTCAAAAAATGGCAGGAGGTTAAATTCATTGTTCCTTTGCTATTAGGGTGCATTGGGCCACTTTTGTTTTGAAGCCTAATATTAGGCACCCGATTTTGAAAATGTTGGCCTAAGATAGTATCAGGGGGTAGCCGTGTTAGTCTGTATCTACAAAAACAACAAGGAGTCTGGTGGCACCTTAAAGGCCAACAGATTTATTTGGGCATAAGCTTTCGTGAGTAAAAACCTCACTTCTTCGGATGCGAAGTGAGGTTTTTACTCACGAAAGCTTATGCCCAAATAAATCTGTTGGCCTTTAAGGTGCCACCAGACTCCTTGTTGTTTTTGGCCTAAGATGTGTTTGACTTCCTATGTGTTTCATTGCCAGAACTCCCTTTAACTGCCTCAAAGCAGAGAACTGGCCCCAGTAGAGATGGGATTTGACATGCTGTCCAAGTAAGGCATGCTGGTGCCCTGCCTAGGAGTGTGAAGAGTTACTCCCACCTCCGTTCAGCACAAGGAGTCCGTAGTTACAGGTTAAAACCAATTGCGGGGATTAGAACACTGAAAAGAATCCGTACAAATGAACTTTCTTCTCGTCCTTTTCTGCCTTTTCCCTTTGGCGATTTCATGCACTGAAGGCAAGGGAAAACAAACTGGACAGCTTCCTTCTTTCTAGTCAGGTTCAGTTTTTCATTCTTCTGCATTGGCACAATGCTGCAATGTTGAAGTTGCAAATGCTGCTGGGGAAATACCAAAACCAAAAAGTAATGTCATCTTTATAAAAAAAAAAAATAGTTTTTTGAGCAAATTACCTAGGAAGAAGTCCTTTTAAAACCAGTCAATTTGACTGGGTTGCATAGTACAAATGTCAAGTATCAGAGGGGTAGCCATGTTAGTCTGGATCTGTAAAAAGTGACAGAGTCCTGTGGCACCTTATAGACTAACAGAAGTATTGGAGCATGAGCGTTCGTGGGTGAATACCCACTTCGTCAGACGCATGCTCCAATACACGCGTCTGACGAAGTGGGTATTCACCCACGAAAGCTTAAGCTCCAATACTTCTGTTAGTCTATAAGGTGCCACAGGACTTTGTCGCATAGTACAAATGATATTCAGCAAGACAGCACTGTAAGGTTAGAACAACCCAGATCAATTAAGCTCAAACCAACTGAGAATTCAGCCCTGTTTGTACTGCATCTGTCCCTTAAAGGTTCAGATTGTGTAGCATTCCTGTCTGTTCTTGCTTGTAGTTTTTCGAAGGCAAAGAACTGCGACTGAAGCAGGAGTACTTTGTTGTGGCTGCCACCCTCCAGGATATCATCCGACGTTTCAAAGCATCCAAATTTGGAAGCACGGAAAGCGTTCGAACTATGTTTGATTCTTTTCCAGATCAGGTAAACATCATGGGATAATGGCCGAGTGAAGTCTGTAATGATGGAGTTTCAAAGCATGCGTTCCACTTCCTCATAAATGTTTTGGTGGTGAGGACCAACTGGGCTTCTCAGGATCTGATATGATATTTCCTAGACTAAGAACTCGCTTTCAAACCACCCAGCTTCAATGGAGGGAACAAATTCGTGGAAAGGTAGCACATTTGATGTGTCTCGAAGCAGTTAGCTGAGAGGCAAAAATGAAGGATTACAGGTTTGGTTGCTTGAATTTTGTATTATTTTTATAGGTAGCGATACAGCTGAATGACACTCACCCTGCACTGGCCATTCCCGAATTGATGAGGGTTTTTGTGGACATTGAAAAACTGCCATGGACTAAGGTTTGGAAAATCATCTCTGTGCTTTTTCTGTTTCCTGTGATAGAGAATACCAAACGTTGCAAACGTAGCCTTGCTAAAGAGCAACTGTCTAGATAATCCCTTAACTTTCTCATGGTGTATGATATAATATTGACAAGCTTCTTGGATTTACCCCTGTAATCTAGCTAAACTGTGATCAAGACCACAAAGTTGAAGAAAGTGATAGGGAGCAGGCCTTGTCAGTACAGCTTTAGGGACTTACGGAGGCCAATTTTGTAACTGCGCATTTCAAGTTTATCTTTAAGTTGTAAAACGTTTTATAGATTCATAGATTCTAGGACTGGAAAGGACCTCCAGAGGTCAGAGTCCAGTCCCCTGCCCGCATGGCAGGACTAAATACTGTCTAGACCATCCCTGATAGACATTTATCTAACCTACTCTGAAATATCTCCAGAGATGGAGATTCCACAACCTCCCTAGGCAATTTATTCCAGTGTTTAACCACCCTGACAGTTAGGAACTTTTTCCTAATGTCCAACCTAAACCTCCCTTGCTGCAGTTTAAGCCCATTGCTTCTGGTTCTATCCTTAGAGGCTAAGGTGAACAAGTTTTCTCCCTCCTCCTTATGACACCCTTTTAGATACCTGAAAACTGCTATCATGTCCCCTCTCAGTCTTCTCTTTTCCAAACTAAACAAACCCAATTCTTTCAGCATTCCTTCATAGGTCATGTTCTCAAGACCTTTAATCATTCTTGTTGCTCTTCTCTGGACCCTCTCCAATTTCTCCACATCTTTCTTGAAATGCGGTGCCCAGAACTGGACACAATACTCCAGTTGAGGCCTAACCAGCGCAGAGTAAAATGGAAGAATGACTTCTCGTGTCTTGCTCACAACACACCTGTTAATACATCCCAGAATAATGTGTTGTTTGTTTTTTGTTTTTGCAACAGCATCACACTGTTGACTCATATTTAGCTTGTGGTCTACTATAACCCCTAGATCCCTTTCTGGCGTACTCCTTCCTAGACAGTCTCTTCCCATTCTGTATGTGTGAAACTGATTTTTCCTTCCTAAGTGGAGCACTTTGCATTTGTCTTTGTTAAACTTCATCCTGTTTAACTCAGACCATTTCTCCAATTTGTCCAGATCATTTTGAATTCTGACCCTATTCTCCAAAGCAGTTGCAATCCCTCCCGGTTTGGTATCATCCGCAAACTTAATAAGCGTACTTTCTATGCCAATATCTAAGTCGTTAATGAAGATATTGAACAGAGCCGGTCCCAAAACAGACCCCTGCGGAACCTCACTCGTTATGCCTTTTCAGCAGGATTGGGAACCATTAATAACAACTCTGAGTATGGTTATCCAGCCAGTTATGCACCCACCTTATAGTAGCCCCATCTAAATTGTATTTGCCTAGTTTATCGATAAGAATATCATGCGAGACCGTACCAAATGCCTTACTAAAGTCTAGGTATACCACTTCCACAGCTTCTCCCTTATCCACAAGACTCATTATCCTATCAAAGAAAGCTATCAGATTGGTTTGACAGGATTTGTTCTTTACAAATCCATGCTGGCTGTTCCCTATCACCTTACCACCTTCCAAGTGTTTGCAGATGATTTCCTTAATTACTTGCTCCATTATCTTCCCTGGCACAGAAGTTAAACTAACTGGTCTGTAGTTTCCTGGGTTGTTTTTATTTCCCTTTTTATAGATGGGCACGATATTTGCCCTTTTCCAGTCTTCTGGAATCTCTCCCGTCTCTCATGATTTTCCAAAGATAATAGCTAGAGGCTCAGATACCTCCTCTATTAGCTCCTTGAGTATTCTAGGATGCATTTCATCAGGCCCTGGTGACTTGCAGGCATCTAACTTTTCTAAGTGATTTTTAACTTCTTCTTTTTTTATTTTATCTGCTAAACCTACCCCCTTCCCATTAGCATTCACTATGTTAGGCATTCCTTCAGACTTCTAGGTGAAGACCGAAACAAAGAAGTCATTAAGCATCTCTGCCACTTCCAAGTTTCCTGTTACTGTTTCTCCCTCTTAACTGAGCAGTGGGCCTACCCTGTCTTTGGTCTTCCTCTTGCTTCTAATGTATTGATAAAGTCTTCTTGTTTCCCTTTATTCCTGTAGCTAGTTTGAGCTCATTTTGTGCCTTTGCCTTTCTAATCTTGCCCCTGCATTCCTGTGGTGTTTGCCTATATTCATCCTTTGTAATCTGTCCTAGTTTCCATTTTTTATGACTCCTTTTTATTTTTTAGATCATGCAAGATCTCCTGGTTAAGCCAAGGTGGTCTTTTGCCACATTTTCTATCTTTCCTAACCAGCAGAATAGCTTACTTTTGGGCCCTTAATAGTTTCCTTTTGAAAAACTGCCAACTCTCCTCAGTTGTTTTTCCCTTCAGTCTTGATTTCCATGGGACCTTACCTATCAGCTCTCTGAGCTTACCAAAATCCGCCTTCCTGAAATCCATTGTCTCTATTTTGCTGTACTCCCTTCTACCCTTCCTTAGAATTGCAAACTCTATGATTTCATGATCACTTTCACCCAAGCTGCCTTCTACTTTCAAATTCTCAATGAGTTCCTCCCTATTTGTTAAAATAAAGTCTAGAACAGCTTCCCCCCCAGTAGCTTTTTCAACCTTCTGAAATAAAAAGTTGTCTGCAATGCAGTCCAAGAATTTGTTGGATAGTCTGTGCCCCTCTGTGTTGTTTTACCAACGTATATTTGGATAGTTGAAGTCCCCCATCACCACCAAATCTTGGGCTTTGGGTGATTTTTGTTAGTTTTTTTTAAAAAAAGCCTCATCCACCTGGTTAGGTGGCCTGTAGTAGACTCCTAGCATGACATCCCCCTTGTTTTTTACCCCTTTTAGCCTAACCCAGAGACTCTCAACACTTCCGTCTCCTATGTCCATCTCTACCTCAGTCCAAGTGTGTACATTTTTAATATATAAGGCAACACCTCCTCCCTTTTTCCCCTGTCTAGCCTTCCTGAGCAAGCTGTACCCATCCACACCAACATTCCAATCGTGTATTATCCCACCAAGTTTCAGTGATGCCAACAATGTCATAGTTGTATTTATTTATTAGCACTTCCAGTTCTTCCTGCTTATTACCCATACTTCTCGCATTTGTATATAGGCATCTAAGATACTGGTTTGATCTTGCCTCCCAGTTTTGCCCTGACCCTCTTTTCTCTCTGCCATTATAGCCCACACACCCGCTTGTTTACGACCCATCTCCCAGGCCTCCATGTTCTCCACTTACCTGTGGGCTTTGCTCACCTATCCCCGTCGAACCTAGTTTAAAGCCCTCCTCACTAGGTTAGCCAGTCTGTGTCCAAATAGGATCTTTCCCCTCCTCGAAAGGTGAACGCCAGTCCTTCCTCGAATAGCATCCCGTGGTCGAGGAAGAGGAAGCCAAAGCCCTCCTGGCAACACCATCTTCGCAGCCAGGCATTCACCTCCGTGATGCATCTGTCTCTGCCCGGGCCCCTACTTTTGACAGGAAGAATCTGAGAATACCACCTGCGCTCCAAACTCCTTCACCTGTACTCCCAGAGTCCTGTAGTCACTCTTGATCTGTTCAGTATCACACCTCGCAGTATCATTTGTGCCCACGTGGATGACTAGCATGGGGTAGTAGTCAGAGGGCTGGATAATCCTCGACAATGCCTCCGTAACATTGCGGATACGGCCCCCCGGCAGGCAGCATATCTCCCGAGATGAAATGTCAGGGCGCCTCCGTCCCCCTCAGCAGAGAGTCTCCGACCACCACTACCCTACGTTTCCTATTCGCAGTGGTGGCAGCAGACCTCACAACCTTAGGGGTACGAGGCTTCCCCTCCTTTACTGTAGGGGGCGATTCCTTCTCTCCTGTATCAAGAAGAGCATAACGGTTACCTATTACCACGCGGGAGGGTTCGGAGCGGGGGTGGAGCACTGCCTGCTGCCAGAAATAACCAGCTGCCAGTGTCCACCCTGAGCCATCTCCTCCTCCACCAGTGGTGTATCAGCAGTCCTGTGTACTGGGACAGCTACCTCAGCTGTCTCCACATGGACGCTATCCAGGAATTGCTTGTGGATTCGGCTGCTCCTCAACCTAGCCACCTCCTCCTGTAGCTATCCCACCTGCTGCCTGAGAGATTCCACCAGCAGGCACCTTTCACATTGGATGGTCCCCCCCAAGCCTGGATATCAGTAAGTGGAAATTGCAAGTTACGATCTCTGCAAAACCACACCAGGATCTGGGTAGAAGCATCCATGCTCAGGTGCTCTGTCTGGCTCCAGGCGCAGGTGGAGGAGACAGAAGCAGTGCTGGCACAGGTGTTGCGGGTCTTCCTAACCATCGTAAGTCTCACTCTGTCAATCTCCCTCTCAAACTCCCCTGTCTGCAGCCCCCTGTCTGCTGAAAGGGTTGTTTAAGCAAGAAGTTTTGAATGTAGTTTTGGTTTATAGGTTTTAAGGGGAATAAAGGGAAACAGACAGAACCGGCAAGGGACCCCCGCTCCTTCCCAACTCCCTTGCGAAACTCCCTGTTAGCAGCCCCTGTTAGCAAAAGCTCCCTGGTCACTTGTGCGCTGCTTTATAAAGCCCTGGCCTGTGTGAATGCCCCGCCCACTGATTAAGGCTCCGCCAATTACCAGAGGCTTCTAACTTTCAGACCTTCCTTTGAAGCTCACAGCTTCCAACTGCCAGCCACAGCACACGGTCCTTCAAACAAACAGACTGACAAACACAAGCTCAGCACACAGCAAGTAACCCCCAAACACACACACACACACTACAGACAGTCACTTACCCCAAGGTTGCTGTATTGCTCCTCCTTCACCTGGAGAACTCCCTTGCGAAACTCCCTGTTAGCAGCCCCTGTTCGCAAAAGCGTAAGATTTCTGCTATAAAAGAATGGATCTGTTCAGAAATCAATAAAATAAATGACTACTGAAGAGGTGGTAGCCCTACATTTTCAAGAGTCTAACACTTTTGCATCTGTCAACATCAGATCTATAGATATAGATATGCCTTTATTTTGGTTTTTGGGTTGCATACACACAAGTGCATACACAAATCCTCACACTGCGCTTGCTCAGTGGGTGTGGCACACATGCCAGTCAGATGTTCACCGATATGTGTGTGTTCTTTATACATACTCTTCTGACACTTCTCTTGTGGCACTTGTAAGCTAACTGACTACCAACCATTTGGAAACTGAATCCTTTCCTGTGCAGCACAAAGCCATCTATGCAAAGATGCTCATTCTATAATATGGTAACAGCCTGTTAAATAGAGACAGCTGATGACTATAGTATTGTATGCTTCTCTAAACAAAGGCTCATTGTTGTAATGATTGATTGTCTGATATTTGTGGCAAGGATTTGTAAACCTGCTAAAACTTCTTAGATAAAATTAGTAGTTAAAAGTGGCTATTAGGACACGTTAACTTTCTCATGCAGGGTATGGAACTACTGCTGTCTAGAGCAGTGGTCTCCAAACTTTTTTTGATCGTGCACCCCATCAATAAAAAATGTTTGAGCACGCCCCCCCTGCCACACCACAGGGCCAGCGCTACCATTTTTGCCGCTCCAAGCGCGCCAAAAAAAAAAAAGCCGCCCAGACTGCCAAAGCGGTGCTGCTCCTGCCACGCACCCCGAAGGATCCTCTTGCGCACCCCATTTTGGAGACCACTGGTCTAGAATAACTTCATCAATAATCTGCATCTTTAGAGCAGTAACTAAGCTAGGATTTATGGAACCAATAACTAGCAGCCACAGACTGCAATGTTCTGTTTGACCAGTACAATCTGGAACTCTCTTATATAGGAGTTTAATAAAATGCCAATTTAAAAAAAGTTCACCATTCCATATCAGAATTCATGGGAGTTTAAAAAGCCTGTTTCTTCTTATCTGAAAGAAACAAGCATAGCATTAAGGATCTGCAAAATGAGTCTTCCTGCTGGAAGCATATAGGTGTATTGCAAGGAACTGAATTTCCCTTTGTTGAACAATGTTCTTGCTTGTCAGAAAGGCCTGTTTCATCATAGGTCATGAAGAGAGACAATTGGAGTGACCAGCATAGATTGACAAGTTGTTTATTGGCGTGTCCTCCAAGAGACCCCAAACGAGAACATAGCCCTGTTGTGCTAGGTGGTGTACATTTACCTAGTAAGAGCTGACCATTTACAGAGAGGAGACACAGGAGGGGGCATCACCCCCATTTTACAGATGGCGAATGCACATACAGGGCTTGTCTACACTTGTAGTGCTTCAGTGTAGCCAATGGGAGGGGTTCTCCTGTCGCTGTATTTAATCCACCTCCCTGAGAGGGGTCTGTCTACGTGGGGGGGGGGGGTTAGATCCGCTTAACTCTACCACTCAGAGGTGTGGATTTTTCACACCCCTGAGCGATGTAGTCAAACTGATTTAACGTTCTAGTGTAGGCCAGGCTGCAGAGATTCAGTTACTTTCCTGCTATGCTTCAGGGACTCTGAAGCAGAGCCAGCCCCCAAGCACATACAGCCCTACCTCCACCTAGTGAGAGGACCATCTGTATCCCAGGACTGGGCCTGAGTAAAGTTTTGTCAGAGTGGGTAGCATGTGGGTGTTGTACAAGTTTGAGGTGTCCTTGGCTTTACTCTTTTAACCGTTAACCCCCTTTATTCAACGCCAGGCCTGGGATATTACTAAGCAGACCTTCGCCTACACAAACCACACGGTGCTCCCTGAAGCTCTAGAGCGCTGGCCGGTCGATCTCGTGGAGAAGCTGCTGCCGAGACATCTGCAAATAATTTACGAAATAAACCAGAGGCATCTGGACGTAAGTAACTTGAAATGAAACTGACACTCGCTCTGAGTGCCGAACGCATCCCGCTGTGGGAGGGGAAAGGAAGCATCCGGTATCTTTCTGTGCTATGCCAGGGCATGGCGGTTGTAATTGAGTGGCTTCTCTCTGACATGGGCTGTGGGGATCTGTGCTTAATTTTTTTCAACAGAGGGTAGGGAAAAGAAGGGGGTCCCTGACATAAGGATTGGGCTAAACCATAGGCAATCCTTTTCTGTGCTTGCTCTTTATCCCAGACTGGCTGTTGTTTGATCTATCTATTTTTAACGAGAAGTCACTCTGAGGAACATCAAGTTGTTTTCCTCCTGAAATATTAAGCTCACTCTAGACAAGATGCGGCTGACCCAGAAGTGTAAAATAAACAAGGGAGGGCTTAAATCTCATGCACAATAAGGCCTCTTTGCTCTCTGGCAGCACAAAGGGGCCTTTAATGTAAATGTGAATCCAAGCCAGGATGCACTTTAACAAAATCGGTCTCTCTATTCCCGCCTCCCCTCCGCACCCTCCGTGGAATGTTTGTTTTTGCATCATGCTGTATCAGTGGCCCTATAAAGTTGAGTGGGGGTGGAAATCACAAACACTAAATTGGTTCCTAAAGGAAAAACTGGTGAATCAAACCACTTTGCCAATGGGTAAAGGTGCTTTGCCCCGACACATGGAATATTTATTTGTGGGAGCAGGGGAGACCGGATAATGTATTCGATTTACCAGAGAGGGCAGAGACAAGGACTTGCAGATGTCAATGATCCAAACTCTTCACAGGGCTTCAAATGCAGTAAATGATGGGAAGGAGAGGAACAAAACCGCTAGAATGGCAGTGTAACAGGGCAGACTCACCACCGCGGCGCCTCCTGCTGGTTGGTTTGGGAATTAGCTCTTTCGGCAGAGCGTCTTCACTAGTGCTGTCTCGCCCTCTGTTACTTTCTCGGTCTCCACCGTCCTCCGAGTCGGACCCACGTCACTCCCAGACTGTGGTGTCCGCTTCTGGACACTGCCCTCCGGCTGTGCCCGCTCCACTGGCGCGCATGCACTCTCTCACTCACACTCACACCCCTTCTGGGGGACCAGCAGCTTCTGGTTCTACCACTCGCCTCAGTGGCTCATGGTAGTCCTCTGTCTAGCCCCTTCCTCCAAGGGCAAACTGCAGTCTGGCTTAGCCACTCATCACTGGTGGGAGAAAGCAGGGGACCCAGGCCTGCCTGCTACTCTTGGCCCTGACCCAGGGACCCTCTAGCAGCAGCCACTTACTGCCCCCTCCAACTCTCCTCTGCTGCCTGCTTCCTTGGGCCACTTACCCATTGCCCCAGCACTTTCTCTGCTGCTTTGTGTCAGGGCCCCAGTCTGGCAGTTGTCTGCCTGGAGCTCCCCCAGCCTCTGCTGACCCTGCCCAGCCTTGCTCTGTCTTAGGTGCTTCTCTAAGAGCCAGTTCTCGCTTTGCCCTCCAGGGAGAGACGGGCCGGCTCCAGACACCAGCGAAGGAAGCACCAGCCTGGGGCGGCACATGCTAAGGGGTGGCATTCCGTCCAGTCTTGGGGCGGCACAGTCCAAGCGGCTGTCTTTTTTGTTTTTTGGTTTTTTTGATTGGAGCGGCAAAAATGGTAGAGCCGGCCCTGGGGAGAGACTGTGCTCCTCACTGCCCTGCAGCCTTCTTATAGGGCCCAGCCTGGCCCTNGGGGAGAGACTGTGCTCCTCACTGCCCTGCAGCCTTCTTATAGGGCCCAGCCTGGCCCTGATTGGCTCTCAATAAGCCCTTCCATGATTGGCTGGGGCTCTGCGCAGCCTCTCTGGCTTGCCTGAACCCCTTCCATGCCGGAGTGGGGCAGCTCCCCCACTACAGGCAGCAACAGAACTCCAAGCAGAATTCACTTGTGTCGCCATCCGGACTGCCTGGAACGTGGTGGTGGTGGTGTTATAACTCATGTAGAGGATGATAACGTGCAGCCATTCCTAAACAAGGCCCGTTAAACGCTTCATCTGGCCCATACAGGGGGCTGCTTTTATTTGTTGTCGGGGATGGCTGGTTTTCTTTGTTCTGATTATTTTGGGATTGATTGAGTTGTAGAGCGACTAAGCTTATTGATGCTCTAACGTATCCGTGATCTAGTTGCTGTGGATTTTTTTTCTTCAAAAATGTGCTGTAATGATTTTTAATTTGTCATCTGGATGGCACTCGAACAGAATGCAGCTGAACCCCCATATCTGTTTTCCAAAATTTAGATCTATCCCCATATCAAAACTGAAGCTGTTCTTTATCAACCCAAATTTTACAAAGGTTTCAGATGGCCCCAGAGACCTTCATAGGATTGGGTTTTACCATATAGCAGTCCTTGCATTGACCAGAACCCAGATGCTATTGGGCAGGGGGTGTGCTTTCCCTCTGCTGGCTCAGAGAGCACCTGATCTTAATTTATGACTGGCCTTTATCCCATCTCCAACCTCACAGAAAGTCAGAGCCCTGTTTCCTAATGATCTTGACCGCCTGAGAAGAATGTCCCTGATCGAGGAAGGAGGCGTCAAGAGAATCAACATGGCCCATCTCTGCATCATCGGCTCGCATGCTGTTAATGGCGTAGCAAAGATCCACTCTGATATCGTGAAGACTCAGGTGTAAGTTAGAAAAACAATAAATATGGCGGCTGGATGAATTGCAAAGTACAGCAGTGCCTGCCCCTGTTTAGTAAGATGTCTGAAATCGTGACACTCGGGTTCACCAAACTAAGATTGGCGTACAACTAAGTTAAATTCTTATAAAATGGAAAATCGTGTTTGTCTGAGTCAGGATCAAATCAGCACAGTGCGGAGCAAGAGTGCAAAGCATTTGTGAATGATGCCAAGAGCAAGCCAGGATTAGCAATGTTTGCATGAACAGTCATTCATAAATAAATGTAATCGAAATGGCCGTAAAATTAGCCTTTTTCCCCTTAATTCCCCATCATTGCAACTCCCACTTCTAATGGTGCAGAAAGTGAGATTCTGACGGTACGTGACTAGCTGAGGGCCATGCAGTGAGTCACCCATGGTCAGAGCTGGGGGTAGAATTTGTATCTTCCGCCACCTAATCTTGTGCGCTAAACACTAGACAATGCTGCCTGTATGCAGTGATACCCACTCCCGTAATGGCTTTGCACTGAGCCTCTCAGAATAAGACCGTTCCCTTGTCCTTGTCCTAGATTCAAGGACTTTGCTGACCTGGAACCAGAGAAGTTTCAGAATAAGACCAATGGAATCACCCCCAGGCGCTGGCTCTTGCTTTGCAACCCAGGACTGGCAGAGCTCATAGCAGAGGTAACAACAGCACCTCTGTATGCACGTGTCCTGGGAGCATGTGGGAGCAGGGCTGGGGCACGATGCAATGTGTTAAAATGGTAACGTTCTTTCTGCAAGGGAGACACCGCTTTGGGAATGCTCTCTGCATCCTCATTGAATGCGGCAGCTGGATGCCTCTGCGTCTTGGGGGAAACCAACCCCCATCCCCCATGGGGCAGCACTAGATCCAAGAGCTGGAAAGAAAAGAAAAAGCGGCAGCTCCACTCCAGTTCCACACGCTGGTCACCCTGTCCCCCCTCCTCTCGCCCAGCCTCTCTCAGCGTGCCTGGCTCCTGACTGGGAAACCTGCCCAGACGGCCTTACGCCATCAAATGCCTGCTTAAAATACTGGTCCCCCATCTCATGAGATGCTATCAAGAGGGTTCCTGTGTTTCTCTTTGAGAGTATTCCTACCCCACCCCCGTAACAATAGTCTCCGTGAGCCAGAGTGAGTGTTTGCAGGGTGCACCCACCTTGTTCTCTAATGCTGCAGCCAGAGTGAGCAGTGAAAGTGGGTTGGTTTTTTTTTTTAATTTAGGAGCTTTGGAGAATTGAAAACTACATTGGGTTTCTTACTCCTTTTCCCTTTGTAGGGGGTAGAAGGACATGCACAGGACTCGTGCCCCAGTACACTTCCCCCAAAGGGAATAAAACAATAGCTGTGCCTTTCAAAATACTGCTACAGATAGACATTTTTGAATGCTGGGCTTGTCAGAGGCTCTGCCTTTTAACTCCTGTTTTTGGAGTGACCTCTTAAGAGCAGGGACCTATTGGAATAAGCCCTAGTTAGGAGAGTCCTAAATCCCAAACCACTCAAGCCCAGATCCTAGGCTCTTGACCACATTGCTAGTGAAGCCAAGTTGGCAAATGTGTTTTGAAAAACTCTGCGGGAGAGGGATTTGAGGAAAGGGGGTGGGGGTTAACCTTGGACCTCTAACTCCTTCAATTTTTATAATTGGCCGACCTTTTTCAAACCTTGTTTGTCATTTTAGTTTTCAGCCTGTTGAGTTAAAATTTCTTGAACAAAAGTGCTGCCTTTAGAAAAATATTGATTCCTCTGGAAGTTAGAATACCATGTGTTCTGTGTATGTCTGCATGGACTGAGCTAAATTTGCAGCACCTGTGTAAAAAGGCTATTCCGTAACTGTAGAGATGAATGTATTGAATTATTTTATTATTATTATTACAGAAAATAGGAGAGGACTATGTGAAAGATCTAAGTCAGCTGACAAAGTTGCATAAGTTTGTTAATGACGATATCTTTATTCGGGAGATTTCCAAAGTGAAACAGGTAAGGGATTAGGGAATCTCTGGACGAGCCCTGGGATGGTGTGAACTCGGTTGTGTGCAATAATGCCTCTTTGAACTGCTCCGCAGGAGAATAAAGTCAAGTTTGCCCAGTTCTTGGAGAAGGAATACAAAGTGAAGATTAACCCTTCCTCCATGTTTGATGTGCACGTGAAGAGAATCCATGAGTACAAACGTCAGCTCATGAACTGTCTGCACATTATCACCATGTACAACCGTAAGTCACTCACCTGGTGTCTGCCTTTCGGAAGGAGACAATCTGACCCGGGCATGCACTGAGAGGTGTGAAGACGGCAACACCTGTACTGAAAATGTTCGGTAATTTCGCCTTTCCTTTTTTCTTTTAGGCATAAAGAGAGATCCTATGAAGCCATTTGTGCCTAGGACAGTTATTATTGGAGGCAAAGTAAGTTAATCCCACTGGCCTTTGTTTAAGGGGGGTGGTGGTTTGACGCTTTATGGGGGAGATTTTCAAAAGCACTTAAGGGATTTAGGAGCATAAAAGTCCCACTGACTTTCAATGGGATTTTCACTCTTGGAAAAATCTGCCTCTTGTGGTAGCATCTGAAAGGATTCAGCTGAGTCAGAGCCCCACTGAACTTGGCAAAGCACAAACAGGATAATGGACGGTCCCCGCCCAAGAGAGTTTACAGTCGAAATGACAAGCTAACAGGTGGACACAAGGAACAAGCGGGCTGGGGTGTGGAGGGGAAAAAGACAGGGTAACAAAAATAGGGTGTTCCACCAAACTAGCTGTGTGAGCAAAATGGCGGTCAACAAATGTGCGTACAGTTATTAACCGCCTTAACTTGTGGCTCTTTACTAGGCTGCTCCAGGATACCACATGGCTAAAATGATCATCAGACTCATTACAGCTGTGGGTCATGTGGTGAACAATGACCCTGTGGTCGGAAACAAATTGAAAGTCATCTTTCTGGAGAACTACCGCGTGTCCCTGGCTGAAAAAGGTAACGTGCTGTACAGAGCCGTGGTAGAGGCTGCCCATGCAGTATGGTTTGGAGGATGACATAACTGCCATTACAATAAAGCGGCCTATCTCATTGGGTGCAGTTAAGATTTTTCTTCCCCACTGAGAGCTTGGACACACTGCTGCTTATATGTAGACCCACGAGCCAAAGCACGGCTGGTGGGGTTAACAGCAGTTTCCCTTTCAGAGTGAGCGAGGGGTCTGTTCTTCCACTTTATTACCTGGATTGTCAAGCTGCTACTTTAACGCTTTTTCTTTTTGTGTGTGTTTTTTAAAACAAAACAAGGCCCTCCCATGGAGCTTACAACTGTAGTTTGTCTCTCATGGCTGTGTCAACATTGCAGGAGCTCTTGAGAGAGTTTAGAATCTTCTAGAGTTGGGTTATCTTGAAAATTCCATCTCTGTGCACGTTGTGGTGGTAAAAGAAACCAGCAATTCAAACAGCAAGAATAAGTCTCCTAAACACGAACACAGCTGAAAAACTGCAGAGGAGAGTGGTCTCTGCTCTAGAGTTCTCCAAGCAGTGTGCAATCTTACCTGGTATAAGTTTTTTATGATGATTTAGGGATGAAGCTACGGCCAGAATTCTAAGGAACTCTAAGGCCCTGCAAGTGGATCTATGCAGACCTCTGTATGGATTCACCGTTCCAACTACCCAGAACCAGTTGTAGGATCAGGAGCCTAAGTGTGAAAACCTGTATTCTGAAGGATGGATTTACAAAGTGTCCGTATTGATTAGGAAATTGCAACAGGCTGGTCTGTCCTGCCAATGTCTTTCTCAAGCTAGGTCCCCGTCAGCAGCAAACTTTTTGATCTGTGTAAATCCCTGGAACTAGGCGCCAACACAACACCCATCAGAGGACGCTAATGGATGTTGCTCTTAAACGGGGCAGTGATGCCAAGGGTGGAGTCATGTTTAGACTTTAAATTGACTCAAGTGGAATTAGGAATGAAGCCAGTAGTTGTGAACCTCTTAATGCATTTTATTGGCAGTGATTCCAGCAACCGACCTGTCTGAACAGATTTCCACAGCAGGCACTGAAGCGTCTGGTACAGGAAACATGAAATTCATGCTGAATGGAGCCCTGACCATTGGGACCATGGATGGAGCAAACGTTGAAATGGCAGAGGAGGCTGGAGAAGAGAACTTGTTCATCTTTGGTATGAGGATCCAGGATGTTGAAGAGCTGGACAAGAAAGGGTGAGGTTCTTGTACAGCATTACATGAAGGAGAGCTTTGAGGGAAGGGAAAAAACAATAGACAGTCCCCTGGACTGGGCCTTTATACAAATGAAGCTTTGAATTACACTGCTGGCCAACAGCTCCAAAACTTGTCTCTTTCATCAGCAGCAGGTGATCCAATAAAAGGTATTACCTCACCCACCTTGTCTCTCTCCTCTCCTGTTCCAACACAACTACAATAACTCTGAACTTCAGCCTTTGTGCATTCAGACTGCCACTTGGCTCGGTAGCCCAGCCTTGGAGAGTAGCTTTCTAAGAGTAGCTCCCAAGAAAGGGCATTGCTGTAATCCCGTCTTAGAGGCAGCATAGGCATGGGTTTACCTTGGCAAGGAACAAAGCCATTAGGAAGTGGTGCAACTTCTGAATACCCTGTAGGTGGAAAGCGCTTCCGTTAAAGGGCTGTTGCATCAAAAGGACGACAGCAGTAGAGGGCACCAGAGCACCAGACTAGTGTATTAACCACGGCAGTAGGTAAAATTTAGCTTTAGGATTCATCAGTTTTAGAACTTATAGACATTTAAAATGGCTTGTTAAACATCTTCCCTCTCTGCACCACAGGTACAATGCTCAGGAATACTATGAGAAACTTCCTGAATTGAAGCAGGCCATTGATCAGATCAAGAGTGGCTTCTTCTCTCCAAAGCAACCTGACCTTTTCAATGAAGTGACCAACATGTTGTTCTACCATGACAGGTAGGAACCACCTCTGAAATACTAACTATGGGGCAGGAGCTGGCTTAGTGCTATGAGCATTCAGTTCAAAATACCTGTCTTCCCTAGTACCAGGTAGAGACCCCAGCAGGGTCCATTTAGGCCTTTATCCTTCCAAGGATGTGTACATAAGAACGGCCCTACTGAGTCAGACCAAAGGTCCATCTTGCCCAGTATCCTGTCTTCCGACAGTGGCCAATGCCAGGTGCCCCAGAGAGAATGAACAGAACAGGGAATCAAGTGATCTATCCCGTCGCTCATTCCCAGCTTCTGGCAAATAGAGGCTAGGGACACCATTCCTGCCCATCCTGGCTAATAGCCATAGATGGACCTATTCTCCATGAATTTATCTAGTTCTTTTTTCAACCTGTTATAGTCTTGGTCTTCACAACATCCTCTGGCAAGGAGTTCCACAGGTTGACTGTTGTGAAGAAATACTTCCTTTTGTTTTAAACCTGCTGCCTATTTATTTCATTTGGTGACCCCCTAGTTCTTGTGTTATGAGAAGTAGTATGCATGATTTTTCAGATGTGGCTTGAGGAGCTGAGGTCCCGTCTCCCCCATGCAGTCCATGGCACTTATCTGTTTGCTGCAGTATCTTTAGCCAAAACTCTTTGGACCCCAGATTTGCAATGTACTGGCTGCCACTTACCTGCCTCGCTGTCACGCTCTCCCCCGAGGTGACTGTATTTCAGAGTGCTGTATTGATGGAAAAGCAATGTCGGATTCTTTGGGGGGGTGAAAGGCTCTCTACAATTCTAATGTTAGAGAACTTGTTGGAATTGATTTCTGGCATTTTTTTTTTTAATATTCCTATTGGGAACATAAAACTGATACATTTGGGCACATGCCTTTGTCACAAGTGTATACAGATGATGTTCCTCTGCTGTGAGGTTTCTTACCAGCCCTGTTGAATGGTACAGCCTGTAGTTCTCCTAGAATGTGAACAGTAACCAGGGTGTCACTTGCTGCTCTTTCCCTATTTCAGACCAGGAGGAGGGTGTTTGTCTCTGGCAGTGCTTGGACTAAAAGCTGTCTGTAGCAGAGGGTGCTGTACCTATTATGCGGGCAGCTACTTTGAAATTGTAGGCGCTATGGGACTACATAATAAATGTTAGTTCCCATGACTTCTTGTCTTCCTTGAATGTCTTTGGCGTACCATTGTCTTGGATAGTCCGTATTATCCCTCTTTCCACTGACAACTGGATACAGGCTAGGATGGGGGTTAGTTCTAGTTGAATAAGTCGAAGACTTTCAAACAGGTCAGGAATACATGTTTCGTGAAGTATTTCCTGGTTTGTGTGTCAATTCTCAGCTCTAAACAGGGCAGACCAATGAGCATTATAGTTTTCTATTTAATGTTAGTCAGCTGTCACCCAGGTATTTAAAATGTCTGTAGGAGCAGGGTTAGTGACTTGCACTTTCTTCTTTGCTCCAATAGGTTTAAAGTATTTGCAGATTATGAGGCATATGTCAAATGCCAAGACAAAGTCAGCCAGCTGTATATGGTAAGAATGGGGCAGGGAACGATCCGGGGGGGGGCTGGGATGTGATTGGAGCCTTACTGCAAAGTGGCCTTTGGGGACTTATTCCCTACTGCAAGTTAGAGCATCTTGAAAGCTGCTCTTAACTTGTGCCAGGGCCTACTGGGTTAGTCTGGTAAATCCACTGTATCTACTGGTTTGGGGGAGGTAGATCTAGCCCAGTGCATCTACCTGTAGTGACTTACCAGTTACTTGAATATAATGGCAGATTGAGTCACTGATCCTGAGCTGTGTGCAAAGCTTTTGTGTGTCCAAATACTGAACTATGAAAGTGACCTTCAGGCATGTCTTCCCTGGAACAGGCTCATGTGCTGTGCTAACCCTACCTCTCCAAGCTGCTGGCCTACACGTTTTTCTAAAATTGCCCTCACTCAAACTTTAGACACTTTCCCTCTTGGGTACTATAGTAATGCTGCTGTTCCCTTCAGGGCTGGTGTCCAACCATAGTCCTAGAGAGGAGTTTGCCAGTCGTTTCAGGCACTCGGTAGAACAGACGCTGTGCTAGGAATTGTATCTGCATTCAAGTGCTGTGATCTGGTCTATCCACAGAATGCTAAAGAGTGGACCAAACTGGTTATTAGAAACATAGCTGCCTCTGGGAAGTTCTCCAGTGACAGGACCATTAAGGAATATGCCCGGGACATCTGGAAGGTGGAGCCTTCTGACCTAAAGATTCCTCCACCTAATGAACCAAGGGATGTGGCTGATAAGAATCCCAACTGCACAACTCAAAAGCTGAAGATGTAGTTCTGAGAAGACTTTGCCGTGCAAGCTGTCTCTAGTAAGGATGTGGTGTTAGCATTGTTACATACATACATTCCCATAACTGTTTAGTGAATATCTTTTTATTGCGTTTCCTACCACCTTGAATGTTAGGAAACCTGAATGTTAGAATACAGCTGCTTGCTTTCGGTGCTGGAATAAAAGTGCCAATTGAAATATCCAGTGCACTCACTGTAGTTTACTTAAGCCTAAAGTCAGAACCTGGGATTGCTTGTGTGGACTCCATCCAGGCTATTTTACTGTACCTGTCCTTAAGTTAGATGTTACATAAACTGTCGCAAGGAAAGTTGGGGGGAGGAAGGAGGAAAACAGACCTAACAAGTCTGTAAATACTAAGGGCTGGTCAGCCAGCAGTCAAGTGTTCTATATGCAGTGGCCATGAACAAGTAATAATAGGCTTCCTCAGGAGCAAGGGTGACTTAGTTTCAGTATTAAGAAAAACTGACCTAAACCTCCCTTGCTGCAAAGTAAGCCCATTATGAAGTCGTCTAACTGCACTGTCCTTTTGACCCAGCCTTTAACAGTTGAAGACAGTCAAGTCCTGACTCAGTCATCTTTTCTCAAGACTGAACATGCATAATTCTAACCTGTGATCACTTTTTGTTCTCCTGCGGGTTCTAATTTCCTAAAGAACTGGACTTAATACTCCTGCTGAGGCCTCATGAGTGCGGAGAGCTGGATAATTACCTCCCCACCTTAATACAACATTCAAGATCCTTTCCAGCCCTCTTCTTCAGATTCTAAAAGATTTCATGGTTCGTGATGTAGTTAGCTGTTGGCATGGCCACCATAACTTAGTAACATCTTCCTATGAACACAGGTCAAATCACTACCCGATAGTCATACTCCAGATATTAAGCACTTTGTTCCTACTAAGGTGTTAAAGTCCAATTCTAGGCTAATAGGGCTTCAAGTGCTGACTCCTAATTGTGTAGTTAAGTTACTAGTTTCACAGCTGTGATGTTTGTAAATAGCCCTGGAGAGGTTTATTTATCGCTTCAAAAACAGCTCAAAATTAAGAGCTGCACTCAATGTAAGAGCACTTCAGAAGGAAAACAAAGCTTAAAGCAAACTATTTACCCTACCTGGGTACAGCTTGGGGGGGGGGGGGGGGCACAGGGGGGAGGGGGGAGGGTGTAAAGCTATGTTGGCAGTAGCTAGGTCTGTCTACACAAATGTATTCTAGTCCATTTGCTGATTAAAATCAAATTAAACTTTCTATTGTAGTTTTGTTGAAAGTCTCTGCCATGATGTGGCTTCAGCTGTAAGTGTGCCCAGGGTGATTAATGCACACTGCAGTAGCTGGTATCACTTGATGTTCTTCAGGAAGTCTCTGCAACAAAACAAGTGTAACATTAAACTATCCCAATCTAATGGCCAAGTGTTTAATATGCATCTTCCCCCTGAAAGAAGGTAAGTTCTAGAATAGACTAGATAAACTTGAGCCAAGTTGTGCAGTTTACATTTCATTGATTCTGGGGTATACAAATATGGGACTTGTTCTGCAGGGCCCATAAGGACAGTGATTAATTAGTGAATTGCCCCTCAAAAGGAAGCAGCAGCCTACACTTGCTAGTTTACTGTGGCACAGGTCACGCTGGAGGCAGTGCTTCTGTAATACTAACCTGTGGAGTGCTGAGGGCTCCTGAAGAAGTGTTCCAAGAGCTAGGTATTAAACTATACCAGGGGTTCCCAAACTGGTACACAGCCCCCAGCGATCTTGGATGCAGGGTACAGGGGAGAAATCATAATGGTGGATTTTATTTATTGCATTTTCAGAATAGGTCTTCTAACTGAAGCTTTAAAACTGAATGTTAAATGCCAGTATTTAATTTACTTCCTGTACCTTTGTGAACACCTACAGATGCTGCTGTACAGAGCCCTCCCCTCCAATCATGGTACAGCGCAGGTGGCCAGCAACTGTCCAATCTGAGCTCAGAACTGAACCAGGGAGGTTTTTTGGTGCATGTGTTCCACTGTGTATAACATACTCCTGGGGGAATTCTGCATGTTTTGTCAACATAATACACTAATTGTTCATTTTAATTTTGGTATCTTTTCAAAAGACCAGTCAGCAAGTATATCTAACACCCCCAGGCGTAGTTTAAAAAAAAAAACACCTATGACAACCCTGTTTCTATTTCTCTGCCCCCTTCCATGTCACAGCCCAGACAACTGCTCTAAGGAGGGGCTGTTCTTCCAGAGGAATCCTGCAAGCGGCAGACAAAGCAGGCAGCTGCCAAACATTATAAGGGAGCATTGCACAACTTTAAATGAGCATGTTCTCTAATAGATCAGCAATGTGACAACATTAAGTGAGGAGTTACTGTATTTGCAAGATAAACTCTGCCAGGTCCAGCAACCCCTAGTGGTGGCCCACAGCTCTGCAGCCTATTGGGATTGTGCCTGCACAACTTAATTGCTGTGCAAATTCTACATGGTGCAGTGATGCAGAATTGCCCCCTGAGTAAAGTGAAATATGCCCAGATGTTAACAGCAGCTCATGTTAACACACAGGGCAGAGAAGAAGTGTACACAGCAGCTGGGAGATCTGGAAGGGGGTATATAATAAGAAAAAAGTCTGGGAACCTCTTGCATACAGTTAAGCTGACCGATAGCACAGCTCTGTATGTCACAGGTAAGAACATGATCACTAGGCTTACCCAGGGAAGCCAGAGGACTCTTCCCAGCAGAGTGACCGGGATCTACACCAAGGGTGAGGAAAAGCAACAGGCCCATGGACTAGCATAAGCCCTTGCCCCAGGGTAAGTTTTTTCTATAGATTTGACAAGGGAGAGGCAGCAGCATTATCCCCACTTGTAAAAAAGGAAAACAGACACCAAGGGTGAAAGGACCTTGCTAAGCAGCAACAGCCCACATCAGAAGCTGGAACACAACACCGGTCTCCTCCTGAACGGCCCCATGCTTCCCCCTTCTCAACAAGAATTGATGCTGGGAAGAGTTCAAGTTACCATGGCCAGCAGCACTGCTAGCAGTTCCTACAGGCTCTTGCTTCCCAATAGTCACTCCCTCAGATGTCCTAGTCTCCATCAGTTGAATTAGGACTTGGAGCCTAACTTCCTGTTCAGCCATGGAAGTAATGACAGCCCGGTGAACTGACCGATCCAGCTGTAGGGGTAATGTCGAAGCCTGTGCCCATTCACTGCTTTGCTCACCTGTTAAAGGTGCCAGTTGTGGTCTAAGGCTGCAAACCCCCTTCTACCTCCACAGCCAGCAGCTGCAAACTAGCTGGCTACAGACCTGGGCAGCTTCGAGCCCGTGACCTGCAGCAGAGAGGGACACTTGCCCACACCCACCCCACAGAACAAGCTACTTTATAAACAAGCTTATTTGATAGCTGAAGAGTCACCTGCTGGCATTACTTACTTCACAATGTCTGGCAGTTCTGGATCTGAACAGATGTTTTCATGGGCTAAACCCAGCTTCTCTGGAAAGGCAACAAACTTGACCTTGTCTTTGTTCTCATAGGAGTGGAGAGCAATCTCAAAGAGCTGGGCGGGGGGGGGGGGGAGAGAGAGAGAGAGACTGCTACGTGTCCTTTAGAGTACAGTTAAGTGAATTCTAATGTCTTCTCTCTGTAGGTAGTTTTACATGGCCCTCTTCTCTACAATATGAGCACTTAATGGATTACATTAACTCCTCTGGAACCTGGGGCAGAAGGATGGATCAGGCAAGTCACTTGCCCAAGGTCAGGCTGTGGTTGTCTTGGGAATTGAGGCTGGGTTTCCTGCATAAATCCAGTGCTTTATCCACTAGACCTGCTTCTCTTCCTCAACCACCACCTAGCCCCCTGCTGATCCAGTTTCATGCACATAAGGGGTACACCCACTTCTCCCCCAAAGTAGCTAATATTAAGGGGAAAACAGCACTGAAGGCTTCAACAAGAATTCTCTAGCATGCAGAAGCCTTGTTAGTTTTACTTGGCCTACAAGCTTTGAATATTGTCATTGAGCTGGAATATCAGGGTGTTTCCTTTGATAGGAGCCCCAGAATCCCTTCCCCTTGAACCAATCAATTCATACACTGCCACTTACTGCAGCTGTGGTTACTTAGCTCACAGAACACGGGGCATGCTGGCTTTTTGAACACTGCGCTTACATGAGGTTTAAGTTCATGATCTTGACTGCTTTAGACTAAGGCTGTCAAACAATTAAATGGCAATTAATCAAGATTAAAAGTAGCTATTAATTGCTGTTAATTGCACTGTTAAATTGGTATTCCATTTTAAATTCAGCATAGAAGTACATCCTCTGGAGTGATGGTTGCAGCACAAAGAGGCACATAAATACTTTGAACCACCAGCTACTACAATGCCATGTGAATGCTTCTTCTCGCTTTCAGGTGACATTGTAAAGAAGCAGCTGGCAGCATCTCCCCTAAATGTAAACAAACTTGTCTCTTAGCAATTGGCTGAAGAAGTAGGACTGAGTGGACTTGAAGGCTTTAAAGTTTGTGTTTTGGGTGCAGTTGTGTAAAAAAACAAGCCATGTGTAAGTTGCATTTTCACAATAAAAGTTTCACTATAGCACTTAGTATTTTTCAATTCACCTCATACATTTTTCCCAGTGCAAATTTTGTAATTAAAAATATAAAGTGAGCCCTGTACACTTTGTATTCTGTTGTAACTGAAATCCATGTATTTGAAAATGTAGAAAAACATCAAAATATAAATTTAAACTTAACAGTACAGTTAAAGCTGCAATTAATGTAGTTAATTTGTTTGGAGTTAATCACTTGTGTTAACTGCAATTGCTAGCCCTACTAGTATTACTTTCCATTTTCCAAACCATAGTGCAACATCGGGTTCCTTTCTGCAAGGTACTTCAAGAAAAACGTACCGACCTCCACGACGAATAGCACCTTCACATTCCATGGGGGTGAATATTAAGGTTAAAGACAAACAAAGCAGATCTAAAGGTTCCTCTATAGCCATGAAAGGTCTTTCAGAACTCTTAGAGACAAGGCCCAGACAGTTACTCACTTCTGAGGCAGCCTGGATGCCCTGCATCATGACTTGAGCTTAGATCTGACACACACTGAGGCAGGATTTCTCTGAACTAGTCTGCCTGCCTAAGGGTCCAGATGGACGCACAGCTGTTCAGGCCACGGCAGTTGTTTCTAGGTTGGAGGCAGCTGGATAAGGGGAATGTTCAGTAGTTGAGGGAAGTGGCAAGACTAGCCTCCAGGGTACTCATCATGAGGGGAACGAAGGGATGTTGAAGGGGAAGAGGTGGCTATAGCGTAGCAGTGTGATAATGGGGGCTGTTAGCGGCATGATACACACAGTGCACTTACCCAAGTTCCCTGTCAGCTGTGTTGCCGCGCAGCAGCCTATTTAGCACTGTGCAGGCACTCAGGGAACCCACCCAGGGACCTGCTGCAGGAGGGTGCCCCTCCCCCAGCCATGGGGGTTCAAGGAGGGGCACCCCTCCTGCAGGCCCAGAGCTGCCACAGCCAGGAGAGGTGCCTCTTCCTCCTCCTCCCCCTCCCCCCCTGGCCCAGGTGCTGCTGCAGGGGGAGAGAGTGGGGGAAGTCTTCTCTCCACACTGTAGTCCCTGAGCACGCCCTCATCTCCAGCCCCACCCCAGAGCCTGCACCCCCACCTCAGAGCCCTCACGCCTGCACCCAACCCTGAGCCCCTCATCCCCAGAGCCCACACCCCCAGAAGGAGCCCTCACACCCCTGCACCCCAACCCTCTGCCGCAGCCCTGAGCCCCCTCCCACACTCCAAACCCCTTGGCCCCACCACATGAGTTTTGTTATGTGCACCAATATGAAGGTGATGTGTCATAGTGGTGCACATAATTCATTCCGCACATGGGTGGGAAAAAAAAATCAGCGGGAACACTGCTTACACCCGTGGGAGATCCTGCTCTGTCAAGCTGAAAGGGCTGCACTTCTCCCCCCCCCCCCCCCCCCCCCCCACAAAAAACCCACCTGTGTTGCATGGAATTTTTATGCATGGCCTTAAACACAGCACATAGGAAGTCAGAGATTCTTCTCAGTGAGCGGCCTATGAAGGATTCTGTTCTACAGTTGATAAGTATAGGTGATGCCACTGCTGGTAACAGGGCCTGTTTGTAAAACAGAACAGTCTCCGACTTCCTTTGGCCTCACCTTTCTCCAATAACCTAACAGCATAAAGATGTAAAGTTGGCTTGAACCATGAGAAAAGTTACCTTTCTACCCAGGTGGATGGGCAAGATAGGGTCATCTTCTGAATGCAAAATCAAAAGGGGACTGGACAGCACTTTAACACTAAGGAAAAAATAGAGTATGTTACAGAAATACACAGCTTCTGGTTATTTAACCTAGTGCTTACCAACAAGGGCCAGTGTTAGGATTGAAGTTTGCTAGTAATATTGGTTTGAGGGGTCTCTCCCAGCCCAAAGTGCTATGCCATTTAGCTGCAGTTTGTACCTTTAAGATTTAAGAGGAGAGAGAGCACTGAGTTTTTAAAGCAGACAGGAGCAGAACATTCTCTGCACAAAGAGTGTATAGAAACATCTGAATTTCAGGACACTGCAGGTACCAGAAATACCTTCCCCCCTACACACACTTGACAAATGCTGAAGACTAGAAGTCCTAAATACTATCCTCTTTGGAATCACTTGGAATAATGGACTTGACAAACCCCTGGTGCTGCAGCTTGTAGCAAACATCAAAGTGACAGAGCTCTGCAGCAGTTTGGTGGAGGAGTGCGTTCCTTCCCCCCTCAAGAGTGTGGAGGTCCAGGTAGCTGAGTTCGCTCTATGCTGTGTAGGGTGTTCCAGTCTTGGGATGGCCAGTTCACGCTTTGTAGTATACTTATGACAGAGACTCCATGGTAGGAAGAAAGCCTTAATATATAGTCGCTAGTCCTAGTGCAAAATATCTCTCAGTAGATCAGCCCTCTGTCTCCACCAAACACTTGACTATGGAAGCAAGGCTGAACATATGCCCTGGGCAAAATTGGTTTATTCTGCTTGACAGGGACTGATGTCATGCTTTTAGCTTCCCTCCCCACCCAAGTGTTTGGGTGAGTATCTCTGAATATGCAAGGCTTTAGACACAGTCCCACATGACATTCTGATAAGCAAGCTGGAGAAATGTGGGCTCACTCAAACTACCATTAAGTGGCTATATAATTGGTTAAACCAGAAAGAGTAACTTAATGGAATGAGGTCAGATTGGAAGGACTTCAAGTGGGGCTCCACCGGGATCTGTTCTGGGTCTGGTGTTATTTCACATCTCTATTAATGACCTGGAGGTAGGATTAGAGCGCACACTGATCAGATTTGCAAGCAAGACAAAGCTGGGGTGAGGGGTGCAAGCACTTTGGAGAATAGAGCTAAAATTCAAAGATCTTGATACACTGGAGAACTGGGCTATAGATGCTTAAATGAAATTCAACAGAGACAAATGTAAGGGGCTATGCTTGGGGAAGAAAAACGAAATGAATATAGAAGGGGGTAAATGACTTGGCAGCAGCACTGCCGAGAAGGATCTGGGAGTTGTGGTGGATCACAACCTCAACAGGAGTAAAAAACACAATGCTGTTGCAAAAAAATAAAAAATGCAATTTTAGGTTACATTAACAGAGGCAGAGCAGGCAAGTCACAGGAGTGATAGTACCACTACTCTGTGCTGGTTAGGCCTCAGCTGGAGTATTGTGTCCAATTTTGGTCACTGCTGTACAGAAAGGATGTGAAGAAACTGGAACGGATCCAAAGGCAAGGGACAAAGATGATCAAAGGGATGGAATGCAGCCCTGTGAGCAAAGGTTGAAGGAACAGGATAGGTTTAGTTTGGAAAAGAGGAAATTAAGGGGGGATATGATAGCTGGCTTCAAGTACTAGAAAGTCTGCCATTAAAAAAAAAAAAAAAAAAAAAAAAGAGATGGAGAAAAGTTGTTCTCTCTTGTCACTGAGGGCAGGACAAGAGGCAATGGGTTCCAACTGCAGCACGGCAGATTTAGATTCAATCTCAGGAGAAGTTTCCTGTCAGAACAGTAGGACAATGGAACAGACACCTCGGGAAGTCATGGAAACACTTTCACGGGAGGTTTTCAAAAAGAGGCTGTTGTTGAGGGACAGGTGGTTTAGACCAGTGGTTTTCAACCTGTGGTCCACGGACCCCTGGAAGTCTGCAGGCTACGTCTAAGATTTCCAACTGGGTCCACACCTCCATTTGAAATTTTTTAGGGGTCCATAAATGAAAAAGGTTGAGAAAATCTAGCTGCCAAGAGGCTGAGCCTCTCAGTGCAGCCAGTCTCAGTGATTCCTCCGCTGTACAGAAGATGGGTTGTACTGGAACCAGGAACAGGACTTTGTTCCTAGCAGCGAGCCAGTCCAGCAAGCTGACCAACATTCATGCTTCAAGCATGACAGTAGGTCCAGAAACATTACTCACTTCTCATCACTACGGAAAAACATGTCACCCAACGCCATTGAGTCGAGGATGAAGTACTCAAATCCTGGGAACTGACGGTAGATCTGTTAAAGAAAGAGGGAGAGTTCAGTGCAATATGCCACCTTTCATCTCACTTTTCATCCACTGCCAGAAAATCCCATTCCATCTGCTTCCACCAAGAGAACAAAGACGAATGAGGGAATCTCAACACAAACTGCACCAGCAAAGCCATGGTTGTGTGTAAACAAGTCTTGGGAGCAGGTCAGTTGTGCCAAGGAAAACAAAAACAAGCCCCTGGCTTTTGGCTGCAGCATCAGACTGGGATAATGAGCATACCAGAGCAGGGGTGGGTGGGGTGGGGAGAATATAGTGGAGCCAGTAGCTACATGACAGTCTGTTTGGGTCAGGAAGCAACAAGTTTTTCCAAGTGGACAAGTGAATTGTATCAGAAGAAAGAGCCTTTTACGGTCTGTTTCAGCTTAATCCTTGGCTCTCACTGAGCATGGGGCTGAATACTGCACTCAAAGGCAGAGGGCTCCCATCTACACCACACTGCAAAACAGTTCCCATGCCTGCATTTGTATGGAGTGGTGTCAGATGTAGACCACTGATTCTAGTCCTTGGCTTTTCAAACCAGGCCCCTCTCAGCCTCCTTCCCACAGTGCTAGCATGGGAGTGGAAGTCCCTCTTTACATTTTCACATGATGCACACAGTCAACCTGTGGAACTCCTTGCCAGAGGATGTTGAGAAGGCCAAGACTAACAGGATTCAAAAAAGAACTAGATAAATGTATGGAGGATAGGTCCATCAATAGCCATTAGCCAGGATGGGCAGGGATGGTGTCCCTAGCCTCTGTTTTCCAGAAGCTGGGAATGGGCAACAGGGGATGGATCACTTGATGATAACCTGTCTGTTCATTCCCTCTGGGGCACCTGGCACTGGCCATTGTCGGAAGACAGGACACTGGGCTAGATGGACCTTTGGTCTGACCCAGTGTGGCCATTCTTATGTTCTTACATTAGGGTCCCTGTTGTACCTCTTAACTGGCCCTAGTTTTTCAGGACATTCAGTTTGTCCCCCTGCACACTCCCACCCAAGGAATGGGTCCATACTTCCCATACATACAGCTTTTTCATTACAGTAAAACTGAACACGAAGAACAAAAAGCTCACCCAAGTCTGAGCACTACCAAGGTCACGTATTTACCCTGCCATTGCGATGTATCGCTGACCAGCATTTGACAAGTGCTATTTCTTCAGCACTGCCGACAGCTCTGTCTACCAGGGCTTCCCCCTCCTCACCACAACTGAGTCAGTCACTGGTTTTACATCCCACTATCTGGGAACAGAACATCTCCATTCCAAGTGACACCTAAAACAAGAGCCCAGGCATGGTGTATCCTGGTGCTGTAGATCTCTTGACCAAATGACAAACATTTACCCCTCCCAAATCGACACACTAATTCATTAATAGTAAATGAGATTCTAGCAGGACCTCGTCGTGCCAGGTGCTGTACACACAGAACAATTAAGGCTAAGCAATCATCCAGGATTAGTCTAAATCCTATGCAGAGCTGAAGTTCTAGGGCAGCATGCAGGGGGTTGACACATTTCAGAGCACTGCCTAAAGTTAGGAACGTGTGATTGCCACGTTACGGACAGGCACAGATTAAGTGATTTGCCTGTAGTTACACAACGTGGCAGTGGGACCAGAACCCAGGTCACCTTGTGCCCGTTCCACTGAGAGACACGACAATCCTTCACGCTAAGGAAAGGCAGAATTTTCATCTCCAGAATGTGTTAAGCAGCTTGACCATTCTAAGGTCTCCCCCCTTCACGTGCATTATCGCCAGCTCTGATTCACCCCCCCGCCCCCTTACCTACTCTGCATGGAGAACGCTTACAAGACAACTATTCAGGACCTGAAAGACACAAATGAGCGTTCTCCTCCCTAAGCAACACCAAGGGCCTGGAAATAGGGTTACCGTGTCGTGTACCAAGAGTGAGGCTGACTCACATTCTGGGGTGAGCTTGCAACCCAGGAAGGGGAGGAGTTCCTTAGAGACTGACCCACCTCTGCACTCTAATCCCAGGCTGCTCTGGTAACTGGAGAGGACACCCAATAACGTAGACAGCTCCGGGGGCCTGTCTCAGTTACAGCAGCCTCCCCAGGTTGCCCTACAGGCCCCAGCACTGCCTAGAATCTCTGCAGCGCTCTGGGTTGCAGTCCTACCCCGACATGCTCCACCCACCAACACCCTCCCGCCCCCAGCATGCACCCTAGGCCAGGCAGCCTTATGGGCTTTCTTCCACAGTCACCGCATCATGTGAACACCTCCCCAGCCCCTTGACACCACTCCAGGCATTTGACCCAGTGTGGAGCCAGAGCAGGGCCAGGATCTCTCCCTTGATCTTTTGTCCCTTGTTGATTTGCAGGCCAAGAGATGCTGTGTTTGGAGGCTGTGGAATACGGCGGTATCTCCCATAGGACAGCAGCTTTAGTGCCCACGCGAGTTCATGGTGTCCCGAGACAGATTTCATCCCAGAGATTGCCTGAAGGACCTTCCCAGACAAGACTGCCATTGCATTTCCCACTGCTGAACGCTGGTTGATAGCCAGGAGCTACACTGGGTGTCAGACATCTAAAGAACGCTCCCTTCCCAGTCCCACAAGGGAGATATAGCCAGGCTACTTGGAAAAAAATCTCACTGGCAACATGCACTTGCTTTCCACGTGCAGCCATGCTAGGATGCAGAGAGTCTGTGGCCTTACTCTGGTAATGGGGATATGAGCTGCTGCCTCCCGAATGTTGGTGTAGGACGATTCCAGAACGATCAAGTCCACCTGGATGCCTTGGAAACAGTAAGGAGTGTGAAACGATCAGTTAGGTTACGGACCATTCAACATCCTTCACGCTGCCTCCACACCTCCCACCACTGTGCGACTGTGCCTAATGCCTGACAAAGGTTGTTGGTGTCTTTCCAGTGACTGCAATGAGCTCTGGATGAGGTTTAATTTTTGAAGCTGATTGAAGAGGCTGGACAACCACTTCAAGTTACTGCAATTTCTAGGTCTGCCCTGCATGGCACTTGGACAGTGCCAAGGAAGCAGAGAGCAGCTGCCAACTCCCCTCCTATGGAGGGGGAGTTCCCAACAGAGCCAACTCCCTAGGCCACCCACCCACCCTGCATCCCCCAGCACCCAGGAAATGCCCAAAGCACAGTGCACTCCAGCAATCCCTGGCTGACAGCCCTTTGGAGCTGAACCTAGCCGGTGTGGTGTAGACAAGCCCTTAGGTTGCTCTAAGTTTAGCTGTGGCCACAGCGAGCTGTGACCGACTCTTGCTCCTCTCAGCTCCACCCAGCTGATGGGCTAACCCTTGGTTATAAACATTTGAGAATTACCTTTTTCTTCAAGCAGTTTTCTTGCAACATTTGTTGCTACTCTAAGAAAGGAGAGGTGAGTCAGTGACTATGGGGGCAGTGCATTTTAAAAGGAGATGTATCGATTAAGACCAGAACTGACCATTGGGTTCATCTCACTTGACCTCCCGTATAACGCAGCCCAATGGACTCCCCTGAACCAATTCCTGCTTCAAGTCTAACAGCTGTGGTTGAAATGGGATTTCTTTCAGAAAGAGATCCAATCTCGACTTAAGTATTTCCAGGGATGGAGAATCCATCACAACCCTTGGTAAATTGTTCCAACGGTTAATTACCCTCATTGTTAAGAATTTGCTCCTTATTTCTAGTCTAAGTTTCTCTAGCTTAATCTTCCAGGCATTGGATCTTGTTATATCTTTCTCTGATCGACTGGAGAGCCCTCTATCATCAGATTTCTGTTCCCCCTGTCGATACTTTTAGACTAATCAAGACAGCCCTTTAACCTTTTCTTCATTAAGTTAAATATATTGAGCTCCTTGAGTCTATCACTATCAAGCAGGTTTTCTCAATCCTTTAATCATTCTTGTGGCTCTTCTCTGAACCCTCTCCAATTTTTCCCAACATCCTTCTTGAATTGTTGACACCAGAACTGAACACTATATTCCAGCAGTGGTCACACGAGTGCCAGATAACCTCTGCTCCTATTCAAGATTCCCCTGTTTATACATTAGCATTTTTGGCCACTGCATTGTACTGGGAGCTCACGTTCAGCTTGCATATCCACCACGACCCCCACAAGCCTTCCTGAGTCCCTGCTTTCCAGGATAGAGTCCCCCAGCCTAAACTATGGCCTACATTCTTTGTTCCTAGATGGTAGGACTTCACATTTGGTTGTACTGTAACATGTTTGCTTATGGCTGCCCAGTTTACAAGGTGACCGAGATCGCTCTGTATCAGTGACCTATACTCTTCAGTATTTACCACTCCCCCCAATGCCTAGGTCACCAGCAAGCTTTATCAGCAATTTTGTTTTCTTCCAGGTCATGGAAGAAAATAAATAGAGCCCAGAACCAATCTCTGCAGAACCCTACTTAAAAAATAAATAAATAAAATACAAAGAACAGGAGTACTTGTGGCACCTTAGAGACTAACAAATTTATTAGAGCATAAGCTTTCGTGGACTACAGCCCACTTCTTCGGATGCATATAGAATGGAACATATATTGAGGAGATATATATATACACACATACAGAGAGCATAAACAGGTGGGAGTTGTCTTACCAACTCTGAGAGGCCAATTAATTAAGAGAAAAAAAACTTTTGAAGTGATAATCAAGATAGCCCAGTACAGACAGTTTGAGTCTCTAAGGTGCCACAAGTACTCCTGTTCTTTTTGCGGATACAGACTAACACGGCTGCTACTCTGAAACCTAAATAAAATACCCCATTCGCAATTACATTGAGATATACCAGCTAGCCAGTTTAATCCATTTTGTATGTGCCATGTTGATTTTGTACCTTTCTAGTTTCTTAAACAAGATGTCATATGGTACCAAATCAACTGCCTCACAAAAGTCTGTGTCACAGCAGCATTACCTTTGTCAACGACAGTTGCAAGAAATAGTTTGCAGAAGTCTATTTGCCCTAACCCCATGTTGATTGGCATTAATTATTTTACCTTCTTTTAATTCTTTATTAACAGAATCCCATATGAGCCATTCCATACATTTTGCCCAGGACTGATGTCAAGCTGACAGGCCTAGAGTCACCCAGATCATCCTGTTCACTCCTTAAAATGTTGGCACAACTTGAGCACTCTTCCAGTCCTCTGGGCCAAGACATTACCCCTCCTGTAGGCAGTCTGTGGAGTTCAGTGCCTTACAAGTCACTGAAGAAGCATGACTACAAAGACACATTTCCCTACCTTAAACAAGGCCTAATGGGAGAAATAAAGGAAAACCCTGTCCAATCCCCTATTAAAAAGGAAGTTTTAGCAGTAGCTGAGATCAGAGGAGAGAGAGGAGATCTGCACTACATGTTTGCAATTAAAACCCACCCTGGTATTTTAGGTTATACAGCAACTCCCGATTTGTCCAGCAACACAAGGGATGCGTCACTACAGTCCCTAGACTCTACACCCTTTGGCCGGTCTCCAGTACCACACTTACCCACTGCCCAAGGAGTGTCCCCAGAAGAGCACTGTGCTATTTCCACTCCGGGCTTTTACCCAGTCATAGAGGCACATGACATCCGTAGTAAATCCCATCTCACTTGGATAGCCACTCGAGTCCCCATACCCTGGGAGGCAGCAGATTAGGGGTTATAACATGAACAACAACATTTTAATAAATTGGGAGACCGCTTTCTTTGTTGTTTTGTTAAGTTTACCTCTGTAGTCAAGAGCCAGTATATGGAAGCCTGCAGCACTCATCACCTGTTTAAGAAATCAAGCAACGTTACACTTCAAATGACAGACTAGGGCAGCCAACGTATTTATTGTACAAATGCTAAAGGAACCATCTGACAGTGGTGCATCCCCAATGCATGGAAAGAAAGGACTGGTACCAGCTAGATTCTACTTGCCCAACTCCTAGCCATCACTCCGATGTGCACAATTGGCTTGCTTGTGTAAAAAACAAAGCAGATTTGGGCCTACCAATCTTTGTTGGTGAGGTACACTCCCCTGGGAAGCAAGATAACAAGCAGTGTTCTGGGATACCATCTGAGCAAGTTCACCCCACACACTGAGCTGTGGGAGTCTCAATACCCACACTTGGATCGGTCTGACCTACCTTCATCAAGGAAACTCGGTGCCCTGAAGCCCTGTAGGAGAGTTAAAAAAAGCTTTAACAAGGATTCATTGATTCTAAGACCAAGTCCAGTTTACCAGAGCACCCGAATTATAGGCAAAAGGAAGAAATGAAGCTTCTTTAACGACAACAGGAAGCTGAAGTGCTCTTCAGTGTTTTTAAAATGGATTCGTCTGTGCACCGTGGCCCTACGCTAGAGGATAGTTTTAAATCTGAGCACGACGTAGGAACCAACAGTTTGCAGCTGGCCACTTTCACAGATCAGTTGGTATCTATTTTCATTGAATCAGCCCCAGGACATTTTATTCACCTGCAATTAGATCCAAAATGGGTGTCCTGGCCTCTAGAGCATGATACGAGCAACCTTAACTAACGGAGGAGTTTAGAACAAACTTAACATTTCAAGTGCAAGTTATTTTATAGCAGAATTTTTTCATATTGATTAGTGGTCACGTTTGGGGTGGGAGGTTGAGACAGCCACTTCAAGATTTGGGAGTAAAGACAAAGCTTTACCAAGCAACGGGAAGCTAATAAACTGCCTAATATTTTAGCACCCAAGATGCTATAAAAACTGATCATCACTAAAGACAAAGTGAGAGCCAGCAAGATGGAAGCCCAGCACTCTAGTTCAGGGCACGTGCACCAACTTGGAGCACACGGACGTATGGACAAGTCCACAGTTGCTGAAATACCAGAAAGAAACAAAAGAAGTCTCTGGCTATTTAATGTTGTTTAAAACAGGTCTGCCTCAAGGGAGAGGCGATTTCGATCAATAACTTATTTTCAGACTCAACAGCCAAATAAAGAGCATTGTTTAAAAGAAATCCAACCCAGTACGCACATTGCAACCATTCCAAGGGGATCGGAGGACAGCTCCTCAAGGCTGGCTATGATGGGGCTCACACAGACAACTGCAATACACGAGGTGGGGCAAATCCTGACCTGACTCTTGCCATGAAATCAGTAGGTTCTACAGGTCCGGTCAGGGCAGGACTTCGTCAGGAAGGAGGCTCCAGGCATAGGGGGAGGCATGAATGGAGAAGGCACAAGGCAGACACAGGTGAAGGACAAAATGAGCAACTTGGACTGAGCAAAGGGGGGGGATATGGGAGGGGGGAATGAAAGGAGACAGGAGCAAAGAGGGAGGAAGGAGCTAAGTTGCAGCAGGCCATGAAGGTGAGAAGGGAGGAGCCTGACAGATCTGGAAGGACCAGGGAGTCAAGTGAAGGAATTTTAGGAAAGGCTGAATTTTGTCATAGCATCAGGCCAGGCAAACAGGGCCGGCTCCAGGCACCAGCTTAACAAGCAGGTGCTTGGGGCGGCCAAGGGAGAGGGGCGGCACCTGCGGCAATTCGGGGGCGGCAGGTCCCTCACTCCCTCTAGGAGCGAAGCACCTGCCGCTGAACTGCCGCCGCCGATCGCGACTTTTTTTTTTCCCCCCCCATTGCCACCAATTTTTCTTGGGGCAGCAGAAATGCTGGAGCCGGCCCTGCAGGCAAAGGATCACCACGGCAGTATTTTGGAAGGCTTGACAAGAAGGCCAGAAGGAGAAGTGGGCAGGAATCAAGGCAAGAGACAATCAAGGCCTGGAATAGAGTTTTGCAGTGGAAACAGGAGAGGCCATGCAGACAGAACTGGCAGGCGTGAGCGTGTGTTGTGGGGAGGAGATGCAGAGGTGAGTCAAAGAGGGAGGATGGAGGAGTTGTGCACAGTAATGGAGAAAGGACAGGCAGACACTTCAGTGTGACATGCTGAATTGACAGAATTCTCTTTATAGGAAAAAGTTAACTGTTCTTAAACCTTTCTATTGCGGAAGCACTGGGCTAGGTATTGTCCTGCCCCAAGAGCCTACAACCTAAAAGACATAAGAAGTGGTTGAGACGGAGTGGGTACCAAACAGTATTATAAGCCACATCATAAAACCACCAGAAAGTCAGGAACAAGTCTGCTGTCTCTCCACAAGAAAGGTCACAAGAGTGAAAGAGCAGTGTGTCAGCAGAGGGGGACTTCCAGAGTTTACAGCCAAACTATTCCTGCCTTCAGCTGACAGCAACAGATGTCACTGTCACGAGCAATACAATATACCCAACATAATGTAGAACAACCTACAAATGTAGTAGTATTCATGTTAATCACCTGTTACCTCCATTGCCATGGAGATAAATTATAACCGGATTATCGTCTGCAAGAGTTTCTTCATACCAGCTGTGATCCTTCCCTTGAGCTTCTATCCCCCTGCTGCCAGGCAAAACATGCCTAAAAGAACCAAGAGTATGTAATTAACACGCCCGCTCAAGTGCACCTGGATATTCCATTGCTGATCAAAGGAGACATGCTACTGTTTCATGAATCAGACACTGGGAAGATGAATAACTGTATTTAGTTAATGGTCTTCAAAAACCAGGCAAGCACAGCCTCTTTTGTTAGGTAGAGTCCGGCCATTTCTCTGTCCACTACTCTACACGGAATACCCTTTGCAAAGGAAAAAACAACTGTTAGACCAAATACTATGTTTTTAATTCTGCAGAATATAATGCAGCATCGTTTCTCTGTTTTAAAAATAGCCACATATCATCACAGTCCAGTAGCCAGGAACAGCTACACTGCGACAGATAAAGGACTTTGGACACATCTGCTGGCAGCCAGTGTACAGGAATAACGGGGAAATACTGAACATCCAATGGAGGGAGCAACGCACACAGCGCTCTGCAGCACACCACTGCTAGCTGACCCAGCTTGGCATTCAAGGCAGATTTTCACTTCCACGCCCATGTGCACATGGACTTTGTACCTGCACTGCTGCACCTTGGTGTACATGGGCAGGTGGCGAAATAGCAGGCTATCTAGCCCCGGGCATGTAGGTGTGGGTGCATACACAGAACTGGTCAATGAGGAGTCAAGCCCTTTGCATCCAGATACAGTTGCTGTTTTTATTGTTCACTACTACAAAGTAAGTTCTGGAGACATGCAAGCTCGTACTTTGCTTCGTCGCTGAAGTGTACAGCTTTATGCAAAATGTAAGAATACAGTTTTAGCTGGAGAATCTAGAAAGTTTAAGTAGTGACAGATTTTTACATTGCATGCCACATGGTATCCAGGTGTCAACTACTAATAGAATTTGAGATTTGGAATTCTTAGACATCAGACCTCCCCTGGGTATCTGACAGTTCAAACACTTTCCTTCGGCTAGTCCATGAGAATCTGAATGATCTGGTTGTCTAACTCACCAGACGCCGATGGTGACCTCCGGTTCGGTTGTGAGATAGAAGTTTACAGTATGGTTCAGCAGCAATTCAGGTTTCCCAAAGTCCACAAAGGGAAATGCCACTGAGAAAGACAAGTCACAAAATACTAAGTGGCAATTTCTCCCATACAGTGCAGTAATCATCCTATTGATAGCTAGTCAGGATTAGTTCACGTCCACAGTCACAAACTCAGCAGAGTCTCACCAGATTCCTAGGAAGAGGTTTCATGTTATTGCGGGAAAACCCAATTCCCAACCTATCACCGGTGGAATCTTCTGCACTCAGCTAACTCCTCCCACCTTTGGCTTCAATGGGAGCCTAGGCAGACCAGTGCCAAGCAGTTCTGAAATCTTTCCCCCCTTCAGGTGTATATTATACACAGCACTTCCACGTCGAGAAGTGATTGTACATATTTTTATTACCTCTGCCAGCCTCAGGAGTTCATCTAGTATTCTAGCCTGTAGCGAGGCGGTGGGATACCCCACAGCCCCACTGAGGGCCGAACCTCCCCTAATAACAACATGGGTGGAGCCACCAGGTCTGGCGGCCGCCCCTCCGAGGTCACTTAGAACAGCCGAGCTCCATCCTCTTTGGACCCCACTTTCAGGTAGTTGAAGGCTGCTATCAAATCCCCCCTCACTCTTCTTTTCTGCAGACTAAATAAACCCAGTGCCCTCAGCCTCTCCTCATAAGTCATGTGCTCCAGCCCCCTAATCATTTTTGTTGCCCTGCGCTGGACTCCTTCCAATTTTTCCACATCCTTCTTGTAGTGTGGGGCCCAAAACTGGACACAGTACTCCAGATGAGGCCTCACCAGTGCCGAATAGAGGGGAATAATCACTTCCCTCGATCTACTGGCAATGCTCCTACTAATACAGCCCAATATGCCATTGGCCTTCTTGGCAACAAGGGCACACTGCTGACTCATATCCAGCTTCTTGTCCACTGTAACCCCCAGGTCCTTTTCTGCAGAACTGCTGCTTAGCCAGTCGGTCCCCAGCCTGTAGCAGTGCATGGGATTCTTCCGTCCTAAGTGCAGAGTCCTGCACTTATCCTTGTTGAAGCTCATCAGATTTCTTTTGGCCCAATCCTCCAATTTGTCTAGGTCACGCTGGACCCTATCCCTACCCTCCAGCATATCTACCTCTCCCCCCAGCTTAGTTGTACCCTCAGCAAGTTCGCAGATGACATCCATCTCATCCTCCAGATCATTAATGAAAATGTTGAACAAAACCAGCCCCAGGACCGACCCCTGGGGCACTCTGATACCGGCTGCCCACTAGACATTGCGCCGTTGATCACTACCCATTGAGCCCAACGATCTAGCCAGCTTTCTATCCACTTTTAGTCCATCCATCCAATCCATACTACTTTAACTTGCTGGCAAGAATACTGTGGGAGACCATATCAAAAGCTTTGCTAAAGTCAAGATATATCACGTCCATCCCTTTACCCATATCCACAGAGCCAGTTATCTCATCTAGAAGGCAATCAGGTTGGTCAGGCATGACTTGCCCTTGGGGAATCCATGTTGAATGTTCCTGATCACCTTCCTCTCCTCCAAGTGCTTCAGAATGGATTCCTTGAGGACCTGCTCCATGATTTTTCTGGGGACTGAGGTGAGGTTGACTGACCTGTAGTTCCCCAGGCTCTCCTTCTTCCCTTTTTTAAAGATGGGCACTATATTTGCCTTTTTCCAATCGTCTGGGACCTCCCCTGATTGCTACGAGTTTTCAAAGATAATGGCCAATGGCTCTGCAATCACATCAGCCAACTCCCTCAGCACCCTCGGATGCATTGCATCCGGCCCCATGGACTTCTGTATGTCCAGCTTTTCTAAATAGTCCTTAACCTGTTCTTTCACCACTGAGGGCTGCTTGCCTCCTCCCCATATTGTGCTGCCCAGTGCAGCTGTCTGGGAGCTGACCTTGTCTGTGAAGACTGAGGCAAAAAAAAAAAAAATGGCATTGAGTACTTCAGCTTTTTCCACATCATCACAAGGTTGTCTCCCCCATTCAGTAAAAGTCCCACACTTTCCTTGACCACCTTCTTGTTGCTAACATACCTGTAGAAACCCTTCTTGTTACCCTTCATATCCCTTGCTAGCTGCAACTCCAATTGTGCTTTGGCCTTCCTGATTACACCCCTGCATGCTCGAGGAATATTTTTATACTCCTCCCTAGCCATGTATCAAAGTTTCCACTTCTTGTAAGCTACCTTTTTGTGTTTAAGCTCACCGAAGATTTCTCTGTTAAGTCAAGCTGGTCACCTGCCATATTTGCTATTCTTTCTGCACATCAGGATGGTTTATTCCTGCGCCCTCAATAAGACTTCTTTAAAATACAGCCAGCTCTCCTGGACTCCTTTCCCCCTCATATTAGCCTCCCAGGGGATCCTGCCCATCAGTTTTTCTGAAGTCCAGGGTCCGTATGCTGCTGTTCTCCTTTCTTCCTTTTTTCAAGATCCTGAACTCGACCATCTCATGGTCACTGCTGCCCAGTGACCCACTTCTGCTTCCCCCACCAATTCTTCCCTGTTTGTGAGCAGCAGATCAAGAGGAGCATGGCCCCTAGCTGGTTCTTCCGGCACTTGCACTAGGAAATTGTCCCCAACACTCTCCAAAAACTTCCTGGATTGCATAACATAAGTTTCCTGCACTCTCTATGTATAACAGCCTCAATGTCCCTGGCAAAGGCAGATCTTGCTCAGTAAGTTTGTGTAGCTTGTTCCAAGATACCTTAAGAAACGCGAGTTGACAGCAATCCGGAATATTTTTAAATCCTTTATTTTGGAAAAAGCCTGTGAGATGCAGAGTAAAAGGAGGCCCTAAAAATATGCCTGCAAAGTCTGAGGTATCAGAAACACCACCTCTCCCTTGTCCCTCCATTAGCTACTCAAGTGAATTCAAAGGTGCTCCAAGCTCCTTAAGCCTGGCCCTGTGATTGAGGCAATGACTGACTATGGGAGTACACACTTACTCCGGGGGGGGGGGGGGGGGGGGGGGGGAGGGGAGAGGAGGATTCTGCACCACTGCACATGCTCCCAATTCATGTCGCCTGCAGATTTTTTTTCCTCCACAGAAAATACTTTCTGATGGAGAGGCATTGCAGTTATGCCTTTTGGCCGCCAGGGGCTGCCGTGGCACCAGAACAGCAGATGGCTCACTGTAGCAGCCAATGGAGAGAAGAGGCTGCATTCCTTACAGTGCCCTGGGGGGGGCAGGTGAAGAGACTTTGGGGGAAGGACAGAATGGGGCACACAGGGCTGCTGGGGGGGTCACATCCTGGGGTTCAGAAGGATGGGAGTGGGGGTGCCTGGGGAAGGGGAGTCTCTGACTGAATGGAAGAAGCTAGGAGCCAGCCAGGGTCTGCATGGGGGAGGCTCCCCAACAACCCTTCCTCCCCCTCAAAAAAAAGAGTTCCATGTTTCTCCCTTTCATACCCAACCTCCCTCCAGGTTCACTCCCAGGCTCCTTCCCGGTTCACTCCCAGGCTCCTTCCCAGCAGTTACTTCCCTCTCCCTCAGCTCCTCTGTTACCCGACTCCCACAAGCCTTTGCACTGCTTCTGAGGGGTGCGGGCAATACGGTTCTGTATTGTAGTTTAAAGGAATTGTGACTCAAAGTTTTGTATTAATATGCCTAGTAAGGATCTATTTGTCAAAAACATTTCCTGAATCTTTTTTGTTGTCTGTATTGTTACAGACAAACTTGCTGACTAGTATTTTGAAATAAATTACCAAAATAATTGAAACTGGCGTGATTATATTGTTTCAGAGGGATAGCTGTGTTAGTCTGTATCAGTAAAAACAATGAGGAGTCCCTGTGGCACCTTATAGATTAACAAATGTATTTGGGCATAAGCTTTCGTGGGAATATAACCCATTTCATCAGATGCATGGAGTGGAAAATAGAGTAGGCAGGTATAAATATACAGCACATGAAAAGCTGGGAGTTGCCTTACCAAGTTGGGGGGTCAGTGCTAACGAGGCCAATTCAATTAGGGTGGATGTGGCCCATTCTCAGCAGTTGACAGGGGTGAATATCAACAGAGGGGAAATTACTTTTGTCGTGCTAATTCAATCAAAGTGGACGTGGATTATATTGTGTTATTTTGACAAATAAAATGTGCAGAATTAAAAAAAAAATATTGTCTGCAGAATTTAATTTTTTTGGTGCAGTATTCCCCCAGGAGTAACAAATGTAATGCCACCAGGAAGGTCAGGCCAATTAGGGGGCTCCCATTGTCCCTTGCCTTCATCTGAAGCGGCTATTCTCACTCATCAACCCCAATGCATTTCTCATGCCACCAAACCAGCTGCACTGCAGAAGGGTAGTCAATCTACCCTTCTCACCACCACACTGCTTCAGGTTTACATAAAGGTTTTATTTCACATCCCAGAAATCTCTTGGAATTAGCCAGAATCTGCCAAACAGTTACTTTCAGTCTTAGCCCTTTGATACAATTTCACGTGTAGCTTTGATACTCGTAAAGCAACATGTACACTTTTGCTCACCAGCTGCCCCTTTTGCTCTTTGATAATCAATAGAGAAAGAAATGCAATGAATTCCGCAATTTCTTATCCACACAAGTAAGTGGGAGGAATACTTACCAATATTGAGAAAGACAAACTTGGCCAACAGCGCAGGAAAGAGACGTATAAGGAACGGTACGGAAACATAAATAACGAAGAGATGCAGGATTAGGGTTCTGAATAACCAGGATGCTCTCCTCCTGTAAGACAAATAAGTCCCATTAATATACATTACTTTAAGAAAACAATATTTAGAGTTAGTTTAGGTGTCTTTACATCAGACTTGTAGGGAGGAGGGGTTGGGTCAAGTCTCTAGCTTATGGACATGATTAAAAAAAGGGGACGTAGAGTTTTGCAGGGGTGGGTTTTCTTCCGCAGCAGAGGGAAAGTTAAGATTCTTGCAAAAGCTATTTTAAAAGAACTCATTTTCCTGTCAGGCAGTACAGACCTAAGACCACCAATTGCTAGGTTTGCCGTTGTACTGCTCAGCAGTGCCGCTGCCTGCAGAGACTCAAATTAACCCCGTCTTTTGTATTCCATGCAGAGTCTGGAAAATGATTCTCAGGTACTTCAAGAGGAGCGCGAACAAGCTGGAGCACTTCTTCGGTGTACAGAAGGCAGCATGTGCAAAGGGATTTCCGTATTCCCATCACTGATGCTCAACAGCCTGTTCAATCCTTCTAAAGCCTTCTTTCATGAGGCAAGAGAGGCAATTAGCCAAGTCCAGATTAGTGCGCCAGTGGGTAGCTTCAGGAGTGGCTTGATGTCAATCGGAGATGCCACTGGCAAGTGATCAAAGCGGACACTCACTTACAGTGTGGTCCACAGTTTGCAAGGGGTGTCCACAGACACACTGTGTTGTCTCCTCTTCCAAAAGGAGAGAGATGACAGCAGCTGCCACGCAACATTCTAAAGTGGTTCAGTGCGGACGATTGTCTCCAGGGTACACTGAAGCACAGACGTTCCTTCGTGGGGTTGCCAATCAAGTGTTTGGGACATAAGCATTGTCCCAGAATTTTTTCCACTGGGCCTCAGGATTGAATGAAGGCACTTTAAGAACTTTAGCCGGATCCCAAAAAAGCCAGTGAGATTTCAGGCATGCCTTCGGCAGGGTCTGGAAGTCTTCATGAATTGGTAAGCTCAGGTTGGCCATGGTTCAGTTGTATGTCTCTCTCCCTGGATTGGGGGGGTGGGGACGGAAGAGTATTTGCACTAGAGCGTGCATCCATTGAATGGGGTTGATTTTAATGTTCCCATTAGGATTCTAATCGTGACATTAAACTGCATGTCCAGAGATTTGGTACATGAGCTTCCCACCCAGACTGGTAGACAATATTCAGAGGCTGAGTATACCAGGGACAGACTTGCTGTTCAGAATGTGTGCACATCAGCGTCCCATGCTGTGCCTAAGATTTCAGACCTGGCTAGTCCTCGCTTTTACCTTTTTACACATCTTTTCCAGCAGGGCTTTAGAAGTCAAGTTTCTAAACCTCGATATTAAGTAACATACAATTATCTCCACAGCACACGCTACTCAGTTTTCAAATCTTATTGCTTTCCAGGAGGCAAGATGCAATAAGTATTTGCTGTTTGAGATAGTTGGGCTAACCTAAATTTTTCCGCCCCACCATGCTGTGGGAGGACAAATCTTAATTAAATGCTACTTGATTCATTGAGGCTCATGCGTATCCTTCAAAATTGCAAAGTATTTTGATATATTACAAATGTGCACACAGAGTTTGGACCTTTAATGACTACAAAGAATAAAAACAAGTTTCAGAGTAACAGCCGTGTTAGTCTGTATCCGCAAAAAGAAGAACAGGAGTACTTGTGGCACCTTAGAGACTAACAAATTTATTAGAGCATAAGCTTTCGTGGACTACAGCCCACTTCTTCGGATGCATATAGAATGTTTTCTAAAGGCAGCACTTTTGTTCAAGAAATTTTAACTCAACAGGC
>NC_048301.1:7382118-7397918 GCF_013100865.1 Trachemys scripta elegans | reverse complement strand
AAGGGGCTCCAGGCTGGGGCAGGGGGTTGGGGTGCGTGTGTGTGAGGGCTCCGGCAGGGGGTGCAGGCTCTGGGGTGGGGACGAGGCAGTGTGCTCCAGGCTAGGACTGAGGGATTCAGAGGGCAGGAGGAGGATCAGGGCTGGGGCAGGGGGTTGGGGCATGGGAGGGGGGTCAGGGGTGCAGGCTCCAGGCAGTGCTTACCTCAAGCAGCTCCCAGAAGCAGTGGCATGTCCCTCCCTCCATCTCCTACATGGTTCCCAGCCAATGGGAGCTGCGGGGGCGGTGCTTGGGGCGGGGGCAGCATGCAGAGTCCCCTGGCTGCCCCTACATGTAGGAGCTGGAGGGGGCACATGCTGCTGCTTCCAGGAGCCACGGCATGCACAGAGTGGAGCAAGCCCTCAACCCCGCTCCCCAGCTGGAGTACCAGAGTGGGGCAAGTCCCAGATCCCACTCCCTGGTGGGAGCTCGAGGGCCAGATTAAAACATCTGAAGGGCTGGATGCAGCCCCCGGGCCGTAGTTTGCCCAGCCCTGATCGAAGGGAACTAGCTGAAGCACTCTTGGAACTGCTAGCAATGATCTTTGAGAACTCATGAAGGATGGGCAAGGCCCCAGAGGACTGGAGAAGGGCAAAGGCAATAGCTTTCTTTACAAAGAAAGCTATGGGAGAGGGATAGCTCAGTGATTTGAGCATTGGCCTGCTAAACCCAGGGTTGTGAGTTCAATCCTTGAGGGGGCCACTTGGGGATCTGGGGCAAAATCAGTACTTGGTCCTGCTAGTGAAGGCAGGGGGCTGGACTCGATGACCTTTCAGGGTCCCTTCCAGTTCTAGGAGAAGAGATATCTCCATATATTATAAAGAGGAACAAAGCAGACCCAGGGCATTATAGACCAGTCAGCCTAACTTTGATACCTGGAAAGATACTAGTACAAACTGATAATAGTTTGTAAGCACCTAGAGGACAATAAGGAGTGAGGCTGTATGATCAAAGTATAAACATTTGTATCATTAACGTTGCCACTGTTCTACAATTGCAACAAATGTACAAAGTATATCATGTAAGGTGTCAATGGAAAAGTTACAATTTGAAGTGTGATTATCCCATTTATAATCTAGTATCGTCTTTGTATGTAAAGTGAGGACTATTGACTATGTACCAGTTATTCAAAGGTGTATGTCCTGGGGTAACACCCAGCGTGTAATTTACATCCTGTCTGGCCAGCACATTGTGAAGGAGCTATTCAAGTTGATGGCCCATTACACACTCAGCTTGTACAATGGGTCATAGAAAATGCCTATCCCCACCCAGTGAGCCTTTCTGTGAACACATGAGCCAAAATATGGGTAATGGCTGCTCCTATGAGTCCAAGCATGCAAGGGCATATGACTTGCTCACCTGACCCTGGACTCCATCTTGTGCCTGTAATTTTCCCCACAAACTAAGACTGTGAGCTTTCCCTCCACACTGGGAGAAAGTATAAAGGACTTTAGAAGCATCTGCATTTTGCCTCTTTCCTGCTCTGATCTGTGGACATACACTAAAAGGAGCATTCCAACCTATGGACTGTGGACCTTCCAATCTTTTGGACATTACCAAAGACTTTACAAGCCAGCAGTTTATTTCACCACTGCTTCAAACGTGATACAAGAACTTTTCAATGATTGTATGTATAGGATTTTTGACCATTTGGACTCTTCTCTTACAATAGATACTAAAGGATTGGCAGCAGTATGATTATTGGGTAAGATCTGAGTTATATATTGACCTGGCTATGTGGCTGATCTTTTGAGATCAGAATTTCCTTCTTTGAAAGGATTATTTGCCTGATGGATAGGGGAAGCTGTAAATGGGATAAATCTTGATTTTAGGAAGGCTTTTGACAGTCCCACATGACATTCGCAAAAGCAGACTAGGAAAATGTGGTCTAGATGAAATTACTATATGAAAGAGTAGCTATCAAGGGTTTGCAATGAAACTGGGAGGACATATCTAGTGGGGTCCTGCAGTGGTCAGTCCTTTCATTATTGACTTGGATAATGGAGTGGAGAGAACACTTGTATCTGTGGATGACACCATGCTGGGAAGATTGCTAGCACTTTGGAGGACAGGAACAGAATTCAAAGCGACCTTGACAAGTCACAGTATTGACTTTACCCTTGTTGATTTCAGATTAAGGTAAATGCAGAGTACTACACTCAGGAAGGAAAGATCTAATGCACAACTACAACACAGGGAATGTATTGCAACCCCCACCTTTTTTTAAATGGTGGGAGAGCACGGCTTCCTGTTTGTCACACACACACACTGGCGCTGTTTGCTTACTAAGTTAGACCTCAGTGAAAGCAATATCCACATTGTAACAAAGGGAGAAAAGTTATCTTACTTTTCTTTGCTGTCTATGTGCACAATAAAACTTAACAGATTGAGGAGAAAAGGCTCTTTATTCATTCAAACACAGTGGTTGGTGGGGGTGGAGTTTACCGGGAAGAAAGTGCAATGGAGGGGACAGTTTGGTAAAGAACACCACAAGTAAGTGTCACAGTCCTCTGTCTCATTGCTGAAACAGGTTTTCAAAGCCTCACTGAGACACAGAGCCCCCTCGATGTGCTCTTCTTAGTGCCCTGGTTTCTAGCTGCTCAAAATTGGCTGCCAGGCGATCTGTCTCAACTCCCCACTCCAAGGGAAACTTTTCTCCCTTTGTTACAATGTGGATATTGCTTTCACTGAGGTCTAACCTAGTAAGCAAACAGCGCCAGTGACCTTTTAAATGTCCAAAGGCACATTTCACCACCATTCCGCACTTGCTCAGCTTATAGTTAAACCAGTCCTCACTGCTGTGCAGGGGGCCGGTGTACAGCTCCATGAGCCGTGGGAGCAAGAGGCAGGCTGGGACTCCCAGAATCATGATTGACATTTCAATATCACTAATGGTTATTTTGCAGTGTGGAAAGAGTGTCCCTGCTTGTAGCTTTCTGAACAGACCAGAGTTCCTAAAGATGTGCACGTCATGCACCTTTCCTGACCGTACCATGTTGAGGTCTGTGAAATGGCCCCTGCGATCTACCAGCACTTGCAACACCATTGAAAAGTACCCCTTTCGGTTTATGTACTCTTTAGCAAGGTGGTCTGGTGCCAAGATAGGGATGTGTGTTCTGTCTATCGCCCCACCACAGGTAGGGAACCCCATTGTGGCAAAACCATCCACTATGTCCTGCACCTTGCCCAGAGTCACTACCCTTCTTTGCAGAAGTCAGTAATCCCTGCAAACTTGGATCACAGCAGACCCCATGGTAGATTTACCCACTCTAAATTGATGCCCCACAGACCAGTAGCAGTCTGGCATTGCAAGCTTCCACAGAGTTACCACCACTCGCTTCTCCACTATCAGAGCAGCTCTCAGTTTAGTATAGCTGCACTTCAGGGCTGGAGAAAGCATTTCACACCGTTCCTGGAAAGTGGCCTTACGCATTCGAAAGTTCTGCAGCCACTGCTAGTCATCCGCTAGCTGCCTAACAATGCAGTCCCACCAGTCAGTGCTCGTTTCCCAGGCCCAGATGTGGCACTCAGCCATGTCAGGGTGATGAAGGACTGTTGCCAGCAACTGCAAATTGCTCTGCACCTCCTGGCAGGGCTGCTTGCACAACATCATCATTCCATGCGGCAGCTCCTGTATCGGCTGTGTAAATACTGCAGGAGAAGGCGTGAGGTGTTTGTAATGCTCACAACAGTGTACAGCTGAGCGGGGTTCATGCTTATCGTGCTATAGCAGCTGCGCGGGTAACCCAGGCTTACGAAAAAAGGTGGGGGAGGGGGGAGAAAAAAGGCCTTGGTTTGTCTGCTGTTGATTGGAGGGGAAAAGGGAGGGAAGTGCATCACGGGAGGCTAATACCATGCTTCCATAACCACCCCCTGCAAATAATTTGGTCCCAACCCAAAATTGCACTTGGCTACATGAACTGTGGGATAGCTACCCACAGTGCAGTGCTCTGTGCGGCAATGCTAGTGAGGATGCACTCCTCTGACACAATGAGGATATGCAAGACTGACTTGCTTAAATCAGAGGCTCGATGTCGACTTACATAAAGTCAACTTAACTTTGTAGTGTAGACATGGCCTAACTATAGAGATAGTTAAGGACTGAACAGGCTTCCAAGGGAAGTTTTGGAATCCCCATCATTGGAGGATATTAAGAACAGGATAGACAAACTGTCAGAGATGGTCTATGTCTGTGGCTCTCAACCTTTCCAGACTACTGTACCCCTTTCAAGAGTCTGATTTGTCTTGTGTAACCCCAAGCTTCACCTCACTTAAAGACTACTTGCTTACAAAATCAGACAAAAATACAAAAGCGTCACAGCACAGTATCACTGAAAAACTGCTTACATACTCATCATATAATTATAAATCAATTGGAATATAAATACTGTACTTACATTTCAGTATATAGAGCAGTATAAACAAGTCATTCTCTGTATGACATTTTAGTTTGTACTGACTTCGCTAGTGCTTTTTATGGAGCCGGTTGTAAAACTAGGCAAATATCTAGATGAGTTGATGTATCCCCTGGAAGATCTATGAGTACCCCCAGGGGTACGTGTACCCCTGGTTGAGAACCACTGCTCTAGGTATACCTGGTCCTGCCTCACAGCAGAGAGCTGGATTAGATGCTCCCTTTAAGTCCCCCCTCCAGCCCTACAATTCTATGAGACAAAAAGAAGATGGGTACAGACCAACAGGGGAGTACAAGGAAACAGTGAGACAACATTGGCAATAGGTAGCAGTCACAACACACCAGTAGCCTAAATAGTCAAGTTTTTTTGCAGGCCTCGCAAAAAAGGAGAGTTTTGAGGAGGGAGCTGAAGGAGGTTAGGGAGGTAGCTTTGTGGATGTTCACAGGGAGCTCCTCCCACGTTTGAGGGGCAGCCAAGGAGAAACCAGGAAGGGACTTGTTCGAAAGTTTAACGACTGGGCAGCACAGGCTGACATGATGGGCCAATCAGAGGCAAGCACTGACAGCTCAATAGCAAATGACAGAGGATAGGCAGGGTGGGGACTGACTATTTCCCCCCACCCTGTCAGATGGGGATAGACACAGCCTGTCTTGCATAGGCCCCAATAAAGGAGCACCCCCTGGCAACTCAAAGGCACCTATGCAGCGACACAGCGAGCTGGGGGCTCCCATTTGAAAAGCGGCACTCTTCTTTAGAAAGAATTTGACCATGCTGTGAGCAAACATGGATTACTGCTCTAGCCATTGTTCCGCAAATGCAATCAGCCTGTGCATTCAACACCCAGGCGTTGGAGAGAGCCTGGAAGCACCTATTAATTGCTTCAGCTTTATCAGTTAGGTGAGTGCAGCACAAAGCTACCTCTGAAATGTATTAATACCCAAAAGAGGATGAATACACCAAGAACTACGGGAGATTTTCCAGAGTTACAGTCCCAGGTTGGGAGAGAAAGTTCACATGATCCCTGGGGAAATATGGAGTCTTGCAAGCGAATGAGGCTGGATCATGATGCAACTGTTGAGTCAGGCAAAAGGGCTTCCCACGCACCCCCAGTCACACACTAACAGGAATTACTCAAAACCTTCCCAGAAGATGCTGTTCTGATTGGATGTGGCTCTAGCCTTTGAGGGTGCTGTCCAAACATGTTCAGACACCCCTCAACATGACAGGATACTCATCAGAGAGCAAGCTAGCTACTTGCCAACGTGAGCCTAGCGATATTGCTGCAGTCCATTGAGATTGCCAGAGTGTGAATATCTCCGAGGCCACAGGAGGTTTTTAACTTCAAACCAGAGCTCTGTTAACACACCTCCCGTTGGAGGAAGGACACTAATTATGGAAAGGGAGGAAGAGAGCTAGATGTTTGAGTATAAAGGGCCAGCGTCTTCAGTTCATGTAAGCTAGAGACACTCAACTGGAGTCATTGGCGTTACACCAGCTGAAGATATGGCTCAGAGTAGAAGACAGTTAACAGAGGTACAAATTCACTGTATGTCTAAAAAACAGGGCAGATTTTCCAGAAAGCAAGAGGAGGTGCTGAGGACAAAAGTCAAGGAAGAAGGGATAGTGCTGGGAAAGTGATATGGCAGGAAAGATATCAGAAGTGGGGTAAATGCTGTGGATGGAGGAAGAGTTTTTACAGAAGACATTGAGACATTAATAATCACCCTAGAACAAGATAAACTTTTGACCGAATGTTCTGACCAGCCTTGTGGTAGGCTGAATGATGCCAGCAGTTATTGCTACCCTAATGAAGGTGTTAGTCGTTATTAACTGATTGTAATTAACATCGTAATTGCTGATGCCTGGCTAGGGCCTGAACATACAAACGCATCTATGACATTTCGGGTCACAACATTAGAGCCAAGTTCTTTCTATCCCATCCTTCACTTCATGCAGCCTCCCTGTGAAGTCAGAGCTGCACAGAGGTGCGAGAGCAGAAATCAACCAGGCACCAAGAATTTATCATCTAGAGCGGGAATGGCTCTCAGATAGGAATGGGGGAAAACTTGCTTAAGAAAATAGCTGGATGGGAACTGAATGTTAACGTATTATATGGGTGATGCTTTTGTTTTAGACTAAGAATGCTTTTCTTTTTATAGAAACAAGAAACACGTGCCAACATACAGTTTAATAAAAAAAATCATAGAATATCAGGGTTGGAAGGGACCTCAGGAGATCATCTAGTCCAGATCTGTACTGGGATAAAGGGCTGTCGTGACCCTCAGTACTTCAAGGGAGCCCATCCACTACCACTATTTGTGCTGTATTTTGTGTGTGACTGGGCAAGGGGACTTCAGTCTCCTTTACTGTCAGTTTGCCACTTTTCACAGGCACTAGATACCAAGGAGGCAGGAAGTTACAGGCCACTACATTTGATCCAAGAAAAATCAAAGCAATTCAGTCTATTTTATGGTTTTATGATCCTAGACATTCATAGTTGTAGACTCTCAGATAAACGACTCAGAAGAAGGTACTTTCATACCATGTGAATTTACACAGAATGCTGAATTGGATGGCCTAGCTCTCCACACGTTGGTGCCACACAACCAAGACAATTCCTGTTCTGAAAAGTCTGCAACATAAGAGACTCCCAAGGCAATTCGATCTAGAAAGGGTAGAACCACAGGTGGGAAAAGGCCTAACTGGGGACTTGTTTACATTGAAATGGAAAGTGAGAATATCTGTTTTAATAAGCTCTCTAGAAGACAGAGCAGGAAAATCTAGGAAACTGTCTTGTCATCCCCTTTCCCTGGCCTATGTTGACCCAGTCCTTAGACGAAGCCCCTGGAGGATAAACCACACTTTGTGTGTTTATTGAGTGCCAAGCACATCTTGGCAACTACTAATCAAAAATAATAAGGTCAGCACAACATACATCAGAAAAACAAGCAGAATATTGGATGCATTGGCAGCTCAGAACAGTTGTGAGAATTGCTCAACGCAGACGCCATGAAGAGTCATCTTAGACGAGACCGATTGCACTACTGTGCCTAGATTTCGGATAAGAGTTTATCAACCTATTCTGATCTCTACAGAGATGAAACAATAATTAAAGATAGGGTGGGAAGTGATTAATGTATGCAGAAAGCTAGAAAAAAAAACAGGATGGAATTTGTAGTAGATGGGAGAAGAGCCAACGCAGCTCCAAATGGATGAATACTAAGGAGGACTGTGAAAGCAGAAGTATCTAGTATAGTCTATGTTCTTAATTTAAGTAAATATCAGCAGCAATTGGTTATTATTTGGGGTTGAACAACATGCTCTAACCCTCCTTTCAGATCTGCAGTGTTCCTCTAAGCAATTTGTACCCCTTGTACAGAACACCTATATAGCTTTTGCTTCAATAAGCAAAACTGAACTGGCAGTGGGTGTAATACACTGCAAGCCAAACTTTTTATTAAAGAGTTTTTAAAAGATACCTGTTGTGACGCTGCAGTCTATATGATTTTATAAAAATTTGATGAGTGAATATAATGTAACTGGGATATGCTTCATGCAAAAGGTCTCTTGTAAGGTATCATTACAAAGCTTATTAGCTACTGAGTGTGATCATCCAATTTGTAGAAATGTACCACTCTTGTATCTGAAACCAGAAATATGAAATATAATTCTGATGTCCTACTGTAATTATGCAAAGTGTGGGCCATTAATGGTGGTTTGGAATCTTTATGACTCCCATTAACAAGGACCATTGTCTGCAAATGGCTGTGTTTTCCTGTAAGTCTTCCTGTATACCTGTGTGCTGGCAAGTGGGTAATGAAGTCTTGCAGTGACATGTGATGATGTCACCTGAACTGGAATCCATCTTTAACCTGGTGCTTTTCCAGTGAGAAGGAGGGGGTGGGAACCCAGAGAGGGACAAAGGATTCCCGCCTTATGCAAAAGATATATAAAGGAGTGAACAGAACAAAGAGGAGAGAGGGAGCCATCATGAAGAATCCCCTAGCTACGACCTGAGCTGGAACAAGAGCTGTACCAGGAAAAGAATTGTGCCCAGGACTGGAAGGTGTCCAGTCTGAGGAGAAAAAACAAAACAAAAAACACTTACTGAAGCATCTCTGAGGGTGAGATTATCTGTATTTAGTTTGATTAGACATAGATTCGCGCATTTTATTTTATTTTGCTTGGTGACTTGCTTTGTTCTGTCTGTTACTCCTTGGAACCAATTAAATCCTACTTTCTGTATTTAATAAAATCACCTTTTCTTTATTAATTAATTCAGAGTATGTATTAATACCTGGGGGAGCAAACAACTGTACATCTCTCTCTCTCTATCAGTGTTATAGAGGGCAAACAATTTATGAGTTTGCCCTGTATAAGCTTTATACAGGGTAAAAAGGATTTATTTGGGTTTAGACCCTATTGGGAGTTGGGCATCTGAGTGTTAAAGACAGGAACACTTCGGTTAGCTGCTTTCAGGTAAACCTGCAGCTCTGGGGCAAGTAATTCAGACCCTGGGTCTGTGTTGGAGCAGACGGGGTGCTGGAGTCCTGAGCGGGCAGGGAAAACAGGGATAGAAGTAGTCTTGGCACATCGGGTGGCAGCTCCCAAGCAGGTTTTTGTGATCCAACCCATCACACCTGTGCATAAAGTAACCCTCATGTACACCAGCAGGTGCGGCTAGTCAGGGCCAGACTTAGGTAAAATGGCACCCTGGCTGAATTTGTATTTTGGCAGCCCGATCCCCATGGGCATAGCACCTCTTCCATCGCCCCTGGCCCCTGTGGGCTCCTCCCCCCTCATGCACCCCCAATAGGGTGAGTAGATAGCAAGTGTGAAAGATCAGGACAAGGGGTAATAGGCACCTATATCAGACAAAGCCCTATCAGGACTGTCCCTATAAAAACAGGGCATCTGGTGACCCCAGCCCCCCAACACTCACCTCCTGCACCCACATGGGGAAACTGACTTAGACGCACAGAGCACCTGGCAACACTGCTGGCTCCCCCCTCCAACGCTGCTCCTCCACACCCCGAGGAGGCTGGGGAGCAAGGCCAGGGCTCCCTGCATCCAGGTCACTGTCCCCCCCGCAGGGCTGGGTAAGGGGAGGCCAGGAGAGCATCCGCTCCTGCTGCCTCACAGCCCAGCCCAGGTGGGGACAGTGACCTAGAGGCACAGAGAGCTTGGGATGCTCTTCACTCCCCCCCACTCACAGCCCCCTAGTGGGGCAGCAAGCCGTGGCTGTGCATCACCGCTCCCCCCCCCGCCCCATTCCTCCACTGGGGGGAGGCAGGGAGACCCCTGGGCACCCCCGAGCAGCCCTCCCCTGCCAGCCGCGAGCCGGTTCGGACACGACACGCCTGGCATCACTTCACTCGGAGCAGGGATAAGGGGGCGGGTGCCGCGCAGGGCTAGGCGAAGAGGAGACCCCCGGCAGGTGGGGACCTGCCCAGGTGCACAGGAGCGCGAGGGAGACACCCCCACAGGGGGCGCACAGCAGCGGGGGAGGGGGAGGAGAGCCGCCCCCTCCCCCAGCGGAGCGGGACTTACCGCCTGGGCCGCGGGGAGCCCGCAGGGGGGTCTCCAGCCCGGGCCGCGGGACCCTCCCCCTGGGGCCCGGGCGGCGGCACGACCCCTCGCTCGCTGCGCCGCTTCATCCTGCGCTCTGCGCCCGGCGCTGCCGCCCGCCGCCTTATCTGCGGGGGCGGGGCCAGGCGGGCTCGGACCCGCCCCCTCCGCGGCACCTGCGGGGAGGGGCGGGGCCAGGCGGGCTCGGACCCGCCCCCTCCGCGGCACCTGCGGGGAGGGGCGGGGCCAGGCCGGCTCGGACCCGCCCCCTCTGCCGCTTTGGCCCCTAGCCCCTGCTAGGAAGGCGGGGCTATAACCCGCTTAGCCCCGCCCCTCCCTGTGCCCCGCCCCCTGGCTGCCCTCTCCATGCAGCTGCCGCCCAGGTCTGGGGTGCAGGATTAGCTGCGTTGGGGGAACAGGGCAGCTCTGGGTCAGTCCCACCCCCTCACCTTCGTGTCCTCTCTCTGCTGCATCCGCTGGGGTAAGGGGAGGGGTAGCACGGCTCGGGGCTTTATGCCCCTTCTTCCCCTCTCTGCAGCACAGGCTGGGGAAGCAGGGTCAGTCACAAGAAATGGCCCACTGGGGTGCCAATTGGGGGGGCAGGCAGTGGTGAAGGCGGGCCTGTACAGACCGGTACGGCATACTGGTAAGAAGCCGGTACCGGCCCGTACCCAGCCGACGTTAAAGCACTGCCGCGGCAAAGGACCCTCCTTAAAGTGCTGCCGCTAATGTCGCTGCCCCTTTTGCCCCCCCCCCACCATAGGGATGCCGATGGGGGGGAGCAAAAGGGGCAGCTGCCCCAGGGCCAATGATTTAAAAGGGCCCAGGGCTCCTGGCCGCTGCTGCTGCTACCGTGGCAGTGGCTGGAGCCCTGGGCCCCTTCAAATCGCCACCGGAGCCCCAGGTGGTGTGGGCCAGGCAGCAAGGATGGGCAGCTGAGGGAGGCTGACCCCCCAGTCCCGCGCCTTCTGTCCGACACCTCTACAGTCCCAGACAGGTACAGTATAAACTCATGGGGCCTTGCCCTAGTAGGCTGTTTTCAAAGTTAAATGATCTATTCCAGGCTTGACGAACTGCAAAAAAGTGATAGAAAGTCATCTAGATTTTTCTACAATTGTTTCAATTGTTGTATTCAAGAGTTAGTAACAAAGTAAGAATATACATTAAAATTTTAACCTAACCAGTGTCCCTTAAGTGACTTGACACAAGATGTGAGAACATGTTAGTATTAGAGCTGAGTGGGTCTAATATTTATTTAATCCTCTTTTTTTAAATAGGAATTAGATACAGTGCCCTATCACCTAATTTCTAAGTTATTATTTGGGGGAAAAAATAGAGTTTTCAGGTGTCCTGGAATCATGGTTAAAGTTGTCCCCTCCCCCACCAAAATCTAAAATGGCACCCCTGTGGCCCAAGTGTCTGCCCAAGCAGCATTTTGTCAAAGTGTGTGAGTCATCCAGTTACAGAGAAATGCAAAAGCCAAATTCATGCACACCAAGCTCCTCCACTAATTATACAACTGGGAAAGGAGCTGGGTCTCTAGCTACATTTGTGACACAACGTTTTACAACAGATTGGGTTATGAAATGGACATTTGGCTCACTCATTTTCAGTGTCACAACCAAAACTGCAGCAGAGGGTAGTGTAATCACAACCAGCACATATAAATAGATTGGTGACCAGCACTGTTAAAAATAAAAGTTAAGCTTGATTTTCACCGGAGTCACAAAATGAACAATACGGCACTGCCAGCCTGGATGTGTGCTTGGGCTAAAGAGCGCTCTGGAAATGTAGGGAAACTAAGGAGTATAGCTTGGCTAGCAAACACTGTTGAATTATAATAACTTGTTGCAGTGTGTAATTAACTAGGATTCGTTACAGATATAATCTAGCACCTTGAGCTAGATCCCTGTATGCTGCCAAAATACCTGCGGTCCATGGGACATTTTTTGCCCAATCAGCACAGAGCTGCGGCCCATGTAAAATCCTCAGGGCCACACAGGTCCATTGGATGCAGCCCACACAACACATTGTGGGGCACATATGCGGCCCACAATAGTAAATAGGTTGAGAATTACTCAGCTAGATGAAAGCCAGCTAAGGTATCCCTTCAAGGCTCCTGGCTGCAGTGTCGACATACCCTGAGTCACTTAACAGGGCTGTCACTGTAATAAAACCAAACAAGCTAAGAATCCAAAAGGTTTTTAATAAGAATGCAAATGTGAATGGTACTTGAATTGCTGAGGAGAGAATGTCTAGACTTCACAATGGAGAAATTTGAGCTGATCTGACTAGATACCAGGGGAATGGAAGGAGCAGAGTTTTGCATTGTAGGTATCAAGTCAGACCTACCCAAGAAAGTAGAGGCAAATGGACAAATAAATTAAAAACCCCAATACTGTGGGCAGCGGGTATCAAAGGCCAGAGGACACTAAGCCTTTCCTAACCCAGGCCTTGGCCCCACCCACACTCTGCCCTGAGGCCCCACCCTCACTCCCCCTGTCCCCTGAAGCCGGCAGGGGCTCAGCTTGGGCCGGGCTTGGCTGGCCAGCAGCCAGGGGCAGCCCAGGGCAGCTCAGGCCAGTGGGCGGCTTAGGCTGGCTGGCAGCCTGGGGTGGCTCGGCCAGAGGCGGCTTGGGCCAGCCAGCAGTGGCTCAGACTGGCCCAGGAGTTGAGCTGGAGTTTGGGGCTGGCTGGTGGCCCAGGGGTCGGGCTGGTGCTTAGGGCCAGGCAAAGGCCCAGGGGTAGTGGCAGCCAGTGCAGCTGGGATAGGCTGGCTGGCAGCCCAGGGCAGCTGGAACAGGTGGGCCAGTGCTCGGGGTGTTTTGGCCAAGCCACGGTGGGGCTCGGGGTTCTGGCGGGCAAGGGGGGCAGAAGGGGTGGGGAAGGGGCAGGGGCAGGGCTGGGGGCTAGTCTCCCCAAAGGGGGAGTTCACCTGCTGCCCATGCCCAATACTGAGGCGTTACAATGATTCATGGGCCTGTTAACATCCCTAGTCTGCGAAAGGGGATGCACTTGGGGGACAGTTCAGAATGTACTGTGGTGGCAGGAGAAAAGCTTTGAGTAGTTTAAAAGCTGCTACAGAAGTGCCTGTACTGAAATATTTTGGGATTCATAAAAGAGCCTAATACCTCAGTCAATACAGCTTCACATGTGTTCGGGGCAGTCCTCCGGCAAGATGATCAGTTAGTGGCACTAGCTAAAATGCAGAAGAACTATGCTCAGATTGCAAAAGAAAAGCTAATGTCTTCGGTTGTGAGCAGTGTTGTAAGTATGTTTATGGGCAGAAGTCAATGGAGATGGGAAAGAAACCATAAACTTTTTCAAGTCATATCACAGAAACCATGGTGCAAAGCACTTCTGGACTTTAGAAAGTGATCATAAAATAGCAGAGGTCTGATCAAGTGGAAATTCTTATAGTGCACATGCTTTCAAATACAAATAGTTTTGACCGGCTCTAGTTATAATACCAATCAGCATCTATTATTTGAGGATATAATACTATTGTCCAGAAGTATCTAAATACCTTCCATGTAAAATCAATAGTAATGGTATATTAATAGTATGAGGTCAGAAACGGTAATCTGAATATGGAGAATTATAAGATCCGAGCCCATGAATCCTATTCTGGTCAGGTGAAGATACGATATCCAACTGTGAAATCTGAAATAAATACAGGAAACAGAATGTAAATAATAAATAAATAAAATATGGAGATATACCAATCTAATAGAGCTGTAAGGGACCCTGAAAGGTCATCAAGTCCAGCCCCCACTAGCAGGACCAAGTACTGATTTTGCCCTAGCTCTCTAAGTGGCCCCCCCTTAAGGATTGAACTCACACCTCTGGGTTTAGCAGGCCAATGCTCAAACCACTGTGCTATCCCTCCCATCCCTAAAAGCCCCTGCAATCATTTGGGATTGTAAAAATCTACTTGACTCTGGTATAACACATGGTTACAGTTTTTGGAATTAGAGCAAATTAAATACACCAATAAAGATAAAAAGTTGACGAAGCGCAAATGGATCTTTGGTAACATAAAGGCTGTGAATAAGATTTCATTAATACTTGTATGCAGGGTTCATAGAACTGCAGGGCTGGAAGAGAGATCATCTAGTCCAGTCTCCTGTGCTGAGGCAGGACCAGGTACACCTAGATCATCTCTCTTGTTTTCGGGTGCAATTCCGACTAGTAAGGGGTTCTGTCACCTCTTGTCCCATAACCAAGTGCCTTAAAATGCTCTGCTGCTGTCGCTCCCTGTCTGGACGCACCCAGCCAGCATTCAAGCATGCACTGAGTGTCTGTGTGTTCAGCAACTCACACTCCAGCAGCCTGCTTGTTATACCACAGCCACACTCTGGTCTCCACCAGCCTTAGTTACCACTGTCCGAGAGACCCCAACACACCCCCAGTCCTGAATTTCCCCAAAACTGCCCTGGCGTGTCCAGCCCTCTCCTGGAACACTCTGAGAAGTAAATGTGGTTCGTTTGCTCCTTTAGAGAGACAAAAGTACATTACAGCTTATGAACATAACTGGGGTAAATACACCCTTCCCTTCAAGCACAGCACTGAGTTGGTTTATTGAAAAAATAAAATAAGTGTATTAAGAAAATGACATAGGGTAAGAGATACCAAATAGAAGGAATACAGTGAGAAAGGATTACAAACAAACAAAAGTAAACATATGCTTTCTAATGGCTAAAATCTAACTTAATGAGCTACAGTCTTTGGTGAGGAAACTACCTTGAACAATCTTCCAGTCCCAGAGACTTCAACCCCCTTGACTCCAGGACCTGTCTTTCTCCACTTGCAAGAGCTCCGCCCCCTGTGTCTGTCTAGTGACTGATGCCAAGATGGCTTCTTCTCTCACACACTTTCCCAAACTCACAGTTTTGTCCCCAGACTCAGGATGTCCTCATGCTGTTCTTCCCTTCCTCTGGATTTCCCATTCCCCCTGCTGATTCATATGTAAATGGGGCTTCAATTGTTTTGATTTCACAATGCTACTTTCCCTCCTGGGGGAGGAATTTGTTTTTCTCTGGGTTTGGTCACAGCCTAATACCATTGATTATCCATATTGCCTCATATAGTGTAATACACATATTTCACAATGATATGAACCATCACTTTTATTGATATTGTATGCAAGCAGTTGATTCAATTGCTTATCCTTTGAGATCAGACCCCAGCAAGAGGATATTTCCTCCACTCGCTAGGTTCATGGTTTTGTTTACCTTTTACGTAAATGTCCTTAATTGTCTCTGCCTGACGACCAGGCTGGTCAGACAAACAAATAAACATTCCTTTGTCTAGGGCACACTGAGCTTATGCATTGCTTGCCAAACACAATTTAATAATTCTAGCATATATCTATAACTCTTTGTACGCACCATGCTCACGCAGCACGTAAGAATATTAATGATCACTGAGTTTTCCATTTTCCAATGATATCTTTCATGCCACCTTTGGGTATATATCAGGACAGCGGTGTGTTAGGTGTAATGAATATGTCAGGCCTGATAAGAGTTGCTGACACAGAGTAGTGAGGCACAAATGGGCCTCTGTGTTACACCATCCCTGACAGGTGTTTGTCTAACCTGTTCTTAAAAGCAGAAAATCCACAACTTCCCTTGGAAGCCTATTCTAGAACTTAACTACTCTTATAATTAAACAGTTTTTCCTAATATCTAACCTAAGTCTCCCTTGCTGCAGATTAAATTGATTACTTCTTGTTCTACCTTCAGTGGACATGGAGAACAACTGATCACCATCCCCTTTAT
>NC_048301.1:7311475-7332179 GCF_013100865.1 Trachemys scripta elegans | reverse complement strand
GAGGGGGCGGGGGGAGAAGTGAGCAGAGGGAGGGGAAGGGGCAGGGGAGCCGGTGGGGAGGGGTGCATTCAGCTGGCAGCAGCTCGCAGCTCCCTTTTGTAAAGCTGTCTCCTTAGAGATGTTAATGCTGCGTGTGCTGTCCCCGTGCAGGCTCCTGTGAAGGACGCTGGCCCAGAACAGCGGCAGGGGCTTGGGGTGCATTGTACCCTCCTGAAGCACTAACAAAAGCCTCCCCCTTTGCTTTGCAGTGGCACTTGGGGTGCAGGCGGCCGCTGTGCGAGAGCTTCGTTCACAGGAAGGTGAGTGAGGGCAGGGGGGAGACGTGGCTCTGGGGTCTGATCCTGGTTCCTGCCAGTTTTACACCAGTGGAACTCCATTAACTGCAAGCGGGTGGCTCCTGGCTCAGGCTAGCGTAGGTGAGAGCAGAGCTGGGACGTGCCCCTGTTTGGCTGGCCGCAGTGGCTGTGTGGATTGACGACATTGTCCGGGTTGCTAGGGATGGACAGTGATGCTTTTGTTTGTACTGGAAGAGAGCAAAGCCCGTGCTCGCAAGATTCACATGGTCACTTTTCTTTGCCGTTAGATAACCCTTCTTGTCCCTGCGTGGGATTAACTTGGGGTGAGGGGGAGAATAAGCAGCATCTCTGGCTATTTGGCTGGAATATATCCAGACCTTCCTTCCCAATGCTATTACTAACGCTGTCCATCACTAAGGAACTGGCTGGCTTTTCACCATTCATGCTGGTGTCTCTTTGCGTTTTACTGGGCTTGGACAATAGAAACCGGCTAGTCAGTTTCATTGTTGTTGCTTGCCCGTTGCCTGCTCCGGCTGCGGGCCCTTGCACAGTGCTGCTAGGTTTGAGTTTGGTTGGAATCCAGACGAGCTGTTTTTTATTGATAGCCTCAGGGTTTTGAGTCTATTTCCATTAAAAGATGTGTTTTTGTTTTGTTTTTTTCAAGTTTGTTTTTTAAGCAATATAAATTTTGGGCCTAAGTTACCTGACTCTACACTTAAAGAAACAGATGGTCCCTGCCCTTTAGGTTTTAATAATATTGGTTGTCTAGTGATTGATCTGTTACTGAAAGCAAAGCTACCTCGGTAAGTAAGTTTACAGACAGCATCTGCTGTCTGGTAGTAAAACATGAGCTCTTTAAGATTTTGGACAATCTAGAAAGGTGTTTGGCAGAAGGCAGGGCATGGAGATGCAGCTGCAAACAAGGAGAAAATCCTGACACATCCTAGTCCCTGATTCTGCAGTTTGATCTGCCGGGGCACACCCCTGCCATCACATAGTTTCAGCTGCAGGATTGGGGCCTCAGAAATGGCATGGAAGCCCGGCGCATCCACCTAGCAGAATTATACAGTGAGAGAGGGAAAACATGGGGTTTTACCTGCTGGGTGAATTAATTCTTTATTTTTCTTAATCCTGTGAATCTTCTTGGATTTTCATTTGCCCAACTGAGGGGAAAATGGTAATAAAAAGGTTACGGTGCTAAAAAGCCTGATGCCTGCTATTAAATAGATGCTCAGTGGTATGGCAGTGAGTCAGCATCGATAGGCTAGGGAGAGACAAAAGACTTATCAGTGCAAGTACAGGGTTGAGAACTCCTTGCAAATTACGTAATTGCTTATTTCCAGACAAATGGGATGTTGTGGGATATATCTGCCGCTTGCTTTGTTTACTTTGAAAATAATTAGCGCTGTGTATATACCTTGGGTTTTACCACACGACGGGTTTCTAAAGTTCTTGCGATGTGCAAATTGCAGTCGTTCCTATAATCAAAACAGATGGGCACATTGTTTTTTCTTATTGATGCGAAGGCTTATTATTGAGGCTCTTACAATGCACATACTGAAGTGTTGTGAATATTCAAAACGGTGCGCTGCTTTCTGAGCTATTAACATAGATTTAGAGCACTTTATACACAATTTATCTTTTGCTAGTCTGTCAGGGAGCGCAACATGGTTAGCAGAATTCCCTTTCCCTGCCAACTTTAAAAGGCTTTAAGAGTTTGATTGGAAATACAGGCTGTGTTGAAGAATTAGATGGGGGAACATGGTGATAGATGAGCGTGAGGTTCACAGTGACTAGTATTGGGCTGCAAAAATTATTAGTCTACTCAATGGGACAGTGCAGATGCCAGCTGTAGAATTGACTTTGGTAGTGACCCTTGAAGAGAGTTCAGTGTGTTGTAAAGTGACTTACTGATACTAAGGTGCCATTTGCAAAATTGTCTTTTGGGGTTTTTTTTCCCCCCTTTGGCTTCTCTGCCCCCGTTGCCTTTTTGCATTGTCTGACACGTCAGGGAACTGTTGCTCTCATGAGATGAAATAAGGTACTGCAAGACTGTGAGTGGCATGGATTTATTTTAGAAATTATTCTGAAATGCATAAAAAGCAAAGAGCCTGGGTTTGCAGAAGATATATATTGGAAGTAGGTGGTGAATCATGCCAATGTAGACGCTGCTCCGATGGCTGAGAGAGAGAGTTCATTAACTGGCAGAGATAATGACTTTAGATAAGACAACCAATCACAGACCTTTCAGTGAGCTCAAGTATCAGTCATTTCAATGGATGTTTTATTTATCTTGTGAAAAGGCCCTTTTTTTAAACATGACCTTTTTTTTTTTTTTTTTTTTCTTCTCCTTGCCATATGCCTGTGTAATTCCTATTGTCAAATCAGTGGAAAGAGAAGAATAAGTTACAGTTTAACCTGTCAAACTATGATCTTGCTTTTCGGTGTGGGAGGAGTGCTGCAAAAATGGCTTCTTGTCTTCTAAAATTAATGTTCTTGTTTTGATGGTGGTTTATGATACAGCACTCTAATAAGAATGTCTAACTCACAATCATTCAAATCTGCAAAGCAGTGAAGACTAATGGCAAAACCATAGGTACCGTATCATTGCTATTCCTTGAATTACTTTTGTGATCCTTTAGAGATAGCTTATTCATGAATATAAAAAAATTAGGGTGCAGGGCAGTAGCTTAGAGAAACGTTTTTGGACCAACATAACTTAAATGGACAGGATTAAATGTGGCCGTGAAAATGAAAAATTACAGTAAATGATATTCCTTTAAAGGAAAGTGGCCAATGCGCTGATTGGTTTTCCTCCTATAGCAACGTTGCTTTGTTGTTGATTACAGACTTACAAATGCAGTATTCATTTGTGCTGTGCTAATTGTATTGTTCTTACCCGATCATGTTACTGGTTGATCAGGTAAATCTACCTCTCCATTGGTTTTATACGAAAGCTTGAAGTTTGATATTGGTTCGAGAGTTTACCATTCTAAGTAGCAGTCATCTCTGGAACCTGTGTTATTAAATTTAGCTTGAAATTAAGTTGTAGCAGGTCTCTGCAACATATATTGTGAAGGTTATCTGGTTCTCTTGAGAAGGTAGATTTAATCTAAGAGGTTTGGAAATTAGCAGGAAGGTAGAATTGGTCTCCTCCACAATTAAAATATTTTCCTTTCATCCTCTATACACCTGCTTCTTACTGTGATGCTTCACAAAATGTATGTGTAGGGAAGGATACCTTCATTATAAATATTTATTATAATATCCAACCTTTTTTCCCAAGTTTATTTTCTATTAAGAATCTCCCATAAAACTTCCCTGATGCTAACTGGAAACTTGCTACACTGTCAATTTCTGTTGGTGGATTTGTCCCTTCTAAAAGTTTCACCATCTTCTAGTTTTAGTGCTTTTCCAATACTTGTAAGGGCTGAAGCCACCTTGAGGCTCTGATGAACGAAGAGCCATCGGTATGTTAAAGCAGATCAATCTTTGGTTTTCTGTGCTGAACCATCTGTTGAAACGTTTAATGTTGGGAGAGTAAATACAAGGGCTTCAGTGCTGTAAAACAGATACAACGAAGGGTTGAATGTGAGGCTGAGCAAAACTACTTTATCAAAATCCCCCCCCCCCCCGGATATATTAAAAAAAAACTTGGAGACCGTATCTCGCAGCTAGTGAGTGATCCCTGACGTGGGCGACTCTATCAGCTTTGCTGAGCATTGCTCTTGCTGTAGCTTTTATTATGCACTAGTATGGGGAGCGACTGAGCAGTAAGACAAGCCAGACATTCCATCTAGGAGCTCAGCTGCTGGGCCATCTGGAGGGGAGATGAAAGGCCTGAGTTTAACTCTGGCTTTGTATTTTTTTGTTTTGTTTTCCCCCTCTCCCCGTTCTAGGCCTTCTTTCTCCTGCCAATCTGCCTTCTCTCACATCTCCCCTACCGCCCCCAAGGGAACATAACCCGCAGCGGTGACACAAAGTCAGTTTCTGCACTTGAAATTGCTGGAGGTCAGAGGCGCACTACAGTACAGTGTTCTGCTACTGCTGGCTTGGGTAACTGGGCTCCTTGATGGTGGCTCGCACACGCCTTGGCTTTTCTGGTGCCCGTTGATGAAGTGAGGTCATGAGGCAAGAGCTCTTTAAGCACTGCTGAATAAGGCAGAGAGATGAGCAGGCATCTTGACTCACTTTACAGAGTGTCCTGGAGCCTGGATTATAAACTGGAGGGTGTGTGGGGGAGGCTGCCCCAGCCTCTCTGGTTGGCTTCAGGTGAAGATGATTATTAGATGGCCTACAGAAAGATCTAGCTATCTAGCTAATCAATCTTTTTAAAGCTGTTGAGATGTTATGGGAAAACATGCAATGCTTTCCTGGAGAGTGGGGGAAGGGAACACGTTCTCTGTGCAGCTGGGGAGGGACTGCTAAGATTTCTGAGTTTTGAACCTGAAGTATTCCTTGATCTTTCCCCTACCATGGTCCGGAAATAGGCCTTGCAGTGTGTCTGAAAGATCACTGAACTCTCTCCTCACTGTCCAACAGAGGCAACAATTTAGGGTGTGCTCTGCCAACAATGCCAGCTTTCATTGCTCATCGGTCTGACTTTCTCCCCGACACCTTTGCACTTTGCCCTGTCCCTCATGCATAAGTGGAGCTCCCTGAAAAATCCCTAACGTTACCACGCTCTTTCACTCACCTCCACTGTAATGCATAAACAACACTGGACAATAGGTGGGCAGCTGGTGTGCTGTGACTGCTGATTATTGCAATAATCATATTGGTCTTGCTGTTCCCTTGGCCTCCACAGGATGCCCCAATCCTCCCCCGCCCACATCTTTTCCATACCCACCTGTTATCTCATTGTATACTTGCATTATAAGCTTTTTGGTGGAAGGACCATCCTTCTGATAGATGCATGTGCAGCGCCTAGCACAGTAGGTTCCTGACTGGGACCCCTACGTCGTACCACAGTACAAATAATAAGAACCCATTATGGAAATTCTTTTGCCACCAGCCCCCTTCATTTTTTTAAATCTGGGGCCTTTCAATGCTGCATCCGACTTCAGCTGACATGGTGCAACACATGGGCAAAGCTGTCTTTAAGGGCTGGTTAACGCAATGAAGTTTTATTGTGTCTGAGCACAGTTTACTCCTGCAGGAATTTTGTGCCAAAAAATTCTGTGCACAATATTTTTAAATTGTGCATATTTTAGTTGTCAACAACAAATATTCCCCCAGGAGTGACCATTAAAGATAACCCCTATGACAACCCAATTCCTGTTTCTCTGCCCCCTTCCCCTCAGAGCCCAGCTGCAGGGCCCCTTCCGGCCCAGACACCCATACCTCCTACCCCCAGAGCCCAGCTGCAGGGCAACTCCCAGCTCAGAAACCAATACCCCTTCCCCACCAGAGCCCAGCTGCAGGGTACCCCCCAGCCCAGACACCCACACCCTTATCCCCCCCAAAGCCCAGCTATGGGGGATCCTTCCAGCCTAGCCACCTGCACCCCCTATCTTACAGAGCCCACGTGCAGGGCCCCCCATCTCAGACACCGGCACTCCTCCCCCCTGAGCCCAGGCATCCAGAGGGAGAAACAGCCTGATGCTGGGTGTTTGTAGGGAGTTTCCTGCATGTAACCCCTTTCCTTCAGGGCATGCCAGCAACTGCATCTGCTAGGAACTCTCCAGCTCCACCTCTCTTCCCACCCCCTCTCCTCCCACAATACCTTGTATTTGCAAGCTGGGCTCTGGTGGGTCCAGCAGCCCCTGATGGCAGCCAGGAGCTCTACAGCCCATTTCTGCAAGGGAAAAAGGAAATTCTGTGCAGAACATGAATTCTGCATTGCTCAGTATTCCCCCCAGATGTCAACAATGGTGTTAACTGCCAAACTTCTGAACATGATTCATCCCAGGCTGTGCTGATTTCCAAGCAGAGGTCAGCATCATGTCCGCTCACACGAGGGTTCAGACACAGTGTAGGCCAGTCCAGAGATAGGAAGAACCCAAGCCATTTAGAGTCTTGTAGTTGAAACCCACAGCTGTGTATTGCACCAAACTCATCTATGCTTGAAATGCTACAGCGGTACAGCAGCAGAATCGCAGCTGTGCCGCTGCAGCGCTTCATGTAGACGCTATCTACGCTGGCAGGAGGGTCATAGGTAATCCACCTCCCTGAGAGGTTAGCACTGTCTACAAAAGGGACATAGATCGGCTTAACTGGGTCACTCAGAGATGTGGATTTTTCACCCCCCTGAGCCACGGTCAGTCTAGTTTTCTTGTGTAGAACAGCTCTATAAGCCAATGCAGATGGGAGTTTGGGTGTCACATGTTCCCTGTGGGATGTGTGCCTACACTGCATTCTGCAGTTCCAGAGTTGTGTGCAGGTGTAGGTCCCGGCTGAGTGCACTTCAGTAAGTAATCCTGGAGGTGACAGTGGTATAGACCGTTGTTGTTGTTTCTGCCATTGGTGCTCACTTCACCAGCCTCTTGTCTGAATACCAAAGTGAGCTGTAAAGATGATGCGAAGGGCAGGGCATATAGGAGCCACAGTATCTGTAGCAGAGAACAAAAGGGGCCTGATTCTTCATTGTTCTACTCCTTGTGTAGTCATTCATGCGAGTGCACAGTGGGTGTAAGTGATTACACAAGGACCAAGGCAATTCAGAATCCAGCCCATGTGTTGAGAGCATGGCCTGTCGGCTGGCCTGTCTTCTCCCCTGGGGATTTCTGAAAGCTAATTATCAAAGATCATCGACTTGAGGCAGCTTTATCGCTGATTAGCCCTCTGCCGCTGAATGCTTGTTAGGTCTGATTTTGCGGCTTGCTGTGCTCTTGAAGAGCATTGAGATTCTTCAAGCTTGTTTTTTTTGGGCAGTAATGTCAGTAGCCGTCAGAGTAACTTAGCGGTCCTGAATGCCTGCAGGTGTTGCTAATAAAAGCAAAAGTACCCTTTGACACGACTATTTCATGGTCCCTGTTCTGCAGGAGACCCACGATGAAGAGGGGAGGGGAGAGATCCACGCTCCTCACAATTAGCACTTTGGTCAGGGATTCTCCCATTGCAATGTGGGTGCCGTTGAGAGTCCCAGCCTGAATGTGCAAGACAAAAACGGATACAAAACCTCCTAAACTTGAGAGGCCTTGGGCTGTGATCTCAGGCTGCATGTTTGCGAAGTCTCTTCTGGCTTAGAATGTCTGCTTGTGCCTGTCCCTCCAGCAAAACAATTCTCCGAGAGCCCAAACCCTGTGCAGAAGGTCCTGGGTTGCATGCTTCTAATGACCATGTCGTCTGTCGGCATATGTTTCCATGCTCCGTTACATGTGTGAGACAAAAATGCAAATAAATGGCCATGTACATATATGCAGAAAGGGTGGTTGGCCAGCTAATTCCACATAAGGCCTTGCGAGCTCATCGGCAGTCATGAATGATGGCTTGTTCCAGAGTTTTAAGAAGAGGGATAAATGTACACCGGAAAGTGCGTCTACAGAAGCTGCTTTGTAGCCATGTCTGATCCCATTGTTCAGTGTCATTAGCAAGGCTGGAAACACCAAAAACTGGTTTAATAAAATGACGCGCGTGTTCTGAGTTCTTGGCAGTGTTCTTTTTCCATTTCTGGCAGGAAATTCTGCTTCTAGCCCATGTATAACGGAGATTGGGTCCTTTGATTATTAATTCATTTGCATAACCCCAGGCTGAGCTAACTTAATCCCCGACTTTAAGGAAGGTGGGAGGCAGCGGGGGCCAAAAACGCTCATGCAGGTGTGTGTGTGTAATCCAGTATCATTTCTGGGTGTTTTTTAAACGTGCAGTTCTGTGGCAGGGTTATTTTCAGAGAGGAGTTTTGTTCAGCTCTGCTGCTCTTTCACTTAATGGCTCACCTTGCACATGTCCTGGCTTGCAGCTTTTCAGTGCTCCGCATTAATGAGCTACAAGTCAATAAGAGCCCTGCCATGGTTGTGCTCTTTGCATGGACTTGAGACCTTGATAAGAATTTGACCCATATGCGCTGGTTTCCATGACATAGTACCATATTTGCTTTGGGAGCTCCTTTCGTGAGTGCTGACAGAGTCCTGGGGCTACGCTTGACCTGGCCAAGGCTTCTTAGCCTATGTGCAATGTACCTTAGGTGGCATGTGATCAGGATTCATCACCAAATTTGGTCTGCTGGTTGGATCGTTAGCTTGCCCAGCTCCGGCCAGGTACTGACGGGGAGCGCGGCATGAACGCTGATCCAGGCCAAGGAGTTGTACTGAGATTGGCCTCGATATACTCTGCTCCCCAGAGCAGGAGGGTTTGTACAGTTTAATGAGCCACTATGTTGAACTGTAGAGAAAAACCTCAAGTGGTCTTGCATGCTACTGTCATGCCAATCTCCTCAGTTGCTGTGGACATAAGCACTTGAGCTACTTGTAGAGAAGGGGGCAACCCAGACTTTAGTTAGAGAGAGAGTGTGTGTGTGTGTGTGTGTGTGTGTGTTAGAAGTCAGTCTTTTTTTCTTCCTAGAAAAGGGAGAACACTGCTACATGCAGTCTTTCCGTTGGTGAAAGTGGTTGCTGGTGCTATTTGATTTTTCCTGCTGGTAAACAACCCAAGAGACGGGCAACATGTAGGATGGAAAAGATGAAGCAAGCTAGCATGGTCCGAGTAGAAATGTCTGTTCTTGGATAACAGTATGTTGTATAGCATTGTCGGAGCGCATGGTGTGGCCCTACCTACAGTCTAATAACAGGCAAGGGTAAAAGGTGGAGGACAGCAAAGATGTGACACGAGACATTTCAGACGAGGGGCTCTAGAAATCTGTCCCTTAGTTTTGCTTGACACCGTTGACCTACAGTCAGCTCTGTTTCTACTGTGTGTGTTGTTTTTCTTCTTGCTATTGCAGACAAAGCATTACCTAAACCACCTAGGGAATAAACGTAGCTCCTGGGAACACTCTCTTCTTACACCACCTCATCTGCTGGCTCCAGTGAAGCTAAACAAGCCGCGTTTTGATGAACTGCTGCGAAGCGGCTAGTACTATCATGTAAACAGGGAAGCTCTTTGCATCAGCCTGACTCATTCAGTCTTTTGTGGGAGGGGGAGGGTCCCCTCTGTGCAGTGCAGAAATAATTATGCACTGGGTCTCTGCTGAATAAAGCAGAGCTAATGAGTATTGCTAACCAGGCCTTCGGTGCTACACCAGGGCCACTCAGCCAAAAGACACTCCTTGCAATTCATGTTTGTATTGAAGATAACGTTTAGGGTAAGTTACATGGCTCTAGTATCAGAAGGGAGCCGTGTTAGTCTGGATGTGTAAAAGCAGCAAAAGTGGCACCTTATAGACTAGCAGACGTATGAGCTTTCGTGGGTGAATACCCACTTCTTCACTGGAGCAGGATGAGGTCCTTCAGTCTGCTAAAATTCTCAGGTCAGGTGACCTAAGATGGAAGTAGATGCCACCTCCCTAATGTAATTGGTCCTAATTGATCTGAAAACTTGAAAAAGGCTTGCATGAGAATTGCCTTCTGCTGTCCATTTAATCACTGGGCTTCAGAGCTTCCTGAACTCAAATAGTGGCCAAGTAGGATTTTTTTAGGGCTGTCAAATGATTAGAAAAATTAATCGCGATTAATCGCACTGTTAAGAAAAGAATACCATTTATTTAAATTTTTGGATGTTTTCTACATTTTCAAATATATTGATTTCAGTTACAATACAGATTACAAAGTGTACAGTGCTCACTTTATATTTAGTTTTGATTACAAGTGTTTGCACTGTAAAAAGACAAAAGAAATAGTTTTTCCCAATTCACCTAATACAAGTACTGTAATGCAATTGTATCTTGCAATGCTGGCTACAAAAGTGCCATGCAAATGCCTGTTCTCACTTTCTGGTGACATTGTAATAAGAGGGCAGCATTATCTCCTGTAAATGTAACCAACCTTGTTTGTCTTAGCAATTGGCTGAATGAGAAATAGGACTGAGTGGATGTGTAGGCTCTGAAGTTTTACATTGTTTTGTTTTCGAGAGCAGTTTTATAGCAAAAAAAAAAAAAAATCTACATTTGTAAGTTGCATTTTCAAGACAAAGAGATTGCACTACAGTACTTGCGTCAGGTGAATTGAAAAATACTGTTTCTTCTGTTTATCATTTTTCAGTGCAAATATTTGTAATCAAAATATACACTTTGATTTCAATTACAACACAATACAAGATATATATGAAAATGTAGAAAAACATCCGCAATATTTAATAAATTTCAATTGGTCGTCTCTTGTTTTGCAGTGCGATTAAAACTGCGATTAATTGCAATACAATTTTTTAATCGCGATTAATTTTTTTGAGTTAATCACGTGAGTTAACTGTGATTTAATCAACAGCCCTAATTTTTTCTTAATTGAAATGGGGGAAAAAAGTATCTCTGAGAAAGAACTAAAACTCACCACCTTGATGGATTCAGAATCCCAGAAGAAATCATCCTAGCAGGAAACCCCAGGACCTGACTAGTTTTTCCTAAATCTCTGCTAGAAATCAGGGAGCGCTCTCTGTTTTCACCCAGTTCAAAACAATAGGGAGAGTGGGTGGTAATAGCTGATTTTTGATGGTCTAAAGGTCGTTGTGTTTTTCTTTCAGCATCACCCTCTATTGATGCAGATTGAGTGTTGCTGCAGGTAACATGCGTGGGTGAGAGAGAGCTCTTCTCTGTTGCTGGGTTGTGGAATTCAGTAAAGCCAAGATGTATTAGAGCTTCTGAAAAATCCTCAGTGCAGAGGCCCAGAGCCAGCCGAGTAGCATGTTCTTTCGCCCAGTAGGGGCAGTTGATTTGTTTCTCCTCTCTGGCATTTTAGCCTGGTTTCACGTCAGTGCTTGGATTGCTACACTTCTCACTCGGCACTGCTGGTGAAACTGTTTGCTGTGCAATTGCCTGCATCACTCAGCGTGCAAAAGCATGTCCGGTAAAGCCCTTCATCAGTGTAACCATCCAATGTCTCTTCCTCCCAGCAGGTGAGCGAGGTGGGTGATGGGATGGATGAAGCCGAGCAGGACCAGTATGAAGCCCGTCTCAAGGAGCTCTTTGACAGCTTTGACAGCACAGGTACTGGATCCCTTGGGCAGGAGGAGCTGACCGATCTGTGTCACGTGTTACATCTGGAGGAAGTGGCTCCTGGAGCGCTGCAACAGACGCTTCTGCAAGGCAACCTTCTTGGCAGGGTAAGGCCGACTGATTGTGGAGGGAGTAAGTGGCAGAGGCCATGTGCCCCTGCCAAAGCCAACAAGCATGTCCTACCTCATGCAACTGTCTAGCAAAGGGGGATAATGAAAATGTGGGGCGTGCCCTGATTGTTGCATCTCCGTGGGAGCACATGGGAACTTTTGGTTATTGAATTCAGAATCCCGGTCGTTCCTGTAAATTAACGGCTTCCGTGACTTCTTGCAAGGGAAGAGGCAAAAAGAGCACTAGTCAATGAAGCTGCTTTTCCCTGCAAACTGTATTTTGCAGGACTTCTCTCAGTGCTCCCTGTTCTAGGCTAATGGCCTGACCTAGGCCGTTTCTAGGCTAGGGCAATCCGCAATGGGGTAACTGGTTACACTGGCACCAAACCCTCACGTAGATATGGTGCCCCAGGGCACAGCAGGGCTTGCACTGGTGTGTTACCCAACTGAGATGCACCAAGGCAGCATATGCACATGAGGGGTTTGTGAAGATGTAACCATGCTGATGTTGCTAGGTGAAGGAGGCGGCTTATCTCCTCTGCTGTAAAAGGTAATGACCCTTATACAGTGACTCTCCTCTCGGCTGCTTGGAAGCAGGAGCCAAAGTGACTCAATTCGGACGTAATCTTTACCATAAGAAAATAGCCTGCTTTTCCCTATGGCTTTCTCTTGAACTGAAACAAGTGCACAGAGCTGAAAGAGGAATTCGTGACAATGAGGAAGAAAACTATTGCTAATGGATACATTTCTTAAGACTTTAAGGAAGTCTGTCACACTGAGTCTTTGGGCTAGAGTCACTTCCTTTCCGATGCAGAGCGGAGTGACTTCTGCTTCAACTATTGCACTCAACTAAGGGGGTTTGTTTACACACAAACTGCCTTTAACTCGGATGTTGCCCTGATTTAATTAAACTGGTGCAGCTTTGGTGCACTCTTACACTCGTTTAAACCTGTTTTCATCCGATGTAAGATGATGCATCAATTTAGCTTATGCTTGTTAAATAACAGATATAAACCAGATTTAAACTGATGTAAGTGTGTCCTCACACATAAAGTTGCACCGGTATAACTCAATTGGGGCAACATTAACACGTCTAGTTAAATGAGTGCAACATTTAGACCGGCTCTTATGACACTCTGTCCAAATATACTCCTGGCAGCAGGCTTGGAAACGGGCCATCATTGGTTCTACAGGTGTTCATTAACTTTCCATGCAAGTGATCTGGCTTTGTTTCAGTTTTGAAACTGTTTGTGTTTAAAGTATTTTCCCTTTATTTCTTCCATGGGGTGGTGGTAAGAAGAAATCCTGTGACTTTGTGCTCCAGCAGCCTTCCAGATAGCCGGGAGGGGGTGTTCAGTCTTTGTCTAATGGCCTCAATTATTATAGAATTCTTAAAACTGAGGCTAGTTTCAGACATGACTTTGATCTTTTACATTTACAGTCCACTGTATCCTCCCACTCTACAGAGAGCATGGGATTTCCTCAGATGTAACCAGAATACTCTGCTGTGACTCCTGAGCGGGTGGATTATGTGGAGGAGCAGCTGTGGTCTGTGAATTGTTCGCCACAGCCGAGCTTCCCTCTTGTTAGATCACGGCATCTGTGTACAGTGATACTGTGTACCAGATTTGGTACCGGCTTGTCTGGATAACGGGGGTGCAAGTGAATGCACCTGTTTTTAAAGCAGCATTAGGGTGTGATGGTTGCTTTATAGACTTCAAGATCAGCCTGTTGCTCAGTGTGAACCAGGTGCATCATGGGACTTTCAAACTGAAAACAAATGTCACGTGTTGCTGGGCTGTATCCTATTGCACAAGACGCCTGCCCCTGAAAATGAAGAGCTTTGGTGCTTGAAAGCCTTTGTTTGATAAAACTCCTTAAAATCAGGAAAACAGAGGAAGCTAGGGCCAAGTTTCCTCTGCTTCAGACTAGGGCAAGTGCAATAATTTAACCTGCGAATTTCTCACCAAACCTAATCTTCCTCAGACAAAATAACTTTGTAAAAAAGAAACTTCCTCCCCCTTGGGTTGAGATTCTCTTGCTGATAGGACTTGCTGGCAGGGAAGCATTAATGGATACAAGAGGAGACTTCTGACCTTTCCAAATAGCAGCATGGCATTTGCTTGAATACTAGTTACTTCCCACACCAGCTCGAACTTTGTCCGTTCAGACGCCATCATCCGGCTTCACTGCGGAACATGAGAGCAGACGGGGGTGAGGAATAAGGGGTGCCTCAAAAGCCTGGTTGCTTGAATTTTGCCAGGGAATTTGGCCAGCTATGCTAGCTGTAAAGCTAGAACGAAGTCCCTTGTCAGATGCCCACTTGGAGAGTAACAGGGACAAGGTAAAAAGGAAACGTTGGAAACGCTCAGCCTAAAGAAAAGAAGAGGCTGCTATTAAAGAATGTCATGAGGACTGAATCACTCTTTGCGTAGTTATCACAACGTGCTTAATCTCCTAAAGCTTTCCTGAGGCGATGACAATGTTTTGGGGTTTTTTTTGGCTTTGGGAACAGTTGTGTTATAGTCTCGTGTCTTAATGAGAGTTCTAATAATCTCTGTCTTCAGCCTCTCCTCACGCCTCCCCGCTTACCCCACTTGCTAGTGGCATCAATGGTCCATGCCTGAGTATGAACCTGATTTAATGGTTATCAAATCCTTTGGGCTTCCTAGGGAGGTTGTCAAGAGACTGGCAGTAAACACGCTGCTCCCTAATGGAGGTCTATTCCATCAGCACCAATCTAGTTCTTGCAGATGGTTACTCTCCACACTGAGTGGCTTTTGTTTTGTGTATTTAAAAAGCAACCTTGTTTTAAAGGACACTTGTGCGGTGGGGGAGAAATGAACTGACATGTCTAAGCAGTTGCAACTCGGCAAGTCATGTGCCAGCTTTTGTATTTGATGTTTGCCTATGAATAATGAATACACGAAGTCGCGGCTTGTAGTATGGTATTTTCCCAGTGCCCCGGTGATGAAAGTTTTTATATATGAATGCATACAACAAACACTGCTTCTGATGTTCTTGGTGGTTATCTGGAATCATGTCAGTTTGAATTAAGCTAGCATACCACTTTCTGTGCATAAAACTCTAAGGATTAACAAATCCACTCTACCTTCCCAGTATGTCTTGGTTATAGAAATCTGATAGTTTGTCTTGCAGTAGGACTAACCCAACTCTCACTATCCTTTCTTATCTCCATTGTGTACTAAGGCAGTGCTCAAAATAACCCTTCAAATTCCTCTGTGGGGTGCATTTCATTGTGCCTTTTGAAATACAGTAGCCAGTGTGCTTGTACATTTCCATCTATTTTGTGGACTTTAACAGTTAACAATGGTTCTTGCATCATAAATGCTCAGTAGGGAATAAAAAAATTAGTGTTAGTGTGACTTTTTTGCATCAGTTGTGCTTCTAGTTCAGCCACACTGAAAATGTACGAGGTGCCTCCCAAAACAAGGAGACATGGTCCCTGCCTTAGAGTTGAAATGTGAGGCTAGACCATGTAGCCATTGGAATGTATTTTACCTAGTTCCTTTCAGATGGCAGAAGCTTTATGCTGCACTGTAATAGCGGAATGTTTGCTGCTTGTGAAGGATCAGTTTAGTTTTACAGCTACATAGGTTCATACAGATCTCAATAGTGATTCCTTGCATCTAGTTAGCATTTAATGCTGTCAATCACTTTCCTCTAGGGCCTCAATGATAAAACTAGCTCTTTAAGGAAACTTGTCTTTCAAATGATTTTCAACAAAAGGAGACAAAACCAAAGTTTCCATCCCAAGAATCTTAAGTTTAAAGAACTACCAAGGAGAGTCTGTTTCTGGTAGTGCTATATGCTATTCCTTCATGCTGTATAAAGACGGCATCCTAACTCTCTTTCCTGCTGATCCTGACTTCTCTTTGATGGGAGGACTTTGGTATTGGGAGGACTGAGTTGGTTCCATTGCAGAAGGCTAAAACCTCTGGCTGTCCCAGCCCCTGTTTCTGGGGAGTATTGAGGCTCCGGCAGTCCAAGTATCCAGCACATTATAGAGACACGTATTAAACAGCATACAGCTTACGCTGTGCCAATACATACTGGAGTTGGGTGGGCGGCCTGGCCTGGCCTGGTCTAAACTGGGGTTCGTAGCCACTGAGGTAGATACACCCATGCAACCCATAGTGCTGATGTGCTGTACTCGTGTAAACTATACCAGGATTTAATGCAGATTGAATCCTGTGGTGATGCCAGTGGTTAAAACTCGGGTGTAGACAAGGCTGAAGACTCTCTTGTGGCCTTCTTCAGGAGAAGCTGGAAGAGGTCGGGTTTCAGACTGATACGCCTGATGTGAAACGCAAACAGGTGAACATGCACAGAGAGCACCTGCTCCGTTTGTTTTCCTTTTGCAGCTCACCTTTAAAGGGCTGCCTGCTGCCTCCCTGAAATCTCTTAGCAAAGTCTGCCACGATAACGTTCTGTATCTCTCTTCCATTCTGGAATTTTTTGTGTGTGCGCATATAAAATGGACTCTTTAAGAATTCATCTATCCCCAGTTTATTCTCCACCTGAGGTCGTTTTCTGTCTGTGACAGTATGGTTGGTTGCTGTGGGAATGAATTCGCAAACAGAGGATTATGTCTTCAAGTCGAGAATCTTCTATGAAGAACAAGGAAAGGGAAATATAAGAAGCTGGTAACCAGATTCTCTCATGGGAGAGGTAACTTGAAGAGTGTTGATTTGGCTTGTGTTGAGGCGAATAGTGAAAATAATGAATGGTTTGACACGCACACCAGCATAGGGTCCCTTCTAGGCCTATATTGCTACGATTCTGTTTTTTTCTTTCTAGTGCTGATAAGGTGCTAGTTTATAGGAAGCTTCCTTCTAAAAATGGGTCTCAGGATTTCTAAACATTGTCAGGAAAATGCTGCAACCTGCAGTGCAATTCGCCTCTGATCACTGTGGGGAAACTGAGCCATCCTATCTATACATATTGTCTGTTGATTTACTTGTACTTGGATAATTCTTCTCACCTGGGACAAGATGCCTTATTCAGTGGGTGAATACAATATAATTTAGTCTTTGTCTTCCTCTTCCTTGTGAGGACGTGGTGAGTAGATTGTGTGCATGGGATGAGAAATCCCCAGGATCATTTTGCAAGGCTATCGTAAATAGTGCACCAAACCCAACCTCCCCCCCCCCCCCCCAGTAGCCTAAATCTAATAAATAGAGGCAATAATTGTAAAGCTTTGGGACTGGGACCTTTCCTCCCTACCTGTTTGTAGCAGCATCTAGCACAATGGGCCACTGGGTTGCCAATGCCATACAGAACTAATGCTGTGTCATTCTACTCCATTTTATTTCCTGTTTGTTATGCATTAGGAGCTTTGTAGTAAATGCTGTACCAACAGCACATGGGACCTACAAACTTGAGAGCTCTGCCAATTGCTAGATTCTGAAATGTCATTTGGGCTCCCGTTAATTCAGTCATCAAGAGCATTAAACTTGACATCTGCTGTAACTATTTCACCACGGTGCTCTCTTCCTTCTGTTTTGAAGGGGCTTAGGAGTTTTTTTGATCTTGAGTTTCTAAGACTGTTTTTCAGAAGTTGAGGTAAATGGAGTTGCAGTCGAACCTCAGAATCACGAACACTTCAGGAACGGAGGATGTTCGTAACTCTGAAATGTTTGTAATTCTGAACAAAACGTTCTGGTGGCTCTTCCAAAAGTTTACAACTGAACATTGACTTAATACAGCTTTGCATCTGAAGAAGTGAGGTTCTTACCCACGAAAGCTTATGCTCCCAATACTTCTGTTAGTCTCAAAGGTGCCACAGGACCCTCTGTTGCTTTTTACAGATTCAGACTAACACGGCTACCTCTCTGATACTTAATACAGCTTTGAAACTTTGCTATGCAGGAGAAAAATGCTGCTTTCCCTTGATTTTTTTTTTTGTAGTTTAATGCAGGACTGTACGGTTGTTTTTTTTTTCTTCTGTTGCCTGATTGTGTACTTCCAGTTCCAAATGAGCTGTGTGGTTGACTGGTCGGTTCATAACTCTGAGGTTCTCCTGTATGTTCAATAGCTGTGCTAGTGTATTTGTACAGGCTTTGCTGTATCGCAGATTGTCTGATAGAACAGTATCTCCACTTCCATATCTCGACAAGCTTTTTCAAATCTCTGTGTACTGTACCTCCATCGGCCTTTAAAAAAGGCTGGGAAATAAACGTGTCAGCATGGTGACAGTAGCCATTGCTTGAGGATCTTTGGTGTAAAGGGACAACTAGCTTTTTAAAACTGTAATTTTGAGTTTGAGGTGCAGTCTGTCTGGGGGTCCCTTGCTCAGTTCTTTGAGTGTGTTCCTTTTTAGCAGTTGCCTTTTCTCCAGACTTAAATGATATCTTTTGTGAAAGACTCATACAAACATAAGGTCTGTTTCATCATTTTCTTTGGACAGCCAAGATCAAATGTGCAATATAAACAACAAAAGAATACTTCCTCCCCTCTTTCTCTCCACCCCCCCTCTTTGGTTTTAATGATTTTTACTGTATGACAGAAGCCGGTTTAAAAAACAAACCAATCCTCACGTGTTCACTCTTTCAGTTGACTGTGTCCCTCTAGCAGCTAAATCTCAGCGTTCAGAGATCAAATGCCAAATTGTATTCCTCATGAGAGGCCTCCCAGCCTTTTTCCAATGTGACGACTTGTATTTTTGTTGTCATTTCCTTCATAGTCTCCATTTTGGGCAGGGCACCTGTACATTTTCTCAAGTTCCCCGGGGTTCTTGTTTCACTGCTAAACACACTATTGTTGTAACTTGCAGTGATGTATTGTAGGACTAATTATTTGCATTTTTAATCCCATTGCATAGCTGATTGCAATGTTAATTTTTTAAGACTACTATCAGCTTCTTCCCTGAAGACTAATCTCCTTTGGATTCTACTTGAAGCGGTCATGGTGAAATTGCTTCGTGTGATAAAAATGAGCCATCTGTCCCGTGTGCAGCTGTTTGGCTAGAGTTAAACACCAAGGGAAATGCACTGGTTCTACTCTCTCCTCCCTGCCCTCTCCTTCCCCTTCCTTAACACTGCTTGTAAAACTCATTCAATTGCATAGCAAACTCTGACTTGGCAGGAAATATCTCTTTAAGCCTTTAGCATTGATATATTGTGCAGCAGCTTCCTTCAAAACAACTAGCACTCTGTTAGGTGAGAACAATATATTAATACCCCACCCCCCCATTCGCTAGCTATACATATCTAGAGTACTTAAGGGGTTATTCTTTGCCTCTCTGCTAAGAGAGGTATCTGAATAATTCCCACTAGTTATTGGTTGTATCCCTCGCACACTGATGGGAGAACAGGACCCCCCCCTTTTTTAACGTGTTTCTCATCGCACATAAATAGTCACCAGCAATTTACAGATAGCTGGAGTTTGTTCCGTATAGTACAGTAGGAATAATCCACTAACTAAATTAAGCAGCAAGCCCATGCGAGGGATGCTTAGAAGTCATGTCTAATAGTATTTTAGCACCTTGCTCAACCACTCATTAACTAAAGTAGATTATATGTAACTTACACCCCTGAATTTGCCCCGTTGGCTTTAGTCAGCCCTTTGGTGCACTGATTGATTGATCACTTTGGCAGTCAGCTCGCTGAATCGTTTTGTGTGCTAAGGTTCTTAAGCACTGGTACTTCGGGCAAAGTGAGCTGGTGGCTCTGACTGCTCGGACTTGCCGCCTTCATCACACAGCGCTTTCCGCCATTCTCCGATTGGAGAGAAAATTACAAGGAATGTGGTGGGGGATGTGAAACAAGACCAAGTGACTCCTTCGACCCCGTCCGCGGCCCCAACTACACTGTGGGATGTTGATTTAATGCTGCCAGCTGTCAGCAGTAGGTCCTCTGAACCGGTGCTGAAAATGGTTTAACTGCTAATATATTCAGCACTGACTTAGGGTACCCTGTTGTTATTACTGGGGCAGTTTCCTAGTGCTGAATCTGAAACCTCCCCTCCCTCCCCCAACACATCCTAGAGAAGATGATGCAGGGGGAACTGTTAATCTAACTCCTTCATCTTTTATTCATGCTCATTTAGTTTAAATGTCAAGTTTTTTTTTTTTTTTTAATCAGGCAAATTCTCCCATCCCTGTAAACTGCCCTTTGAAGTACACTCGCATGTTGAAATAGACGTAGAATGAACGGCAGCAATTAGTATTCAGATGAAGTAGTCTCTAACAAGTTTCTTTACGGAACATGTATCTAACTCTGTTTAATTACTTCTTGTGCATATGTTTAAAAATCTAGTAGTGATTTGCATAGCTTGAACCGTTGAGTCCAGAATTCATTTGTGCTAGCAGACGAGCTGATGCTTTTCCTTAGCAGCAGTGTGCGTGTACAGCAATCTGCATATTGTTACTCTTGCGTAGCTGTCTGGATGCTCTGTGATCTGCCCTGGGATAAGGAGAAAGCTCGCGCTCTCTCTCGCTCTCTCTCTCTGGCCTTGTCATTCACGGCTAATAAAGGTGCGGGATTTTTTTAACCTCAGTGTAACTAACATGTGTCAGCTGTCCTGAGGTTAAAAATACAGTGCGGACAAGGCTCTGTAGTTTTTACTTCAGTGGAGCTAGATGGGGGCGTAGTGTTGACCTCTGCTAGTTTACCTCATGGTTTAAACTAAAGTGCTTCATCTTCACTATTTACCTCAGGATAGGTCACGTGCTTAGGTTAACCCAAAGTAAAAAACCGCACCCCTTTGTCAGGAAAGACGGCTTGTCTGGTTAGGCAGGCGTGTTAACGCTGTACGACTGTGCAAACTAGCAGAACTTAGCTACAATTCGCTCTCTGGACAGTCCCACCAGTGGTAGTTATCAGCTTGGTCCCGCATACTAGAGCTTCCACCACTGGTGCACTTGCACCAGTAGTGTATTTATGGCCCCCAAATCTGCTAGTGTGGACAAGGCCTCGGCAGTTAGTGCCACTAGCAAATTTGGGGGCCATAAATATACTACTGGTGCAAGTGCACCAGTGGTGGAAGCTCTAGTATGCGGGACCAAGCTGATAACTACCACTGGTGGGACTGTCCAGAGAGCGAATTGTAGCTAAGTTCTGCTAGTTTGCACAGTCGTACAGTGTTAACACGCCTGCCTAACCAGACAAGCCGTCTTTCCTGACAAAGGGGTGTGGTTTTTTACTTTGGGTTAACCTAAGCACGTGACCTATCCTGAGGTAAATAGTGAAGAT